>NC_136269.1:46841159-46988659 GCF_964187855.1 Myxine glutinosa | reverse complement strand
TATACCCGACTGTGAAGCCAATCATCAAATGCACCTGTCCGTACATTTTGCCACGCCACCTGTGATATAATCCTGTTGTTGACTTCTTGCTGCGACAGACAATCAGTGACATGGTTCTTTTTACAAATAAATCACCAAAGTGTAAAAGAAACTCACCAGATTGATATACTGAGTTAAGAAAGTAAACCCAAGTCAAGAAACAAAAAAAATATTCCATATTAAATGCCAAGTCTGTATATATATATATATATATATATATATATATATATATATATATATATATATATATATATATATATATATATATATATATGTATATAATATATATGTATATATTTATATATATAAATCGTTAAAAACCATTGTGAAATGTAATTGAATCCATTTATCGTGGGTTATATACCCCTTGTAGTTGAGTAAAGTTTGTTTGCTTGATGCAGATGCAATGGATTCTTTATGGAAGCTAATAATCTCACATCAATAATTAATTAAGAAGAAATTGGAGTTTTATGCTGTCGCGGTGCATTGTGTGTACGTTTCACCATAACAAGCCGATCTCCGCAGGCCTTGGATGGTCAGAGGTATGGCTTGAAATAGAGGTCTGAACTGTTGAAATTGAGGAGGCAGATGTGCTACCACCTGTGCCCCTTTAAAACGTGTAGATCTGACACCATAAGGCATTGAGTGAAGGGAGGGAGGTCAGGGTGATTGGGGTGCATGGTTTAGTCTTGGTTCCTGACAGAAGGTCAGGCAAAAAAGCAGATTTGAGTCTTTCTTTTTCCTGTTGCCTCCAGCGGCAGGAGCAAATACTGGCTATGGCTGCATGCGTGGGTGGTGGGGAGGGTGGGTTTGGGGTAGGGGCAACGCGACTGTCTTTAAAATGAGGTGAAATACAACCAAGCTAAAATCTGAGATTGCCATTAACTGCTCAGTACCAGCTCACTACCAGTTCCTCAAGTTCCAATTTGTATAAAAAATAAAATTTTAGTCAAAAGCAACTCATCATAATGTGTATTTCTTTTGATAAAATCAAATTACAAACGATCTTTCCTGAAGGACAAAGTTTTGTTTTGCATCCATTTTTGGTACCTCTTTGCATTCTGTTGTTTCAAGGACAGTGGTTCTCAATCGCATGAATATTGGATTGGTGGTATTGGTTTTTACTCAACGTTAAAAACTTTCCACTTAAGCTTCCAGATGATCATCATGATCAATTGTGTTGAACAAGTCATTGAATGCACAGTTTGCAGTCATGGAAACTCTTCCTCTGTCTCCCTAAACTTTCAGCGATGGCTTACATATGGTGATCCAGTAGGTTCAAAACAAAAGTGTGAATGCTGATTTCCTCATTTTGATGCAAACTATTTTCACGTGTTCTCCTGTTATTGAGTAGTATTTTTGACAATAACCGTCTGCTCGTCCTTTTTACTTCTGCCACCGAAGATTGATAGAGGTTATGTTTTTACCTCTGTCTGTTTGTTGGTCTGTCTGTCTCTCTGTGACAAAATATCTCAAAAATTGTGGAGACGGATTCGGCAATTTTGGAGAAGATCCGGATCTGGAACTGAGAATTTTTAAGTGAGTCTTCACCATTGAGAGATTGGGCAAAAAACGATATTTTGCTTGATATCTCAAAAAGTTCTCGATGGGTTCGGACGAAATTTGGTGGATATATTGGGTATGTGACAAGACCAAATCAATTCGATTTTGGTGAAAATCTGAATGCAGATCCAGATTCGAGTTTTATTTAATTTTTCAATGTGATTCTTCACCATTGAGTGAAAGGGCCAAAAACGATATGTAGCATGATATTTCAAATAGTTGTGACGACTGATGACAAAACTTGGTGGATGAGTTGGGTAAGTGACAATAACAAGCCGATTAGGTTTTGGTTCACGTCCTGATCCAGGTCTGACCTCTCAGTGGGATACAAAACGTAAACGGTTCAGCCTGGTGGAGCTATGTGCTCTACCGAATACCATTCCAGTTATTTTTGCTCCACTTCATGGTACATTTTGTTGACTGGCTGATTCAAAATATATACATACTCGCAAAAGTACCCGCCCCAGTGACGGTAAAAGTTTGAATTAATCTATCAATTTGATTATACTGTATATATATATATATAATCAATTTGATTGTATATATGCATAGTCAAGGCTCATGGAAGAGCTAGAATTGGGACACTAAATGGATCAGGACACAACAGGCCAAAAGGAAGGAACAAATTTAATGGACTTTAAAAAGGTTGATTGTGTTGCACTCTTGGTTTCACTCAGAGCCAAAGCTCTGAGTTACATATACCGCCCACTGCGAAATGGTGGTACAATATCAGGTGGTGGAGGTTGGATTTGTCTAAAATGAGAGCAAAATATACCTATTTTAAATTGTGTGTTACTCCATGAAGATCTGTGTTAAATCTATTTTAATCCAGATGTTCATGTTGATTTTAAAGATTACTGTAAGGGACAATAAAGTGACTGCCTATATTGCATCAAGAAAAGTGAAATTAAAATGTAAAATAACCAATAGGCAGCTTTTCAAATGCAGCACGGGAAGTGGCCACCGTAAACGGGAGACAGACAAATGCACAGACAAACACCACTAAGGTTTTGTGCAGGCTCACAATGTATGAATAGATACAATATTATTGGAGAAGTGTATAATCAGAAAAAATGAAATACACACAGATGAAAGATTATTTTTCTCTCTTGTAGGTCTTGACGAAGTATTAATTGAAAGCGTGTATGTATAATGACGGCAAAATATTTTCTGATTTGTTTCATTCATTTAGTGTGACTAAGATTCCTCTCCCTCCACCCTCCCCACTTACATTTACACTGCACTAGCATGTCGTCTTTCCACGATTCACTTGAATATGTGTCACCGCAATAGTAACTAATGCAACATTATAATGCTCTCAATATTTAAGGCTATGTGCATGCATTTGAGATGACATGCAAATCATTTATGGTAGGGCATGACAGTGGACCAATGATGCTTGTGTTTCCCCCTTTTGCTCCCCCTAACCTGATAAACCAATGAGAAATTGTCATTGACACTCTTCTGAATTTCCTGGCTGCTTGTGAGGTTGCCAAACCAAATTTGATCAATGTTTGCATACATATGTACCTGTTCCAGCTGCTTTATTTGAGGATGTTGAAGGTGTTGCCTTGTGTCATTCACATAATGAGAAACGTGTTTGATTACTCGGAAGAGATTTTAAATGGTAACTCAGTTTTGTTAGCCGTAAAGAGAGAATCCAATGTTGAGCTTTCCGCACGGCTTAGACGAACTGTAGATTAATCTCCGGGAGAGGTTGTTACGGAGCAACAACAACAGCACTTCAAATATCTGTGCCCGTATAACTGGACACACGAAGCCATCCGCACGTTAGCCGAGAGATAAAATAATCCGTGCACAATTTCTCGTTTTCTTTTCATCAAGAGTTTACAAAGGGCTCCAGTGTTGAAGTCAAGTAGTCGTGCAAAAACGTGATTGTGCATTGAGAATGACTGTTTAGCGAGGGAGCTCATGGCTACAGTTTACACGAGTAGGCCATGTGCCACGGGACTCGATGGGCATTCGGGATTGTAAAAACAGCTGGGTTAAATTGTATAAAAGAAAAAACAAGCAATTCCTGTACACGCCATTTTGTTCAAAGTTTTGCTGCGTTTATAACTTTATCACATCTCTGTGCTGCAGTGACCTTGTGTTACGGTCGCCGGCGGTGACTTCCTGTACGGCCTGGAGTACATTTGTGGCCAACACAGATTACAGCAAGGTTTGGTGCCCTATGACCCCTATCTTTTTTCTTTTTCTTTTTTTAACTTTGCGGCACTTCGGCGTCGATTCGTGGAAATGCCGTTTCTGCAACGCCGCGCATGACGGAGAGCAAGTTGCTCTGTTTCTCCAGGCCAAAACGAATGCACCCATTATGACCCACCACGCCTCGACCCGTTGCACTTGTGAGTTTTGCACTTGTGAGTTTTGCACTTGTGAGTTGAGGTTCAGCACCACCGCGTGATTGGTCAGGGAACGAAGCCACCATTTGGTCCAGATACCGCGTGGCCTTTTCAAACGATCATAATGGGTTTTGCCAACTGCGCACAAACACAAAATGGTGCTCGTGCATGTCCGAGGGAGGAGCAAAAATGAAAAGGCACAGTTCAATGATCCGGATGTAAATGCATGGCATCTCTCATCTCATATTCGTAAAGGATTTCTCATAAGGGGAATTGATTTTGGAAACCCTGAAGTGACGCAGGACGAGATTGCCATGTTTCAAGCAGCGGCCCCACATGCATCACCACAATTTCGTATAATTGCTTTTGCTAATTTGGCAAACGCATCTAATTTGAATGCAGATTTTTTTTGTGCCGTGCATCCAATCTAATGGAAATTTCCCCTGAGGTGGTATTTGTTTGCACTCCAATCACGTGGTCCGAGCAGTAAGTGCAGCTGCAGATTTTGATGTCTCCCTCGAGCCAAACCATCTGCCTTGAGGCGGCGAGAGAGGCCAGGACGTTTGCCATCACATGTGCCGTAGCAGACACATCTCGGCTCATTGCAAATCTTTTTCCTCGTCATGTCGGCCTCTACTCCAGCAATACAAGATACCCTTGCGTCCATGACTGCATTGCATTCCATGAAGACAAACTGCACAGTGTTCATGTGCATCTTCCAACAATGTTCGGGATCTTGTCATCTCTTCATCTTCAACCCGTCTGGAGTCTTACCTACAAAGCGTTTGCCACCTTTGTAAATGTGCCGGCTCTTTCATGTCTCAGGTGCTAATTTTGTAACACCTGCAGTAGACAGATAGGTGGAAGGGAGCACAGACATAATGGAAGGTGATGGTTTTGTAAGGTGAGGTTGAGATGTTCGTGCCATTGTTGGGTGATCGGGGATACAAAATAGAGCGGTTTGTGGAGAATTGGAGGTGTGGAATAGTCCAAAGCTGTGGAGCCAGAGGGAAGGATAATTTAAAACGGTGGCAAAAGGAATAATGTTTTTAAAGTAGCATTTGGACACATTTTGAAGAAGATGCTGTGAGGAGCTACAGGGCTGAAGAGTTTAAAAAAAACAAAAAAAAACAGCAAGATGTAGAAACACAGGAAAGCTCTATTTCAAATCCGGTGTATGTTCATTGCTCATTTTATTTCTTCATGAGACCGTGAAGTTATATTCTTCTTCTTTTGGGACAGAAGAATACATCTTCGCCAAAAAGGTGCTGCTGTTACGTATGAAATCATGGCTACCGTTGGCCATTAGGTCTGAGAATGCTGCTTTTGGGCTGTTTTTTGCTTTTCTCACTAAATGTGCGGCATGCTGCCGTGCCTCGGTGATCGAGTGTGGCTCGACCGCAGGAGACCTTTATCGCGGGCTGGGGAGGCCGAGCCTGCGGCCGTCCCGGGGAGCGTGCGGAGCACGGCTGCTCTTTTAATTTGGACAGCGTGCAGCCCCGGCAGACATATGCCCCCGTAGGATTGGAGGCCGCACAGCTCCGTGCGCCCTGCTGGCGGATTGATGGGGCTAATTACGGAGTGAAATCACGCGTGAGAAGCCAAAGATGGGCTCAAGTGTCTGTTCCAAAGGTTTCCCAGGCCGCCTCTCTGCACTTCATCCATCTTTGAAATGCAATCATTTGATGCCCCCTTTCTCTATTTTGAACCCCTCTTCCAATGCCCTCCCCTACTGTCAATTTCCCCATGTTTCTAACATAAAAGAAGGAAGAATGAAAAAGGCAAAGGAGGAACAATAATTTATTTTTGCGGTCATTTCCCCCATGGCTCGAGAGCACCAAATGCCACCTGGCAAGATTACAAAATGAACTCGAGGAAGCTGCACAAAAAGTGTGGAGTAACCTTGGTCGAGGTTGTCAAATTTCCGCCATGATTTCTGTGTATATATTTTTTTCCTTCCCAGTTCCTTTCCGCAGAGGTCATCTCTCGCCGTTGTACATACAGCCAATGCATATGCCAAACCCGCAGCACCTTCACTGCCGCAGTATCACGTTTTAAACGTCTTGGCATCCCCGATCAAGCTCACCCTCCCTAGCAACTCTTTTTTTTCCCTCCCCCCCACGTCTTTTTGCCGACATATCTTGAGGGACCAGCTCCGCCGTGTCCCTTTCACCAAAAGCCCACCGCACCTGATTTATTAAAATATCCGGTCGTTATACAGAAGAAAACAGGTATCAAAGGCAGCGCGGGGAACATTGGCTCATTTGATTTCTCGCAGAGCTCTGGATGGATTTTTTACCGCTGCTTCTTATCTGTCTGCCTGCTGCAGATTATCGCCACCGCGCAGTTCATAAACTTTGTTGATATCGCCGGTGCAGACTCTATTCCGCCTTCCCCGGTCATTTCTGTCGCGCGCGCGCGTGCCCATAGGTAGAACGCGGGTCAGCCCAGAGCCGGGCCCGGAAGGTGCACCTGAGCACGGGCCTATGAATTTGTTGCTGGGCCGCTGGTTTTTTCCCCGTGCCTTGTTAAGACAAACGGTCCCGTCAAGCTGACGGGTCTAACTTATTCATTTAATCTTGCCGCACGAGCGAGCTTCTCCGCAAGCCGGGTTCGAGCGCCGTGCATTTCAATCGAGTTTCATTAGGCAGGTCCCTTTTTGAAGGCATCCATTTAGAACCAGCGCAAAACACGGCCGCGCACTTGTTTTTTGGAAGGCCAAAGTAATAGTAGTACGCTTTGTAAATGCCCTGCCCGCTGAGCTCTATAAAAGCATGCACTTTCATCCGTTGTATTTTGCTTTGGCTTTACATTTCCAACGCCCCTTCCCCTTATATCAGGCAATTTTCTGCAAGCAACACAGACAAAAACACTTCTTTACCCCCACGACTTCATCTGCTTTTAAAATCTATTTAGTTATTTATCTGTTTGCTTTTGTTGTCATTTCTTCTTTTCTCCCCTCTTTTGATCTGCTGGTCAATTTTTACTTATTTTTCTCGTTTTTTTTATCATGACCACTCATTTTTGCATCTTCAGATGTATATGGCTGCCGAAGCAGTTTCTTGGCTTTCAGGCACAATCCTGGACGGGTCGCCACTCCAAGGAAGCATTTTTTTTAATATACAGAATCGAGGCTCGTGAAAGAGCTAACATTTATCACAAAAAAATAATCAAACAGACAAACAAAATATATAAAAGAGGGAGCGGTAGACAAGATGGGGGAGAGAAGGGGAAGCACACAAACAACATTTGAGAACAGGGACATCGGGAGATGTGTGGGAGGGAGATGGCTTGGGGGGAGGAGGCGTGGGAAGGGGGAGGGGGGTGGGAGAAGTATAAAACACAAGGACACCAAGGACTTCCAGGAAATAAGTTGGTATTTCAAAAAAGTGGATTTGGGGTGAAATTAGCGGGGGTAGAAAAGATCAAGGTTTTAGATGGGGGAAGATAAGAGATGGTGGTGAACAGCAGTTTTAAAGACCTGGAGGGAGGAGTGGGATTGAAGAGAGTGAGGGAGTTTGTTCCAGAGGCGAGAGAAAAGAGGAATGAAGGAGTGAAGGTGAGCAGAGAGCCTAGATTTTGGTAGTTTAACCATAAGAGGGTTGCAGGCAGATCTTGTGCGACCTGTAGGAATATTTGTGGGATAGAGCCCAGAGAGAGCTGAGGGAACAAAGCCGGAGAGGAGTCGGTAGAATACAGAAAGACCACCAACTTGCCTGCAGTGAGTAAGTGAAAGGCCCTCGGAGATAGCTTCACCGCGGGAGATTCCAATGATTCTGAATGCTTTGGTACAGCGTGAAGACGAGCTTGGTGTGAGGCAGGAGCACCAGCCCAGAGGGGAGAGCAGTACTCCATTGAGCTGCGGTAGAAAGTCTTGTATGTGGTGAGGAGCTCAGGTGTGCCAAGGAAGGACCTCACACGATGGAGGATGCCCAGTCGGTGACTGGCTTTGGAGGCCAGCTTGGAAATGTGGTTTTCCCAGGAAAGATCATGGCAGATAGTGAGACCCAAAAGCTTGAGTGACAGAACTTCTTGGAGAGGATTATTCAGAAAGTGGATAGGAGGGTTGTCCAGTCGGTCTTTTCGGAGAGACTTCGTAAGAGTGTGAGATTTGTCAGGATTGAAAGACATGTTCCACTTGTTTTATCAGTCTGTGATTTTGTCCAGGTCTGCATAGAGTGAAGAGGCTGCTGCCTGCCGATCTGAGGGATGAGGAATGGAGCGGCAGAGAGTGGAGTCATCAGCAAAGAGATAGAGAGGATTTTCAAGAGAGTCAGAGAGATCATTGATGAAGACCAGAAAAAGCACAGGGCCCAGAACACTGCCTTGGGGAACTCCAGCCTGAACAGGAAGAAGAGATGAGAGAAACCCATTCAGGGCCATACGTTTACTGCAACTAGAGAGGAAGTCCACCAGCCATGTGTGGAGATTTCCAGGGATACCAAAGGAGGAGAGTTTGGTGAGCAGAGCGGGGTGCCAGACCGTATCGAAGGCACGTGATATGTCAAGGGAGACAGCTCTAATTTCCTGTTTGGCATTGATCATGATCATTTATTTTGATCATGACCACTCATTTTTGCATCTTCAAATGTATAGGCTGCCGAAGCAGCTTCTTAGCTATCAGGCACAATCCTGGACTGATCATCACTCCAAGGAAGCATTTCTTTTCATCATGACCACTCATTTTTGCATCTTCAAATGTATATGGCTGCCGACGCAGCTTCTTGGCTATCAGGCACAATCCTGGCTGGTCGCCACTCCAAGGAAGCATACTCGAATGGCTCATTCAACGCAGTAAGCTGGTACTCATTTTGTCGACCTCGGAAGGATGACATGCTCAGTCAACCCAGCTGGTGTTAATTCAACGACATGACCAGGGGCTTGAAAATCCTGAAATCCCAAGCCAGCAACCTTTACCGTTAAGCCAACACCAGGCTCGTTTGTCTTTTTTACTTGACATTTATTTATTTTCTTAGTTACATGTTCAATTCTTACCTCTCCTTTTGTTGTTTCTCTCACCATGTATTTTTTTTCTTCTTTTTCATCGTCATGTTTTTTGACCTTTGATCACTTGGTCAATTGAACCCCTTTATTTCGTGGGTTTTCTTTTTAATTTCTTTTATTTTGGTTTAGACGTCATAACACGTGCGCGCAGTTTTGGACACGTATCCTGGATACATTGCTCGACGGTGGCGAATGAGCAACAACGACTCTTTGGAACACCATGAGTTCACGACATCCCCACAACACGCAAACGGCGTGACGTGTGCAACAATGAAATTTTGAGCGAAGGGTGCCACCCTCTGGCAACAAGAGATAACCAGAATCACGAGAACCTCCAATATTTACTCGCATATGAAGGTACAGTGCTTTTTGTACAATCCTTTGTCATCTAGTAGCAGTCTTGCCCTGCCTTGCATGGACAGCAATGTTACTTCCGTTACCCTTCCTTGGAGGAGAAAAAAAATTAAAGTAATTTTTCTTCGAATACTCTGTTTACTACATGTAATTAAATGAATATTGTGAGATTTATCCTAAATTGCCTAGGGCAGGGTTTGTTATATAAAGGCCACTTGTTCAAGCATATAACTGTAAATGATTAGACTCTTACTGCTGAAGGTTAATAAAAGAGTTTTAACTTTTGGGGTGTGGGTAAAATCGATTGTTTTAATTAACCTGCCCGCCTCCCGATTTAAACCCCAGGAAGGCGCTCTATTTTCCGGGAGGGACCCAGAGCTTAGGGTCGTCCATCATGCGAGTTTCTGGCCCGAGGTCTCGTCAGCATGATTTATAGAGGCAGCTGCTGAAACCAGCCATGCACGCCTCACCATGATAGCTTTTTACGCCTGTTTCAATTAAACCGCTATAAGGTGTGGCGGTAGCCACTCTGGTGCGGTGCCTTTCATAATGAGCATCTGGAAACGGTGTCCGGTTGCGGCAATGCCCTTGCAGCTTTGGTCCTAGAAGCCACTGCAGCACCCTTTGCTTTTCTTCTCTCTCTCACTTTTATGCAGTACCCTTTAATGATTGGTGCATTCAAATTAGCTGTCCAAGAAATTGTAATTGTTGCTTTAATTTTTAATCCATGCACACTGCATTTGCATGGATGTCTTCTGTATTGGATATTTATACACACACACACACACACACACACACACACACACACACACACACACACACACACACACACACACATACACACACACACACACACACACACACACACACACGGCTGACAGGGTGGCCTCGAGGTTTGCACACTCGCCTCTCTGGTGTTTGAATCCTAACCGAGCTATAAACTGTCTTACTAGTGGTTCACAGGCAGGGTGATTAATCAATGTGTACCGTCCCTCGGATGGATGTTAAACGGGTGACTCGTATGCTGGCATTCCTTGGTGGACGCTAAATATCCCACTGTGTCCACTACAAAAAGTAGGTGAGCTATCGCAGGTACTCTGGCCAAATTCCTGTCCTAACCAACAGAGGGCATTACATTAGAGGCACAACTGCACCTTCAGCTATTGATGCCATCCCGCAACCTTTTGCTGAATATGATGAACGAATATATATATATATATATATATATATATATATATATATATATATATATATATATATATATATATATATATATATATATATATATATACAGTCACGTGAAAAAGTAAGTACACCCCATGTAAAGTTTTGACTTTTACAAAACATATTTCAACATACAGCTATTTGATCTTCATTTCAACAATATTGACAGATAAAGGTGATATAATATAACAAATATCATGAAACATTTACATTTTGTAGTCCATTGTATAATTTAAATAAACATAAATGCAAATTTCGCATGTGGAAAAAGTAAGTACACCCCGACATTTATCACTACTTCAAATACCTAAAATGAGAATCAGGTGCACCAGCTCAGGTGCAAATGATTAGAACATCGTTGGAGAGGATCTTGGAGGAACATGTCTTATTTAAACCTCAGACATTTAGTTTGGTTTGCTCTTTGTTGTTGAAGTGTGCGGGGTCACCATGCCTAGATCAAAAGAGCTCTCTGAGGCCTTCAGAAAGAAGGTTATAGATGCCTACGAGTCTGGGAAGGGATTTAAAAAGATCTCCAAACAATTTGAAATCAATCATTCGACTGTCCGGAAGATCATCTACAAGTGGAGAAGATTCCAAACAACTGCCAACTTGTTCAGGCCAGGCCGCCCCAGCAAGTTCAGCACAAGAGCAGACCGCAAGATGCTGAAAGAAGTCTCAATGAACCCTAGAATGTCATCAATGGACCGACAGGTAGCTATTGCCACTGTTGATGTCAAAGTGCACGAGTCCACCATTAGAAAGAGGCTGCACAAATTTGATCTAAATGGGAGGTGTGCCAGGAGGAAACCTTTGCTGTCCACAAAGAACATCAGGGCAAGACTAAAGTTTGCTGATGAACACCTAGGCAAAGACCAGCACTTCTGGAACAATGTGCTCTGGACAGATGAGTCAAAGGTAGGGCTATTTGTCCACAATACCAGAAGACATGTTTGGCGAAAACCAAACACAGCATTTGACCACAAGAACCTGATACCAACTGCAAAGCATGGTGGTGGAAATATTATGGTTTGGGGCAGCTTTGCTGCATCAGGGCCTGGGCAGCTCACCATCATAGAATCCACTATGAAATCTTCATTGTACCAGAGGGTGCTTGGGGATAATGTGAGGCCATCTGTCGGAAAGTTGGAGTTCAACCGAAGGTGGACCTTGAATTATGACAATGACCCTAAACATACCAGTAAATCCACCAAGGAATGGCTGAAAAGAAAGAAATGGAGGGTTCTGGAATGGCCAAGTCAAAGCCCGGATCTAAATCCCATCGAGATGTTGTTGCGGGATTTGAAATGAGCTGTGCATGCAAGAAACCCCTCAAACATCGCACAGCTGAAAGAATTTTGCATGGAGGAGTGGGCAAAAATTTCTCCCAGTCGATGTCAGAGACTGGTAGACAGTTAAAAGAAACGCATAATTGAGGTTGTTTCTGCCAATATGGGCAATACCTCCTATTAGAGCCAAGGGTGTACTTACTTTTTCCACATGCGAAATTTGCATTTATATTTATTTAAATTATACAATGGACTACAAAATGTAAATGTTTCATGATATTTGTTATATTATATTAAAGCGCGGCGTTACACGCGCTGCTTGTGAGCAAGGAGGAAGCGGACAAGCGGTAACATATAAACGTCTTTATTGTAAGACTACACTGTAACACTGTACTGTCCCGGGCTGGGCGCCCGGTGTATATCATGAGGCCACGCCTACCCCTGGTGCGTGGCCACCGCCCACTTGGTGCGCGGAATGATGTCACCACGCCAGTGGGCTTTTGTGTCCGCCACACGCGCCCCCCCAGAATTCCCGCGCACCTGGAGGGCCAGTTTGCGGGGCAGACGAATGACCCGGCCGAAGCGCCCCCTGGCGATCGGCGGCGTCCGGGGTGCAGGGATGCCAGGTGGGATGCCCCTGGCTGCCCCTGGGATGGGTGCAGGACCGGGGGGCGGCGTGGCGGCGGGGCTGGGCGGTGCCGGGGGTCCGCCCGCAGGAGGGCGGCCCCGACGTGGGGGTCGGGCCACTGGCGGTGGATGGTCCACATCGAGGTGGGCCGGCTTGAGGCGGTCTACCGAAACGCGGTCAGGAGTACCGCCGATGTCCAGGGTGAAGTGCTTCGCCCCGGTCTCCAGCACGCGGAAAGGCCCGTCGTACGGGGGCCGCAGTGGTGTCCGATGGGCATCGTGGCGGACGAAGATGTACTCCGCCGTGCGAAGCTCCGGGGCGACGTGCGTCGGTGGGTGCCCGTGGCATGCCGTTGGCACCGGGGCGAACCTCTGGGCGGTCTCTTGTAGAGCGGAGCGCTGCTGTGCCGCGGACCATGGTGCCGTGGAGTCGGGGAGGAACTCGCCCGGCACCCGCAGCGGTTGCCCGAAGACCAATTCCGCCGCGGATGCGCGCAGGTCCTCCTTGGGCGCCGTCCGGAGGCCCAGCAGGACCCAGGGGAGCCTGTCGACCCAGCCGCCGTCGCGGAGGGTGGCCCGGAGCGCGGCCTTCAATGAGCGGTGAAATCGCTCACACAGGCCGTTAGCCTGGGGATGGTAGGCCGTGGTTCGGTGCAGCCGGACCCCGAGCCCCTGCGCAACCGCCCCCCAGAGCTCCGAGGTGAACTGGGGGCCGCGGTCGGATGAGATGTCTGAGGGGGCGCCGAACCGGGCGACCCAGGTGGCGATGAAAGCCTGCGCGACATCGGCCGCCGTTGTCGACGCCAAGGGCACGGCCTCCGGCCACCGGGTGGTGCGGTCCACCATGGTGAGGACGTAGGTGAAACCCCGCGAGGGGGGCAGAGGTCCCACCAGGTCCACGTGGACGTGGTCAAACCGGCGTTCCGGCACCGTGAACGGGGCCAACGGGGCCTGGGTGTGCCGGTGCACCTTGGCGCGCTGGCACGCGAGGCACGTCCTGGCCCAGCCGCGGACGGCCTTCCGGAGGCCATGCCAGACGAACTTGTCGGCGATCAGCCTTTGGGAGGCCCTCGCGCCCGGGTGGGACAGGCCGTGGATGGCGTCAAACACCTGGCGCTGCCAGCCCGCGGGCACGATGGGGCGCGGACGCCCGAGGGAGACGTCGCACAAGAGGGCCGCGCCCGCGCCGTCAAACGGCACCTCGGTGATGCGGAGGCCCGTGACGGCGGTCCGCAAGGCCTGGACGTCGGGGTCAGCGGCCTGGTCCGCTGCCATCCGGGCATAGTCGATGCCGAGGTGGACTGCGTGGGCGACGGCCCGGGAAAGGCAATCCGCCACCGGGTTGTCCTTCCCCGCGACGTGCTGGATGTCCGTCGTGTACTCGGACACGGCCGAGAGGTGACGCTGCTGCCGGGCCGACCACGGCTCGGTGACTTTGCCCATCGCAAAGATCAGCGGCTTGTGGTCGACGAAGGCAGTGAACGCCCGGCCCTCGAGCAGATGGCGGAAGTACCTGACCGCCAAGTGAAGTCCGAGCAACTCGCGGTCGAAGGTACTGTAACGGCGTTCGGGCGGGCGAAGCTGCCGGCTAAAGAACGCCAGCGGTTGCCAAGCTCCACGCACCCATTGCTCATGCACTGCGCCCACCGCGTAGTCCGAGGCATCGGTGGTGAGGGCGATCGGTGCATCGGGCGCCGGGTGCGCGAGCATGGTGGCGTTAGCCAAGGCGAGCTTCGCGCCCGTGAACGCCGTGTCCATCTGCTCGGTCCAGGTAACGTCGCCTTTGCCCGGCTTACCTCGGAGAGCTTCGTGCAGGGGGCGCAGGAGCTGGGCGATACGGGGCAGGAACCGATGGTAAAAGTTCACCATGCCCAGGAACTCCTGCAGCCCTCTGATCGTGCGGGGGCGCGGAAACCCCTTCACCGCCTCCACCTTGGCCGGTAGGGGGACGGCTCCGTGCCTGGTGACACGGTGCCCCAGAAAATCGATTGTGGCGGCGCCGAACCGGCACTTTGCGGGGTTCACAATCAGGCCATGCTGGCCCAGGCGTTCGAAGAGCGTGCGGAGGTGGCGTAGGTGCTCTTCACGGGACGCGCTGGCGACGAGGATATCGTCCAGGTAAACGTAGACAAAATCCAAGTCGCGCAGGACGCTGTCCATCAGTCGCTGGAACGCCTGAGCCGCATTCTTCAGACCGAAGGGCATGCGCAAGAACTCGAAGAGTCCGAATGGCGTGATGACCGCCGTCTTCGGGACGTCCTCCGGCCTGACGGGGACCTGATGGTAGCCGCGTATGAGGTCCACCTTCGAGAAGAAGGACCTGCCCGCCAAACGGGCGGAAAAGTCCTGAATGTGGGGGACGGGGTAGCGGTCGGGAGTCGTGGCGTCATTGAGACGGCGATAGTCCCCGCACGGTCGCCATCCCCCGCCGGGCTTCGGCACGATGTGCAGCGGCGACGCCCAAGCGCTCTCTGAGCGCCGAACGATGCCGAGTCGCTCCAGGGTAGCGAACTCCGCTTTTGCCACCGCCAGCTTCGTCGGCTCGAGGCGGCGTGCCCGGGCGTAGACCGGTGGCCCGACGGTGGGGATGTGATGGGCCACCCCGTGCTTGACGGCCCCCGCCGAGAAGGTGGGCCGCGTGAGGGCCGGGAAGCCGGCGAGGAGGCGGGTGAATGCGTCCGCTGCCGGAAGCGTACAGACCAACGTGGCCGGAACCGAATCGTTCGGCAAGCCGCTTGGCAAGCCGCTCGTTGAGCTGGGCAACGCACAAGCGAGCGAGCTGAACGTCTCGGCCTGGACAAGCCGTCTGCGCTTGACGTCGACCAGGAGCCCATTAGCGCACAGCAAGTCCGCGCCAAGCAGTGCCATGGGCACGTCGGCGGTGACGAACGTCCATCGGAAAACCTGCCCTCCAAACCGCAGAGAGAGGCAGCGTTTTCCGTACGTACGGATGGGCGTCCCGTTCGCGGCAAGCAGCGCGGGGCCCCCACCCGCGGCGTGCTTGTCTGACGTGCCGGCGGGAATGACACTCACCTGCGCTCCCGTGTCGCACAGGTAACGGCGCCTGGAGAAGGTGTCCGTTATGAACAGCAGGCTGTTCGAATGGCCGGCGCTCATCGCCACTATTGAGCGCCGGCCCGGGCGTTTCCCGACCCGTTGAAGGAGCACGGCGGATGACACCGCCGAGCTTCGTGGCCGAACTTGGCGTGGAACCAGCACCAGGTGGTGGAGCTGGAGGAGCGCGGCTGGCTCCGCCAGGCCGGTGGAGTTGGCGGGTTTCCCCGCGGTGGCGGTTTTCGCCGCGGCGGTGGGCGGGGCGTGGCGGCGTTCACGAGGTGCATATCAGCATGCTGCTGAACATCAGCGTGCTGTAGAAGCTGATGCTGTGGAACATGCTGCTGAACATCAGCGTCGAGGGCCGTGACGGCCACGCCGACGCTCGCCCGCATGTCCGAAGCGGCGAAGTACCTGTCCGCCTCGGCCGCCAATGCTCGGGGTTCCGTTAGCTCGGTCCCGGCCAACGCGAGGCGGACCTGCGCTGGAAGTTGGCGCCGGAAAAGCGCCCGGAATAGCGAACCGGGGGCTTCGTCGCCCAACAGTGACAGCATATGGTCCATTCGGACCGACGGGCGCGTCTCACCGAGCTCGGGGAGATCCAGGAGGCGGTCGGCCCGTGCGTCGTCCGTAAGGCCGAACGTGGCTAGGAGTAGCCGCTTGAGTGCCTCGTACTTGTGGCCGTTCGGTGGGTGGCGAAGGACGGACACAACTCGAGCGGCCGTGCCGGGCCCGAGGGAGGCGACGACGTGGCAATAGCGCGTGTCATCGCCGGTGAGGCGCCGAAGCTGAAATTGGGCTTCGGCCTGGACGAACCAGACTTCGGCCTGAGCCTCCCAAAATTCCGGAAGTTTGACGAAGTCGGCCATGGCGATGGCGTCGCGTGTGGAAGGATCGCTCCAGCAGATCCAACGTCGAGGGTCACCAGTAAAGCGCGGCGTTACGCGCGCTGCTTGTGAGCAAGGAGGAAGCGGACAAGCGGTAACATATAAACGTCTTTATTGTAAGACTACACTGTAACACTGTACTGTCCCGGGCTGGGCGCCCGGTGTATATCATGAGGCCACGCCTACCCCTGGTGCGTGGCCACCGCCCACTTGGTGCGCGGAATGATGTCACCACGCCAGTGGGCTTTTGTGTCCGCCACAATATCACCTTTATCTATCGATATTGTTGAAATGAAGATCAAATAGCTGTATGTTGAAATATGTTGAAAAAGTCAAAACTTTACATGGGGTGTACTTACGTTTTCACGTGACTGTATATATATACATATATATATATATATATATATATATATATATATATATATATATATATATATATATATATATATATATATATATATATATATATATATATATACATATATATATATATATATATATATATATATATACATATATATATATATATATATATATATATATATATATATATATATGTATATGTATGTATGTATATATATTGTAACGGTTTTGAGAAGTGTGTAACGAATTTGAGAAGTGTAACGGTTTTTGAGAAGTGTAACAATTTTGGAGGAAGTGTAACGAATGTAAAAAGTATGGTTTTGTTATGTGTAACACCCTGTTAATGTAAATAATGGTCGCAGCCGTCCTCCTAGTTAATTCCATGAAACTTACACGCAGGTCACGATATATCTTTTTAAATAGTGTATTTCCTTATTCTATGTAGGCTAAATATGTGTTTCCCACTAAATTGACTTTGCATTGTATCAAACAAAATAAGCGTAGGCCCTTGCAATTTCCCCAAACATCTCCGCTCTCCAAAGTTCCTTTCAAAAGGGGGGGGCGAGTGGTGTTCAATCCCGCAAGCCGCCATTGCCCATGTGCTAACCTCGGAGAAGAAAGGCGTGTCTCCACCTCGTCATAGAGGGGAGGAGTGAGCCAGCCCTAACAGCCAATCAGCACCGCGGTGAGCGACCCGGTAGGCGTGCCCTCGGAGCCGGCGGCTTGATTCCGCCCCGAGTGATAAAAGCGACTGTAAGGGACTGCTTCACCAGATGACCTGGGAGATGAGCGAAGAGGCGACACCAAGAGGAGCGGTGAGATGCGAAACGCTCCAAGCCAAAGAGGAGAGGTACTCGGAAAGGGAACCAGCTTTGGAGAGACGCGCTGAAAGGAGGGAGACGGCTCCACCAGAAGGAGAGGAGCAGGTGAGCCGAGCCAGCGCGTGACGTCTACAGCAGCGGATACGCGACGGAGGGTTTTCCCGCCAGAACCGCGAGGAATTGAGAGCTGCTGCCTCCGACCTTGCCTCCCTCTCCAGCAATCCACCTCAAGCCCTACCTGCCTGCAATATCCCCTGTGTAAGTGTGAACGTCGTCTGTCCTACTCGTTGTCTTGGGGTTAAGTAAAATGAATAGTATAAGCTAACGATGCACTGTGTGACTGCTTTTTCCATCCATTGCTTGTAAATAATTTTGGTCGTTCTTGCTTTTTGCTTGTGTGTGTATAATAAATCTGTTCTTCCTCCGTACTCTGTCTTCTTCTCTTTTCCTTCTCTTTCGGTCGCTTTAGAGGTTTCCCCATTGAATATCTGCGGTGCGATCTGGTCAACGTCGGGTGGAATCGGGTTCTAATCGGGGAGTAACTGTTCGGACGCGGTAATACCAACCGCTCGGTAAAATAACATCTTTAACCGCGTCTGCAACAATTGGTTGTCAGGAGTTGGATTCGGACCTGGGACTAAATTTGTTAGGCCCAAATTTTGGAACACCAATTGTGTTATTAAGTAACAATTGGTGTCTGGGAGTGAGATTCGAAGCCCGAACCAAATTTCTAAAAGGTGTAGAAAAAAAAAAAATTTGGTCAAAATTACGAGCTGCCGAAATTTTGTTGTTTTATAAAACCCGAATTTTGAGATCGCGCCATGGACAATCAAGGCGATCGGATGTCGGTGGGGGAGATAGACGGGTTAGGGGTAACCCAGGACTTAGGGGAAGAAAGGGAGGAGGAGAGCAATGAGGAGAAAAATGGCAATGTGGTTGCGGAGGTTTCAGACGCACAAAATGGCGCTCTCGCACACGTGGTTGAGGGGGCCACGGCCGCGGAACCAATGAGCGCGGCCCAAATGCAAGCCTTCATGACCCAATTTATGGTACAAATGCGGGCGTCCCTCAACCTGCAGAGTGAGCAAATTAAAGCTCGGGGTGAGCAATTGTGGGTAATGGGGAACCGGATGGATGCTAACAGTGAGCGATTGGGAAACCAAATTGAAGCAATAACCAACAGAATGGGTGACCGCATGCAAAAATGTGGGGAGACCATGGATCGCATGGTGGGCGAAAGGGTCCCAGGGGTGCACAAGGAAGTAACGCGGGTCGAGAAGCGCCGGTTGAGCGAAGCGGAGGAAAGCACGGGTACAATGACGGGGGTAGAAATCGCGACACGGGGTTTGGAAAAGCCGGCGACCGCTGAGGTAGAGGAGGGTGTTTTATTAAAGCCAGCGGTCGCCGAGGTTAATAAAGAAAAAGCAGTGCTGGGAATTAAAATTGAAGAGATGACGGAGGTAGCCCGGGAATTGCAGGGAGAAATGGATTATGTACAAAGTCCCTGCTCACATCACGATGCTGTGCTTAACCCGAATGGAAGTTTGCAGGTTCGCGTGGAGAAAAGGATCCCCCAGGTGAGTCGTGCTGTATATTGTGTGGGTAGATTTTGCAGGAGGATGTTTAGCGACAAAAGAATTTTCGCGCGCTTGGGATCGAGGAAGCATCCGGGCATTGGTGAAGGGTCCCGTGTGAGTGGAAATGGCACGCGTGTGAGGAAAAAGTGTGCGTCGGCGAGTGGGCGTGTTATAAAGTGTGGGAGTGATACCGAGTGCGAGCGAGAATGCACGTCGGGGTGTACGGAGTGTGACACGAATAGTGAGTTGGTGATGGCGCAGGTGTGAGAGGGCACATCGGAGCGCGAGTGTGAAACCGAGTGCGAGCGAGAATGCACGTCGGGGTGTACGGAGTGTGACACGGAGAGTAAGGTGGTGGTGGAACGTGTGCGAGGAAGCACACCTGAGTTGGTCATGGCGCGAGTGTGGGAGAGCCCATCCGAGCGCGTTAGTGGGTGGATGCAAGAGTGCACGCCCATGGTGAGTGTTACGGAGGACGTAACGGAGGAGAGGTGTGGACCAAAGTGTGCGCAAGAGTGTGCGCGAGAGGTGTGGTGTGTAACAGGGAGAGCGTTGGTGGAATGTACGGACGGCGTTGGAACGCCGGGTTTTGTGAGGGTGAAAGGGGTAGCGTATGCTTGTGAGCATGCCGGTGAAGCATCGACGGTAACCGGGTTAGCGGTTAGGGCGACGGATAGCCGATGCGAGCACTCGGTGCGAGGGGTGCTTTGTTGGGTGCGAGGCCCGGCGCGGATCGATGCTGCGTCGCTTCTCTTCGAAGCGTCGTTGCCGATTCGGGCTTGGCCCCGCCCCGCACGGTCGAGTCCGGGCCTTGTAGGGCGAGGCGACCGGTCCGGTTCAAGGGCGAGTGGGAGGAAGCGGTACGGTGCCCCCTCGTGGGGACGGGGTTCCGACCGGGGGAGATTGAGCCATCGGGCCCGGGACCGCAAGGTGCCGCGCCGAGATGGTGCGTGGAACCTCGGTCCAACCAAACCACCTCCCTTGAACCGAAAGCCGGACGGATTCAACCTGCAGGCGACCAAACCACCCAAATTCATTGCTCGGCTTTACGAAGCCGAGTTTAATGATGTCATGACGCACCGAAGCTAGGATATAGCGGACTGTGATGATGATGGTAGTGATTTGATACGAAATTTATAATAGTGGGTAGAATTGGCAGTAAATGGAAAATTTTTGAATTGGTTGGAATTTGGTGTGCCAAATTGATAGGACCTCCCCGATGTGGAGGGATGGCAAATCCACCATCCCTCACAGAGGTGGGGCAAAGGAGCTATAGTTTATGGGGTTGATGGCAGTGAAAACTAGCCCGGGTGGGTTAGGTTATATTGTGTGTAGGGATCTAGCGAAGATGACATTAGGTAACGTTAAGGTTAGGTAGCTACAGTGGACAGGTAGCTGGGGACGCAGGTAGTTTAGTGTGGATGATAATGACGTGGGAGCGCAATAGTTTAAAGGGACGACTGGGAAGCGCAAGTTTCAGAGGGGAGTAGTTAGCTGAGATGATGCCGTGTGTTTGAAGATTGAACAGGTGTGATTGCACAGGTGTGCAACTGAACAGGTGTGTGGAGCAGTGTATGAGGGAGTAGTGGTGATTGCGTGTTGTGTTGACCAAATGGTCCAGGAAGAAAGGAGGGTGCAGGTGGCACCAGGTGTGAGGGCACAGGTGTGCAACAACAGGTGTATGTGGCTGTGTGGAATAAATGGTAGTGTGGAATATCTGGAGTATTGGAATGGATGGTCGTGGAGTGAGAATGGTGGAAATTGTGGAGTGGAGTGGATGGTGCGAAGGTGTGAATGGGGGAAGAGTGGACCCCCATCACGGATACCCGGGGCGGGTAGAGTAAGTGTTAGGTAGAGGGTACAGGTAAATTGTGGTTGGATATTGGCATCTGTGGTGCGGGTGAAAGAATGGTCTTTGGATGGGTGCATTAGTGTTGTGGAAATGGCTGGGCGTGTAGCCTGTTAGTGTGTGTAGTTGGTTGGGCACTCCACCACTGTGAGGATGTCAGCCAGGTGAGGCCGCAGGTGGGCTCTGGGAGCCGGTAGTTGTTGTGGATGGGGCCCGAGGATCCGGAGGACGGACCCGGGTAGCCCAGTGCCAGAGGGCACCAAGGGGTGACAGAGCCAGGAGAGGGCCTTCCCCAGTTAGTTAGGTTAGGGTGAGGAGCTAGGTAAGCTCGGGTGGCAACTGCAGTGGTGGAGGTGTGCAGGTGGGTAGACCTGCTGGGAGAGCTACACGTCGCAGCCCAGAAATTGTGCGAAGGCACCGGGAGATGAATCTGGGGAGTGAGACCCCAAATTGAGAAGCACCACAGTTTGGTCAATGGGAATTGGTTTTTAGAACCCATAGTGTAAGTGGCCAATGGATTGGCAGTGAAAGACCCCGGGTAGTGTAAAGTGTGTTAAAATCATTTAGAGGATAGTTAGGATGAAGGATCTCCTCGCACCATCTGCATCCACTCACCTGAGGTGACAGGTACTCCACACCATGCCATGTTTTATTATTTTTCATTTATGCAAATGTTTTGGATTGTGAGACGCATCATGACGTGGGTGTGACATTGTGCGTAATTCCATCTCTGCCTCCTTATGAGGATTGATGATGAATTTGGTGATGGCAAATTTTGAAGTAGAGGGATTGTGGAGACGAATTTGGTATAGGGGAAATATGGGGAAGACGTGACAGTAGTGACGAATTTGTAAATGTGTAGATTTTTGTACATATGGGGTAAGGGCAAGGGTAGGGTAGGTGACAGGGGGGTGACGTACGGTAGGGACGAGCTTTCTCACTTCGCCCTCCGTACGCATTTCGCCTTGCATTGCCTTATTGATGTGTACCCTTGTGACCTTACCCCTCGCTCAATTGTCTTTCTTTTGTCTCCCACATGACCTGTGCGCCATTGGGTGCCGAGGGGAGCGTGCGTGAGGTGGCCATTGTGCGCCCGAGATTCCCGGAACCAGCATGCATTGCGTTGATGTACCACTTTATGGACCGCTGTTCTGCGGCCAAGTACCACTTGATGGACCCCAGGTTCTGGGGCAGGGCACCTCTGTTGGAGACCGGCCATAGTGGCCAGGGAATCTTGCTTGCGGACCTCGGTAAGGTGGCACCTATGCCAAACAGGTGGACCACCCTTAGTTGGCCCCTGAGGCCCTAAATAAAAAATGAACACAAGTTGTGCTTTTTATTATGTCCAAATAGGCCGCATGAAGCCAGAAGACGTCGGGAAGAACATCGGCCCAGCAGAGAAAGTGAAGACCACCACCAGTTGTTTTGTTGTGTTTATTAAGAACCATGGTGACTGCGCACCGAGTGGTGCTTTTGGTGCTTTGTGGTGCTTGTGGTGCTTTTGGTGCTTTTGGGTGCTTTGGTGGTATTGGTACTGGTGCATCGATGCAATGCGTGCTGTCTCCTCCCGCCCAACAGGAATTTCTTTTTCTTGTTCCCTAAGAGAAAAAAAAACAAAAAAAACACAGGTCCTGGGTTGCGTTGTAAATAAGAAATCACGTCATTGTAAATAATGCTCCCCACCGTAAATGTATAGTTTGAGAATAATTCTGTAATTCGGTTAGCTGTGGGCTTGAGTCTGTTAGACAGGGTGCAATGCAATAGGGGGACATACTTATTTGTGTTTTAAGATTGTCACACTCAGGGTCAGGTTAATTGTAGAGGGAATTACACCTACGTGTCACACTAAGTTAAAGTTTTGTAGGCCCGAGGGCGGGCCTGAAGAAAGGAGGGTGCAGTGTAACGGTTTTGAGAAGTGTGTAACGAATTTGAGAAGTGTAACGGTTTTTGAGAAGTGTAACAATTTTGGAGAAAGTGTAACGAATGTAAAAAGTATGGTTTTGTTATGTGTAACACCCTGTTAATGTAAATAATGGTCGCAGCCGTCCTCCTAGTTAATTCCATGAAACTTACACGCAGGTCACGATATATCTTTTTAAATAGTGTATTTCCTTATTCTATGTAGGCTAAATATGTGTTTCCCACTAAATTGACTTTGCATTGTATCAAACAAAATAAGCGTAGGCCCTTGCAATTTCCCCAAACATCTCCGCTCTCCAAAGTTCCTTTCAAAAGGGGGGGCGAGTGGTGTTCAATCCCGCAAGCCGCCATTGCCCATGTGCTAACCTCGGAGAAGAAAGGCGTGTCTCCACCTCGTCATAGAGGGGAGGAGTGAGCCAGCCCTAACAGCCAATCAGCACCGCGGTGAGCGACCCGGTAGGCGTGCCCTCGGAGCCGGCGGCTTGATTCCGCCCCGAGTGATAAAAGCGACTGTAAGGGACTGCTTCACCAGATGACCTGGGAGATGAGCGAAGAGGCGACACCAAGAGGAGCGGTGAGATGCGAAACGCTCCAAGCCAAAGAGGAGAGGTACTCGGAAAGGGAACCAGCTTTGGAGAGACGCGCTGAAAGGAGGGAGACGGCTCCACCAGAAGGAGAGGAGCAGGTGAGCCGAGCCAGCGCGTGACGTCTACAGCAGCGGATACGCGACGGAGGGTTTTCCCGCCAGAACCGCGAGGAATTGAGAGCTGCTGCCTCCGACCTTGCCTCCCTCTCCAGCAATCCACCTCAAGCCCTACCTGCCTGCAATATCCCCTGTGTAAGTGTGAACGTCGTCTGTCCTACTCGTTGTCTTGGGGTTAAGTAAAATGAATAGTATAAGCTAACGATGCACTGTGTGACTGCTTTTTCCATCCATTGCTTGTAAATAATTTTGGTCGTTCTTGCTTTTTGCTTGTGTGTGTATAATAAATCTGTTCTTCCTCCGTACTCTGTCTTCTTCTCTTTTCCTTCTCTTTCGGTCGCTTTAGAGGTTTCCCCATTGAATATCTGCGGTGCGATCTGGTCAACGTCGGGTGGAATCGGGTTCTAATCGGGGAGTAACTGTTCGGACGCGGTAATACCAACCGCTCGGTAAAATAACATCTTTAACCGCGTCTGCAACAATATATATATATATATATATATATATATATATATATATATATATATATATATATATGTATGTATATGTATATATATATATATATATATATATATATATATATATATATTGTTGCGGATCCCGGGTTCGTCGACGTACTAAGGGGGGTTTAGGCCCTGCTCCCCCTCAAACTCCGGGTCCACGAGGCCGCCAACCACAACTACTAAACTCGTGGTCGACGGGTTGTTAGGCAACTCCAGCTGCCGAGGCCGCAGCTGCGCGTGGAAGGGTTAATGGTCACAACCCGAATACCTTCGGACACACGCAGCCTTGAGAACGGGGACTGAGCCCCGCATGAGTCATGCTGATTCTTAATGCCCGAGCGGTTGTGCGTCGCATGACTCGCGCCGTTTAGGATATCGAACCCGATCGAGCGGTTTTAATTCGGGGCAATACTAGGTCAATATGGGAAAGGACAATGACGGCCAGGTTGGAAACCAATCACAGGATTTATTCACAGGGTACAGAACAAAGTGAAGACAAAGCGAAGAATCTTAACGGCCTTACCTATGTACCCAGACAAGGGCCCTCATTCTTTCGGGGAAGGGGGGAAACAGGGTAATGCGCAAGAAGCGCGGCCGCTTCGTGCAGCTCGCCTGGATGGGCTCGGTAATGCGAATGGGCTTGGTGGACGAAAGCCCTAGGGCACCAGCAGCCGGAGATGATCGCGGCAGGGACGACGATCAATGACGCACACATACCAGGAGCAGGAACCAGAGGAGCGTTCAGTACGCAGGAGCCAAGCGAGAGAGTATAGCAGGAACCCAGCAAGAGAGAACGAGAGAGAGAGAGAGGGGAGTCTGTTCTGGGCCGGGTTTTATAACCCCCCGAAACCCTACCCGAATGTTCCATGGGTCTCAATTGGCCGCCGGGGGTCACGTGACATGACAGCCCCTCATTGGTCACCCTCGGCCACTCCCTTTAGCTCCCATTGGTTGTAGCTCTCATTGGCCACTCCCTCGGCCACTCCCTTTAGCTCCCATTGGTGACAGCTTTTCTCTGATCCTGGTGGTGCTGGCTTTGTGATGGCTGGGTGCCGTGCCGTTTGCGTCGGAGAGACCTCGGTGCTTTGTGGAGCGTGGGATGAGAAAGGAGTGAGAGCCTGAGCACTTCATGTCGGCAGCTGGCAGTGAACGGACGAGGCACCAACGTGTGCGTTTCCCACGCAAGGACCCGTTTGGGGGCCGACAGGGTTAGAGGGCCTCTCATAGCTGAGTACTAAGCAGACAAAATGCACCACACACATATTTTTACTTTCATTTATCTATCCCTGTGTCTGTTTCATGAGTCCGTGTGGAGACGTCTCAATTTAGGAATTTTAGTTTTACAGTCATTTCTTTGTTCCCTGGCATTCATTTTTATTAAACGCATTGTTTGTTGAATTTGAATCTCTCGTCTGTCTTGTTTAATTGTCATGGGTTCGAGGACGCCAAGTTAATCCCATGCAGGTAAGCCTCGTCACCCTCCACCCTCGCGCATGCTGAAGAGATAACACCGCCATAGTTTGAGTTAGAGTCCCTGTATAAAGAGAGTTGCGCCATGCGCTGACCCGAGATTTCTGGTCACGTGATTTCGTGGCGCCATTTTGTGTCTAACTTCACCGTGCGTGAACGTCAGCTTGGTACGGGAATGTTGTTTATTGCCAAACAAAATGACTGGTTGTTCTGCTTTTGGTTGTTCAAACCAATCTGGGAAATATAAGATGTATAGATTTCCAAGTGATAAAGTCAGAAATATGGAAAAGAAATATGTCAGAATAATAATAAAAATAATAAAGTCAGAAATATATATATATAAAAATATATAAATATATATAAATATATATAAATATAAATATAAATATAAATATATAAATATAAATATATATTATATAAAAGAATATATTATAAAATATATTATATTTATATTATATATATTATATATATTATTATAATATATATAATATATATATATATTATATATATTATATATATTATTATATATATATTATTATATATATAATAATATATATATTATTATTATATAATATATATATATTTATATAATATAATAATATATATATAATATTAATATATATATATATATAATATATAATTATATCATAATATATAATATATATATATATATATATATATATATAATATATATTATTATATATATTATTATATATATATAATATATATTATTATATATATATATAATATATATATATTATATATATTATATATATTATTATATATATTATATATATATATATATATATATATATATATTATATATATATTATATATATATTAAAATAATAATATATTATATAAAAAATATATAAAATATATAATTTTATAAAATATATAAAAAATATAAATATATATAAAAAAAATATATAAATATATAAATATAAAAATATATAAAAATAATAAAATAAAAATAATAAATAATAAAAAAATAACAAAATAATAAAAAGTCAGAAATATGGCAATACCACGTACAGAATTTGTTTTAAGTGTGTTAGACTATATGTCGGCTGGAAGTCCTACACCGGAATTGCTCTCGGCACCCTTTTAAAAATATTGGATATGCCCACACTCCTTTCTAAAAATTATTAAAATTCAGAGAACGACAGCATTGGTTTGTCTTACTTATAATGTTAGCTCTTATATGCAGTGTTGGCTTGTAATATGCATTGCCATACCACTTTTAATATCACCACACAGCTCTTTTTCACGGCAATAGCTGAGTTTTTGACAAAACAAATATCACCTGTATGTAATAATAAGACTAAATATGTGTAGTAAATTTTTTTTTAGCAGGTTTAGAATATATCACCCCATATCGCGAATGTACATGTATATCTAATCCAACACACTTAGACACAAAATGGCGTCCAAATTTGAGTTGACACAACTCTCTATATACAGGGACTCTAGTTTGAGTGAATGCCTTGGAGTTAAAGCTCGATTAGTCATCCGTCACCCAGGGGTGTTAATCCCGGCGGTGAACACGACAATAAAATCTATATTATATTATCCGTAGGTGATACTGTCTGTCTGTCTGTGAGTCTGTCCGGGGAGTGGCTGCACCCAGTCTGGGAGGGGCTTCAAAAACAAATCACCACCATTTTGTTTACTCGCATAGTGTTGAGGCCTCTTTTGTTAGGCCCATGGTGGATTGCTGTCTCTCTCACAGGCATTTTAAAAATGCCTTTCATTTTTAGCAGTCGCTAACATAGTTTTAGACTCGGTTGCAAAAAACGGGAATAAACTTCGATGAAAGTTACCGTTTATAGAACAAAAGGCATTTTCAAAGGCCTGTAACAAAAAGTCCATTCAGGCTCCCTCACGGCTTTATCTCGACTCTAATTCACCATCTGATTTCATTTTTATCGATGGTTTTAGACGGTTTCAGCAATAATCGAGAAAATTCATGCACACACGGAAAATTGCTGAGACATTTTAGAAATTTGCGGCACGATATATCATACACCGCCTAAAACAACACAGATGGGAAAATGCCGAAAAATTTTGCGGCAGACTTTTCCATCGTCACAACGAAATGTCTAATTTAGACATAGTCACAATAGAAATTTAACAATGTGGGGAGAGGGGCGGAACTTCATTCATGTATCGCCACAGACGGGAAATTGCCGAGATATATTAAATAATCACGGATTTTCGTGGCTCGATATATCTTACACCGCCTAAAATAACAGACGGGAAAATGCCTAGATATATGAAAAATTTGCGGCGGACCTTTCCATTGTCACAATGAAATGTTTAATTTAGACGTAGTCACAATAAAAAGTCAACAATGTGGGGAGAGGGGTGGAGCTTCGTTCACGTATCGCCACAGACGGGAAATTGCCGACAGATATATATTCATTCTTATTTTAAAAGTAATTATCATCATTCATCATTATTATACGGTAGTAAAGGTAATCCTGTTACTTCCATTCATGCTGTTGATGTTTTTTTTTTGTTTTCATACGAGTTTCCAAGGCTGATTCGTGTCCACATCCAGAATTAAGAAAGAAACTCCATTTCACGTGTGCATGGACATGTAATTCACATATCGTCACCCTCATAACAAAAGTGCCTACCGGTAAGTCATTTTTTGCAGTTTGGAGAAAAAGGCAAAAAAACTGCTGCAATTCTACATCAATGAGTATTTATTAACTATTTCTTGTACAAACACATGAAGTGGTTCAGGAAGTTAACAATGACGGTCATTTTTACAGGTGTCACAAATGATAAAACAAGTGAGTTAGGCATAAAATCTCAAAATGGCCAAAAAATGACAGGCACTTTTGTTATGATATGAATATGAATATGAATGATCGTTTTAAGGCCATTTTCCCCGCTAGAGCGGGGGTTAGCCTTGCGGGCCCCATGACAATCATGGTTCCCTGTTTGAGGCAATGTTTTTATGGCTGGATGCCCTTCCCGACACCAACCCTTGGTCGCCTCTTGCGATGCGCAGGGATACGGTGTGCCTATTCTAAGTTGGGGAACACACCGTGATCATTCATCCCAGCAAGCTGGTACTCAATTTGCCGACCTCGGAAGGATGACAGGCTGAGTCAACCCCCCTGGCGTTAATTCAGCGATCGACTGGGATTCGAACCCAGGATCCTCGGATCCCAAGCTGGCACCCTAACCC
Organism: Myxine glutinosa; assembly: GCF_964187855.1. Taxonomy (NCBI): domain Eukaryota; kingdom Metazoa; phylum Chordata; class Myxini; order Myxiniformes; family Myxinidae; genus Myxine; species Myxine glutinosa. The sequence goes on along the minus strand of NC_136269.1, from coordinate 46,959,850 downwards.
CTAAGCCAACACCAGGCTTACTTTTGTTATGATATGTAAAATAAATAAATAAACACAGACTGGAAATTGCCGAGAGATACTGTTCGTTCTTATTTTATAAGCTATGTGCATGTACACTTTAAAGAAGTTTATTTGAAATCTTTAATTTTAAAAATGGTATTTTGTATGCTGTAACAAAAAGAGTAACATGTGGGGGGCGGCGTGTGGGGTGGTCGTGGGCATTGTTAGCTAGGGTGACAGTTGACGGGGGATTGTGAGGGGATGGTGGAGTGGGGTGAGGGGTGTGAGGCGGTCATGCATATTGTTAGCAAGGGTGATGGTTGATGGGGGATTGGCTCCAATTAGGAATGTAGTTTTACCCTGTTTTTCTTTGTAACCGGAATTTCGTTAATAAAGCCGGCATTTTCTTGTACTTTTTAATTCCGTCACGGTTGAAGTAATTATTGCAGCTTTGAGGACTACCGGTGGGATCCGTCAAGGTAAGCGCTCTTCGGTCTCCCCCCCCCCCCCCCCACCACCCACCACGCGTATTCTCCACCATATTTTGTTTGAACGCCTCGGGGTTAAAGCTTATCCAGCAATCCATTTCCTTGGAAGATTTTAATCACCAGGAACACGACAATATATATATATATATACATATATATATATATATATATTGTTACAGATCGCGGTTAGGATGTTATAGACCGAGCGGTGGTTTAAAACCGCGACCTAACAAAACTCACCCGATTCCACCCGAACGTTGGTTGTATCGCACCCTAGCTGCTCAATGAGGGAAAAGACAAAAGCGACGCAATGCAAGAGGAAAACGGAGACAAAAAAAAGGTTTGAAATATTACTACTGAATTTATTTCTACTATTTACACACAAGCAACAAAAAGCAATTCAGTTTATTTACAAGTACAAGACGCAGGTGACACAGTGCAAATTTAGCTTATCTACAGACTTAACTTATTACCCAGGACAGAACAAACAAAGACGACTCACACGGGGAATTGCAGGAATCGCAGGATGTGGATGGCTGGAGGGAGAGGGAGAGGTCCAAGGGGGGGTCCCGCCGCACAACCGGCGCGTTCAGCAGCCGCCGTTCCTGCCCCCCTTTTGCGGTTGCCGGGTGTCGCTGCTGCGGCGGCCTGCAGTTGCCTTGCCAGGCCTTGTCTTACTCGCTTCTCACCACCGACTTCTCACCACCGCAACCAACTGTGACCACTGACCCTCCTTTTTGGCACCCGACTCAGACCAACTCTTCTCTCTCTCTCTTTCTCTCTCGGTGCAACCAACTCCTCCTCTCTCTCTCTTTCTCCGACCAACCCAGAGTGCATCTCCCTTTCTTCTTCTTCGCTCTACTTCCGGTTGCGCCCTTTTATAGCGCCCCCAGCGATCACGCCCCCGGCGCTTTGGACACGCCCATCGGGGCGCTCACCTCGGCCCTGGCTGGTCGCACGACCCTCGGGCTCCGCCCCGGACGACGACGGGCGGGCGCGCCCCTCCCCTCCTCTGACGAGGTGGAGACACGCCTTTCTTCCCTGACTCGAGCCTCGTGGTCAATGGCGGTTATTGGAGGGGAGGTGATTGGGAATCGAGGGCTCAGCAATGACGAGAGGGGATGTAATATGGCAATCGAGGGTCGGCAATCACGAAAGGGGGGTGTGAAGGAAATGGGGATTTTTGGGGATGGGAATGGAAGGGGATCTATTCTCTTTCACTGGTGCAATGGAGTACTTCAATTAATGGGAGACACAGCCTTATCCTAAAACACAGAATAAGATATAACTATCGAACATGAATATCCTATGATTGGCTGACGTGTATGCTTGTGGACTATGGGACGCCCTTTTGATCTTACACAGCTCCGGAGGCAGGAGGCACAGCACAACAACAATAATAATAATCATACAGCACACAATAAAAAAAATATATATACAGTCCTCATATCCACAACACTGCACTCTCCTCCTCTTAGGCACGTCCCGGGCCTACAACTTTTAGCTTTAGCGTGACACGTAGGTGTAGTTCCCTCTATTTTTAACCTGACCCTGAGTGCGACAGTTTAAACATAAATAAATGTGTCCCGCTGCTCCATTGCACCCTGCCTAACAGACTTTCGCCCACAGTTAACCGAATTGCGGAATGGTCTTCAAACTATACACTGACGGTGGGGAGCATTATTTACAATGACTCTGCTTTTATTTACAAAACTAACCCAGGACCTGTAATTGTTTTTTTCTGGGGGGAGGACAGTCTGCTCTGCATCAATGCACCATTAAAGCACCCAAAAACGCACCAATACACACCCAAGCACCAATCGGTGCAGTCACCATTGTTCAATGAATAAAATAAAACCAACAAACCCAACCCTGCAGGTGTCTCTTGCTCTTCGGCTCCCTCTGCTGGTTATCATTATTTCTTCCAGTTGTCGTCATTTTCATTTGCTTTGCTTACTGGCGGCCTATTTGCAATAAAGCTTGCCCAAACGTGTCCATTTTATTTATCTTTATTTATGGCCCACAGGGCCGACTACGTGTGGTTCACCTGTGGGGCATCGGTGCCCTGTGGCCAAGGTCCGCCAGCAAGATTTCAGGCCCTCATGGCCGGTTCCAGCAGAGGGGCCTTGCCCCAACCCATGGGGTCCATAAGTGGTGCTCGGCCACTGACATGTGGTCCATAATGTGGTGCATCGATGCAGACAGCTGGTTCTGGGAATTTCGGGCGCACAATGGCCGACCCACGCACGCTCCCCTCGGCGCCCAACGGCGCACAGGTCATGTGGGAGACAAAAGGGGGACAAGACAAATGAGCGAGGGGTAAGGTCTCAAGGGTACACATCAAAAAGGCAATGCAAGGCGAAATGCGTACGGAGGGCGAAGTGAGAAAGCTCGTCCCTACCGTACGTCACCCCCCTGTTACCTAGCCCACCCTTGCCCTTACCCCATATGTACAAAACCTACACATTACCAATTCGTCACTACTGTCACGTCTTCCCCATATTTCCCCTATATCAAATTCGTCACCACAATCCCTCTACTTCAAAAATTTGCCATCATTAATTCATCATCAATCCTCATAAGGAGGCAGAGATGGAACATCAAAGCACAATGTCACACCCACGTCATGATGCGTCTCACATTCCAAACATTTGCACAATAAAAAATAATAAAACATGGCATGGTGTGGAGTTACCTGTCACCTCCGGTGAGTGGGTGCAGATGGTGCGAGGAGATCCTTCATCCTAACTATCCTCTAAATGACTTTAACACACTTTACACTACCCGGGGTCTTTCTCCGGCCAAACCATTGGCCCTCTTACACTATGGGTTCTAAAAACCAATTCCCATTGGCCAAACTGTGGTGCTTTTCAATTTGGGGTCTCACTCCCCCGATTCATCTCCCGGTGCCCTCGCACAATTTCTGGGCTGCGACGTGTACCTCCCCCAACAGGTCTACCCACCTGCACACCTCCACCACTGTAGTTGCCACCCGAGCTTACCTAGCTCCTCACCCTAACCTATCTAACTGGGGGCAGCCCCTCTCCTGGCTCTGTCACCCCATGGTGCCCTCTGGCACTGGGCTACCCGGGTCCGTCCTCCGGATCCTCGGGCCCCATCCACAACAACTACTACCGGCTCCCAGAGCCCACCTGCGGCCTCACCTGGCCGACATCCTCACAGTGGTGGAGTGCCCAAACCAACTACACACACTAACAGGCTACACGCCCAGCCATTTCCACAACACTAATGCACCCATCCAAATACCATTCTGTCACCCGCACCACAGATGCCAATATCCAACCACAATTTACCTGTACCCTCTACCTAACACTTACACTACCCGCCCCGGGTATCCGTGATGGGGGTCCACTCTTCCCCCATTCACACCTTCGCACCATCCACTCCACTCCACAATTTCCACCATTCTCACTCCACGACCATCCATTCCAATACTCCATACCATTTATTCCATACACCTGTCCTCCATTCACCTGTCGTTGCACACCTGTGCAATCCTACCTGGTGCCACCTGCACCCTCCTCCTCTTCCTGGACCAGTTGGTCAACACAACACACAATCACCACTACTCCCTCATACACTGCTCCACACACCTGTTCAGTTGCACACCTGTGCAATCACACCTGTTCCATTCTCACCTGTTCAATCCTCACACACACGGCATCATCTCAGCTAACTTCTCCCCTCTGAAACTTGCGCTTCCCAGTCGTCCCTTTAAACTATTGCGCTCCCACGTCATTATCATCCACACTAATCTACCTGCGTCCCCACTACAGGTATCAGTCACTAACTAAACTTAACGTCACCTAATGTCATCTTCGCTAGGGCCCTATCAATATAACCTAACCCACCCGGGCTAGTTTTCACTGCCATACACCCCATAAACTATAGCTCCTTTGCCCCCACCTGTGAGGGATGGTGGATTTGCCATCCCACCACATCGGGGGTCTCTCACTACCAATTTCGCTCGTCCAAATCCAACAATCAAAAATTTTCCATTTACTGCCAATTCTATTCACTTTTCTAAATTTTGTATCAAATCACTACTATCACTATCACCATCACCCGTATACTTATTACATCCTCTCGGTGCGCCAATTCACATCTACAGCCCGGCTTCGTACAGCCGAGCAATGAATGCGGGTTCTTTTGTGTCCGCGGCTGGATACGTCCCGCATTCGGGGCAGGGACGGAGGCTTACCCGGGCCGAGATCCCACGCACCACCTCGGCGTGGAGCCATCCAATGTCCCGATCTCGACCTGCCGGCACGTCTCAACAAAACGTGGTCGCCATAGCGACCCTTCCTATCCAGCCGCCCGCTCCGCCTAGTGGAGCCCGGCCGCGGCCGTTCAAAGCGAGGCCCAGCACGCACCGAGGGCCCGATTCGGCTATAAGTCGTTCTAAACTCTACCCCGTCTAACGTCGATGCTTCACCTGGACGCTTACACCCCGCAGCCTGTTCCTTGCTCACACATCCAGCTGTGCCCATGCTCCTCGTACCTTTCCTTACACACCCAGGTACACCCATTCCACTCACAGCCTTGGTCACACACCTGACCACCGAACACTTTGGCACACATTCGTTGCTCGCACACCTCACCAATACACCGCTTCGCGCCCCCTCCTCGGTCACCTCCTCTGTGACAATCACAGGTGTGCTCTCATTCGCACACCCAACCACGTGCCTCACTACCAACTCAAATGTGCCTTCCCACACACGCTCTACCATTCCAGGTGTGCATCCTTCCATCCCAGGTGTACATCCTCGCTCACCTGTTATAACCAACTCACGCTCCGTTTCACTCTCACTACTCTCACCTCCACTCTCGGTCGCGCACTCACCCTTACTTTCGACGGCACACTCTTTCCTCATGCACCCGTCCGTTACACACCTTTCTCGCGCATCCTCTCGCGCACACTTTTTCGTTACTTCCTCCGTAACACTCACCACACCGCGCTTCCCTGTGCTCCCTCGCACACGCGCTACGACCGGCTCACTCCTGACGGCACACTCACTCCTCGGCGTGCACTTTTTCCTCACACACCCCATGGTCGGACATTCTCGCACACCTCTTTTTTCGCACACCTGACCTGTCGCACACTTCACCAACGGCCTTTCACGAACACCCGGATCCAAACCAATCCCCAAGCCGACTGAAGCTTTCCTCACATCATATACATTGCCACTCACCTCCGTACTTTGTCTCCGCACCTCCTTTGCCACCTGCAAACTTTTTATTTGGTTAGTGAGCATCACATCATGATTTGAACACAGACCTTGTACATATTCCATGACTTCCTCCTTTATCTCCCTCTTAGTTTCTGTCCGTCCCTTCTTAATTTCACTCACCTCTTCTCCCACTTCCTCTAGTTTTTGTTTAACCTCTTTTATTTCTCGGTGCGTCCCCTCCAGTTCGTCCTCTAAGGCTACCGTGACCGTCTCTATGTGCATCCTTACCTCCCGGTCCTTTGTCTCCATTATCTCTGTCACCTCTTCCACCCTCATTGTCAGTTCCTCCCGTACCATCTGACATTGCCTCTGCGTCGCTATTAATTCGTTTTTAATTTCTTTTTGTGTCGCCTTTAACCCTCCTAGTACCGCAGTGTTCTTTTGAACCTGCTCCACTAACTTAGTTTGTCCCTCTGTCAGCTGCTCCACCTCCTCCGTCAGATCTTCTATTCCCCCTTGTAACTTAGCCGTATTATTCCTCACTTCTTTCTCTATACGCTTTTCGCCTCGCTTTACCTCCTCGCGTAGCCCCGAGACCTCCTCACTCACCCCTCGTCGTATTTCCTCTATCTGGTTCCCCATCTGTTCGATTTCCCGGGCGGATTGTTCCCCTATTTCCCGCAATTTGTCCTCCATCCTATTTTCTAACCCCATTAACCCATTTTTCACCCCCTCTAACTGATTCTCCTGGGCAGCCATTCTATTTTCCACCCCCGTTAACCCATGTTTCACCCCTTCTATCCCATTGTCTAACCCCTCAAATTTCTTGTCTAACTCCTTAAAATTATTGTCTAACCCCTTAAAATTATTGTCTAACCCCTCAACGGTACCCCTTGCTTCGTCCCTCATTACCCCCATTTCGTTTCCCATTACCCCCATTTGGCCCCCCATCCTATCCATTTTTGCATTCAGTTGGGTCAAGAATAATCTGAGGTCAAACCCGGTTTGCCCAGCGTCCCCAGCCGCCACCGCAGGCTCGCCCTCCGCGGCGCCGCTATTTTGGGACCCTTCAACCACGTGAGCGAGCGCGCCATTTTGCGCGCCTGATATTCCCGCAACCACATTGCCATTTTCCTCCTCCCTTTCTTCCCCGAAGTCCTGGGTTACTTCCAACCCCTCTATCTCTCCCACCGGCATCCCGTCGCCTTGGACAGCCATGGCGCGATTTCAAAATTCGGGCTTTTCCTTTAAAACAAAACAAATTTCGTACTTTATAATTTTGAGCGCGTGAAGCGCGCTCCGGGTCGATCTCACTCCCCGACACCAATTGTTATAGTACTGTTACAGACGTGGCTTAGATGTTATTTACCGAGCGGTTTTGGTATGACCACGTCTGCACAAGTTACCCGATTATACTCGAACGTTGACTAATCGCGCTACGCTAGGTCAATAAAGGCAATAAAGGAAAAGGACACACGGCTGGGTTTCAAATGACACGACACCCATGGTTCAGTTCTCAAGACCTCCGGAGGAGGTTATATTAAGGCGGAAGGTTAGATTACAACTACAAGAGGTACAGCATAGAAAGACAAGCACTTAGACACACTCTTATATTATTCCCAACAGACGACAGATAAACGGGACAAAAGGCTGACTCACACGGGGATTGATGGCAAGGAAAGGCAGAATCGATGGCTCCAGGTGCACCTGGGCTCGAGGCAGAATCGACTCGGTCCGGTCCAGAGATGCGGGAAGGTCACAGCGCTCGGAGATGGTGACTTGTCTGCTCAGGCTGGGGGCGCATCTGACGTCACGTCCGCTACGTGGCCGCGTATATCCGGCGGGGAGTGACACGCCCTCGGCTCGTTAGCTCCGCCTCGTGGAATCGGCACGTTGCTTCTCATTGGGTGCGTGCGGGGGGGTTACCGGCTCCGCCCTTGACGAGGAGCTGACAAGGAGCCCCTTCGTGGTAACCCCGTGGAGCGCATGGTCCGGAGCGTCGTTGTTGTTGTAATTGTTGTTGTAGTTGTAATTGTAGTTGTAGTTGTAGTTGTTGTTGTTGTTGTTGTTTGGGGAAGAAGATGGAAGGAGGTATGGGAAAGGTCCTAAACTCACTACTGGTGCCATATAATCACATTCTGGTGCAACGAAGAGTCAGAATTAATGGAAAGGAGTCCTTAACTGACATAGACTAAGAATAACTAGCAAGATGTCCGAAAGTTGTCTACGTGAGATGCGGTGGACCTGGGCACGACATTTAATGGGGGAAAAAGGGGAAGGTCGGCTCTACTGATTGTTGTTTACAGACAATGGGACTAGGGAATGGGGGATTGGGGATAGTCGGGGAGTATTGGGGAAATAGGGGAATATTTACAAGCGGATATGGAGGCCAAATTCCATATTCGCAACATTGCACCCTTCTCTACCCTCGGGGCGTCCCGACCCGATAAATTTTTACCTACTTTAGTGTGGCACGCAAGGTAGTTCCCTCTACTATTAACTCTACCCTGAGTGCGACAGTTTTACAGATATTCACAAATGAGTAAATATGTCCCCCTGCGACGTTGCACCCTTCTCCTCACAGAAACACACCCACAGGATAACCGAATCCGGAAAGAATCCTCAAACTAAACATACAGCCGGTAGGGAGCATTATTTACACAAGACTACGCTGATATTTACACTACGATCCAGGACCTGTTTTTGGAGGAACACATGCAGATGTTATGCATAGAGGGAGCACGCATTCTAGCATCGATACACCAACCCACGAGTGCTCTGTGGCCTACGGCCTTTAATAAGGTGCAGAGCACCCCTTCCAAGCATCAAGCACCACCCCATCACACAGTGAGCACCATCCGGTGCACCAATAAAGTGTTTACAAATCACCGGTGGTGTCGCAGCCGGCCGATGTTCTGCCGCTGGTCTTGCCTTCATGTGGTGCACTTGGCCTTCTTACTTCTTTTAAACAAAATAAAGAAAGGCGCCAACCGCGTCCATTTCTTTATTGTGGCCGTCAGGGGGCCAACTATAAGTGGTTCACCTGTATGGCATAGGTGCCACGTTGACCCATAGGTCCATCCACGGGTGGTGCTTGGCCGCAAAAGAACTGCGGTCCATTGTGGGTGGCCACAAACATTGCGGTCCATATGGTGTATCGATCCCAGCAGCAAGCAGCGAAAGTGCAGGCCCACAACTGCGAAGCCAGCACCTCTCTCTCCTCTCTCTCTGCCCCAAAACCAGATCCTCGGAGGTGGGAGACAAAAGAAGCAGACAAGTGAGTAAGGTGGTAAGGGCGCAAAAGTGCACGCAATATAAGATGATGCACACTGGGGGCACATGGGAACCAGGTGAGACAGGTACGTTCCTACCGTACGCCCCCCCCCCCACCAGGTAACCTACATGGCCCCTCCCTTACCCCTTACTGTATCCACACAACACAACACTACCCATAAACATCTACTTTACAAATCAACAAACATCCCTACTGTCTTCCCCGTTCCTCCCATAAACCAAATTCGTCTTCTCTCCCTCCTAACCAATCAAATTTGCCATTTTCAACTTTCATCAAAATTTGCCATCTCCAACTCAACATCATAATTTGCCATCACCAATTCATCATCAGTCCCTCCTAAGGAGGGAGAGATGGAATCACCCCAATGTCTCATCCACGTCGTGATGCGTCTCACAATCCACACAGCAATTTCATTTCCTGCAACAAAACAAAGAAAACACAGGTGTGGAGTCATCATCATCACCACAGGCAAGTGGCTGCATATGGTGCGACAGGTTCATCAATCCTAACTATTTCCTAAATGACTTTATCAACTTTACACTACCTGGGGTCTTTCTCCGGCCAAACCATTGGCCTTCTTACACTATGGGTTCTAAAAACCAATTCCCATTGGCCAAACTGTGGTGCTTTTCAATTTGGGGTCTCACTCCCCCGATTCATCTCCCGGTGCCCTCGCACAATTTCTGGGCTGTGGCGTGTACCTCTCCCAGCGGGTCTACCCACCTGCACACCTCCACCACTGCAGTTGCCACCCGAGCTTACCTACTCCTTACCCTAACCTAACTACCTGGGGAAGGCCCTCTCGCACTCTCCCCACTCGGTGCCCTCTCTGGCACTGGGCTACCCGGGTCCGTCCTCCGGATCCTCGGGCCCCATCCACAACTCTACCGGCTCCCAGAGCCCACCTGCGGCCTCACCTGGCCGACATCCTCACAGTGGTGGAGTGCCCAACCAACTACACACACTAACAGGCTACACGCCCAGCCATTTCCACAACACTAATGCACCCATTCACAACACCATTCTGTCACCCGCACCACAGATGCCAATATCCAACCACAATTTACCTGTACCCTCTACCTAACACTTACACTACCCGCCCCGGGTACTCGTGAAAAGGGTCCACTCTTCCCCATCCACACCTTCGCACCATGCACACCACTCCGTACCACTTACTCCAACTCTCTCCACACACCTGTACTTGCACACCTGTGCTCTCACACCTGGTGCCACCTGCACCCTTCTCTCCCCAAGCGCATTCGCGCTGATCCACTCACTCACTACTCATACACTGTTCCACACACCTGTCCAGTTGCACACCTGTGCAATCACACCTGTTCAACTCTCAACCACACGGCATCATCTCATCTAACTACTCCCCTCTGAAACTTGCGCTTCCCAGTCGTCCCTTTAAACTATTGCGCTCCCACGTCATTATCATCCATACTAATCTACCTGCGTCCCCACTACAGGTATCAGTCACTAACTAACCTTAACGTCACCTAATGTCAATCTCTTCTAGATCCCTACACACATATAACCTAACCCACCCGGGCTAGTTTTCACTGCCATACACCCCATAAACTATTGCTCCTTTGCCCCCCCATGGGAAGGGTGGCAGGGATGCCATCCCACCACATCGGGGGTCTCTCACTACCAATTTTGCACATCAAATTTCAACAAATCAAAAAAATTTGCCAATCATCTGCCAATCACTGTACCATTACCAATCATCACTCTGCCAATCCTTTGCCAATCATCAAATTTTGTTTTTCTCTAATTTTGGGGCCAAAACACTAACCTCATCACCCAGTCTACTCACTAATGCCTCTCGGTGCGCCAATTCCTGTCCAAAGCCCGGCTTCGTAAAGCCAAGCAATGGATGCTGGTTGTTTTGTGCCGGCGGCTGGATGCGTCCGGCATTCGGGGCAGGGACGGGGGCTTACCCGGGCCGAGATCCCACGCACCACCTCGGCGTGGAGCCATCCAATGTCCCGATCTCGACCTGCCGGCACGTCTCAACAAAACGTGGTCGCCATGACGACCCTTTCTATCCAGCTGCCCGCTCCGCCTAGTGGAGCACGGACGCGGCCGTTCAAAGCGAGGCCCAGCACGCACCGAGGGCCCGATTCGGCTATAAGTCGTTCCAAACTCTACCCCGTCTAACGTCGATGCTTCACCTGGGCGCTTACACCCCGCAGCCCGTTCCTTGCTCACACATCCAGCCGTGCCCATGCTCCTCGTACCTTTCCTTACACACCCAGGTACACCCATTCCACTCACAGCCTTGGTCACACACCTGACCACCGAACACTTTGGCACACATTCGTTGCTCGCACACCTCACCAATACACCTCTTCGCACCCCCTCCTCGGTCACCTCCTCTGTGACAATCACAGGTGTGCTCTCATTCGCACACCCAACCACGTGCCTCACCACCAACTCCAGCGTGCATTCCCACTCACGCTCTACCATTCCAGGTGTGCATCCTTCCATCCCAGGTGTACATCCTCGCTCACCTGTCACAACTAACTCACGCTCCATGTCACTCTCACTACTTTCACCTCCATTCCTGACAGCGCACTCACCCTTACTCTTGACAGCGCACTCTTTCCCCATGCACCTGTCCGTCACACACCTTTCTCGCGCACACTCTCCCGTCACACCCTCTGTAACACTCACCACAGGTGTGCATTCTTCCTTGCCTTTGACAGCGCACTCTTTCCCCATGCACCTGTCCGTCACACACCTTCCTCGCGCACACTCTCCCGTCACACCCTCTGTAACACTCACCACAGGTGTGCATTCTTCCTTGCCTTTGACAGCGCACTCTTTCCCCATGCACCTGTCCGTCACACACCTTCCTCGCGCACACTCTCCCGTCACACCCTCTGTAACACTCACCACAGCACGCTTCCGTGTGCTCCCTCGCACACGCGCTACGACCGACTCACTCTCGCCAGCACCCTCACTCCTTGGCACACACTTTTTCCTCACACACCCCAGAGTCGGACTTTCTCGCACACCTCCTTTTTCGCACACCAGACCTGTCGCACACTTCACCAACGGCCTCTCACGAACACCCGGGTCTATCTCGACCCCCAAGCTTATTAAATCCCCTGGCGCATCATACGCACGACCATATTGGTCACCACTTACACCGGGTCCTCTTCCTCTTCGCTTCTCCTCCATCACCTGCGAATCCCTCATCCGGTTAATGAGCACATCATCACGATCCAAACACAGACTTTGGACCAATTCTTTTATCTCCTCTTTTATCTCTTTCTTATCCCCTCTCCGTCGCTTCTTAATTTCGCTCATCCCTTCTTCCACTTCTTCTAATTTGTGCTTCACCTCTTTTATTCCCCGGTACGTCTCCTCAAGCTCGTCCTCCAAGGCTACCTTGACCGTTTCCATGTGCGTCCTCACCTGCCGGTCCTTCGTCTCCATTACCTCTATCACCTCGTCCAACCTCGTTGTCAGTCCCTCACGTACCATCTGACATTCCCTCTTTGTCGCTATTAAGTCATCTTTTAGTTCTTTCTGTGTCGCCTTTAAACCTCCTAATACCGCAGTGTTCCTTTGAACCTGCTCCACTAACTCCGTCTGTCCCACCGTCAGCTGCTCCACCTCCTGCGTCAGGTCCTCTATGCCCCCTTGTAACTTTACAGTCCCCTTTCTCACCTCCTTCTCCATGTGCTCCTTACAGTGCCTCACCTCCTCGCGCACTCCTCCGACCTCCTCACTCACTCCTCTTCTGATCTCCTCTCCCATCACTTGCATCTCCTGCCCAGATGCCATCCTCATCTGCTCCATCTCCTCCCTGTGAGCATCCAGTTTGGTTTCTACCCCCATTCTGACCCCCTCTATCTGCTGCCCCATTTGGTTAACTTCCCTTTCCGCTTGGTCCCTCATGTCCCTCAATTTGCCTTCCATGGTGTTTTCTAACCCCTCTAACCCTTTTTGCATCCCTTCCATTTGATTCTCTTGAGCGGCCATTCTGTTTTCTACCCCCGTTAACCCCTCCTGTATTTCCCCTAATCTATCGTCTAATTTCCCAAATTTCATGTCTAATCCCTTAAAATTATTGTCTAATCCTTCTATTCTACTCCCTAACCCTCCGATCTGGGCCCCCATCCTTTGTTCTAACCGTTGGCTATTGGCCCCCATGTCCTCCCTCAATTTCTCGCTATTGGACCCCATGTCCTCCCTCAATTTCTCGCTATTGGACCCCATCTTTTGTTCTAACCGTTCGCTATTGGCCCCCATCTTTTGTTCTAACCGTTCGCTATTGGCCCCCATCTTTTGTTCTAACCGTTCGCTATTCTGGGCCATAAGGGCCTTCATTTGTATGAAAAACAAGTTCAAATCCACCGGCGGCGCTGCCACGGTCGCGGGCGCGGTGATCAGCGAGGCGCCATTTTGCGCTCCCGCAATGTCGGGCACAACGACGCTATTTTGTGCGTCTGCTACCCTCGCTGCTTCGCTCTCCTCCTGTCCCTCATGTCCCTCAATTTGGTCCTGGACCGACCCTGCCTCACTCTCCCCTACCGGACCCCAGCTGTCTTGGTCTGCCATAGCGCGACTTTCAAAATTCGGGTTTTTATACAACAAAACAAATTTCGGCCGTTATAATTTCGTCGAGCGCAGTAAACGCGCTCTGAATCGATTCTCCCTCCCTGGTTTGGGCCTAACAACGCGCGGGAAATGCGCTCCGAATCGATTCTAATTGTTACAAATTTGGGCCTAATAAATTTAGTCCCGGGTTCGAATTCCACTCCTCGACACCAATTGTTACAGACGTGGCTTAGATGTTATTTACCGAGCGGTTTTGGTATGACCACGTCTGCACAAGTTACCCGATTATACTCGAACGTTGACTAATCGCGCTACGCTAGGTCAATAAAGGCAATAAAGGAAAAGGACACACGGCTGGGTTTCAAATGACACGACACCCAGGGTTCAGTTCTCAAGACCTCCGGAGGAGGTTATATTAAGGCGGAAGGTTAGATTACAACTACAAGAGGTACAGCATAGAAAGACAAGCACTTAGACACACTCTTATATTATTCCCAACAGACGACAGATAAACGGGACAAAAGGCTGACTCACACGGGGATTGATGGCAAGGAAAGGCAGAATCGATGGCTCCAGGTGCACCTGGGCTCGAGGCAGAATCGACTCGGTCCGGTCCAGAGATGCGGGAAGGTCACAGCGCTCGGAGATGGTGACTTGTCTGCTCAGGCTGGGGGCGCATCTGACGTCACGTCCGCTACGTGGCCGCGTATATCCGGCGGGGAGTGACACGCCCTCGGCTCGTTAGCTCCGCCTCGTGGAATCGGCACGTTGCTTCTCATTGGGTGCGTGCGGGGGGGTTACCGGCTCCGCCCTTGACGAGGAGCTGACAAGGAGCCCCTTCGTGGTAACCCCGTGGAGCGCATGTTCCGGAGCGTCGTTGTTGTTGTAATTGTTGTTGTAGTTGTAATTGTAGTTGTAGTTGTAGTTGTTGTTGTTGTTGTTGTTTGGGGAAGAAGATGGAAGGAGGTATGGGAAAGGTCCTAAACTCACTACTGGTGCCATATAATCACATTCTGGTGCAACGAAGAGTCAGAATTAATGGAAAGGAGTCCTTAACTGACATAGACTAAGAATAACTAGCAAGATGTCCGAAAGTTGTCTACGTGAGATGCGGTGGACCTGGGCACGACATTTAATGGGGGAAAAAGGGGAAGGTCGGCTCTACTGATTGTTGTTTACAGACAATGGGACTAGGGAATGGGGGATTGGGGATAGTCGGGGAGTATTGGGGAAATAGGGGAATATTTACAAGCGGATATGGAGGCCAAATTCCATATTCGCAACAGTACTAACACAATTGGTGTCCAAAATTTGGGCTAAATAAATTTAGTCCCAGGTTCGAATCCAACTCCTGACAACCAATTGTTACAGATCGCGGTTAGGATGTTATAGACCGAGCGGTGGTTTAAAACCGCGACCTAACAAAACTCACCCGATTCCACCCGAACGTTGGTTGTATCGCACCCTAGCTGCTCAATGAGGGAAAAGACAAAAGCGACGCAATGCAAGAGGAAAACGGAGACAAAAAAAAGGTTTGAAATATTACTACTGAATTTATTTCTACTATTTACACACAAGCAACAAAAAGCAATTCAGTTTATTTACAAGTACAAGACGCAGGTGACACAGTGCAAATTTAGCTTATCTACAGACTTAACTTATTACCCAGGACAGAACAAACAAAGACGACTCACACGGGGAATTGCAGGAATCGCAGGATGTGGATGGCTGGAGGGAGAGGGAGAGGTCCAAGGGGGGGTCCCGCCGCACAACCGGCACGTTCAGCAGCCGCCGTTCCTGCCCCCCTTTTGCGGTTGCCGGGTGTCGCTGCTGCGGCGGCCTGCAGTTGCCTTGCCAGGCCTTGTCTTACTCGCTTCTCACCACCGACTTCTCACCACCGCAACCAACTGTGACCACTGACCCTCCTTTTTGGCACCCGACTCAGACCAACTCTTCTCTCTCTCTCTTTCTCTCTCGGTGCAACCAACTCCTCCTCTCTCTCTCTTTCTCCGACCAACCCAGAGTGCATCTCCCTTTCTTCTTCTTCGCTCTACTTCCGGTTGCGCCCTTTTATAGCGCCCCCAGCGATCACGCCCCCGGCGCTTTGGACACGCCCATCGGGGCGCTCACCTCGGCCCTGGCTGGTCGCACGACCCTCGGGCTCCGCCCCGGACGACGACGGGCGGGCGCGCCCCTCCCCTCCTCTGACGAGGTGGAGACATGCCTTTCTTCCCTGACTCGAGCCTCGTGGTCAATGGCGGTTATTGGAGGGGAGGTGATTGGGAATCGAGGACTCAGCAATGACGAGAGGGGATGTAATATGGCAATCGAGGGTCGGCAATCACGAAAGGGGGGTGTGAAGGAAATGGGGATTTTTGGGGATGGGAATGGAAGGGGATCTATTCTCTTTCACTGGTGCAATGGAGTACTTCAATTAATGGGAGACACAGCCTTATCCTAAAACACAGAATAAGATATAACTATCGAACATGAATATCCTATGATTGGCTGACGTGTATGCTTGTGGACTATGGGACGCCCTTTTGATCTTACACAGCTCCGGAGGCAGGAGGCACAGCACAACAACAATAATAATAATCATACAGCACACAATAAATAAAAAAAATATACAGTCCTCATATCCACAACAATATATATATATATATATATATATATATATATATATATATATATATATATATATATATATATATATATATATACAGTGGAACCTTGACTTACGAGTGCCCCAACTTACGAGTTTTTCGAGATACGAGCCGTCGCTCCGGCGGTTTATTGCTTTGAGATGCGAGCCGAGATCCGAGTTACGAGCTTTCGCCACCCGGTCACGTGGTTATCTTGCCGTTCAAGTACAGTATCTCTGTCGTATAGCGCTGCATTTTAGTTTTCGCATTTCGGTTATTTTGAGTTTACGCCGCCAGGTGGGTTCCGGTCACGTGGTTATCTTGCGGTGCACGTACAGTACGTATCTCTGTCGTATAGCGCTGCATTTTTTTTTCTCGCATTTTGGTTATTTCGAGTTCACGCCGCCAGGTGGGTTCTGGTCACGTGGTTATCTTGCCGTGCACGTACAGTACGTATCTCTGTCGTACAGCGCTGCATTTTTTTTTTCGCATTTTGGTTATTTCGAGTTCACGCCGCCAGGTGGGTTCTGGTCACGTGGTTATCTTGCCGTGCACGTACAGTACGTATCTCTGTCGTATAGCGCTGCATTTTTTTTTTCGCATTTTGGTTATTTCGAGTTCACGCCACCAGGTGGGTTCTGGTCACGTGGTTATCTTGCCGTGCACGTACAGTACGTATCTCTGTCGTATAGCGCTGCATTTTTTTTTTCGCATTTTGGTTATTTCGAGTTCACGCCGCCAGGTGGGTTCTGGTCACGTGGTTATCTTGCCGTGCAAGTACAGTACGTATCTCTGTCGTACAGCGCTGCATTTTTTTTTCCGCATTTTGGTTATTTCGGAAAATTTCTTAGTTTTAACCATGGGGCCTAAGAAAGTGAGTGGCAAGTGCAGTGCTGAGAAGAAGAAGAGGATGATGTGCTTGGATATAAAACACGCAATCGTCGAAAAACATGAGCGAGGTGCCGAGGAGGACGTATATAACGGCAGAGGAGAAGAGCATGCCAGGCCACAACTTGTTCAGAATGCCGGCGATAGCTCGCCTTCTCTTTGTGGAAAACACGGTGAGATCCTTAACATCCAACAACTAATGGGACGCAAACGGGGCGCCCAGTTTAGCGGTACACACATTGATGAATCACCCTGCCTGTGATTCACCCATGACAGGTTATAGCTGGGTCGGGATTCAAACCCAGGCTGGACAGTTTAGACTTTAGAGTCAAGTGTGCGTACCTCCAGTCCAGGCCATCCTGCCAACTTGTATGCTGCATACAGGTGAAATATAAAGCGCGAGATATTTTTATATATACTGTATATTTTAAAAAAAATTGGTGTGGTTTTTGGCGGGCTGGAACGGATTAATAGCATTTCAATGCATTTCAATGGGGAAATTTGATTTGAGATATGAGCAATTTGAGTTACGAGCTCGGTCACGGAACGAATTAAACTCGTAAGTCAAGGTTCCACTGTATATATATATATATATATATATATATATATATATATATATATATATATATATATATATATATATATATATATATATATATATATATATATATATATATATATATATATATATGTACATATATATAAATATGTATTATAAATATTGTTACATTTGTGAGGGTAGGTGAAGAAATACCTTAGGAAAGTCAGGAATGTATAGTTTAGTATGGACCATGTGACGCGAAGAAGAAGAAGCCATTTCTATTTACATAAGCGGGATAAATGTTCAGGTTAAGAGTGTTTGCATGTCGCCATAAGGAGGGTGGTTTTGTGCTTATTAATTATAGGGCTGATTGTTAATAATCTCCAGTATGTATTGCGTCCCTGTGATTTTCCCTAATGTTCTTATAAAACACAGCTGGCCAGGCGATTGGCTCCATTAGCCAACCACGCCGCCAGGGCCGACAGAAACAGCATTTGCCGATCGGCAAGGGAACCCCGTCATTCGAAAATTCCTGAACAGAGATTAGACTCCACCCCCCCCGACGAATCGTGACGATGAGGCCTTGCCCCGAAGATGACGATTGGTCGTGGCCATGGATTGATGTAATGGGACATCAGTGATTGGACAGAGTGTGACGTCAGCGGTGGAACATTCGAGAGCTCGGGGAGCAAAAAGAAGCCATCTCGCCAACTTGGTCTCTTTTGTGCTGGAGTTCGTTGGAGGTGGGCACATGTTCTCTTGTTGTGGCTCTCGGCTCGAGTGGGCGCTGTTGTCTCGGGTGCGCTGGTGAGGAGATGTGTCGGAGCTTTGGATGTTTTGAAAGATCGGAGGAGGGGATGTTGTTGACTGTGGTGCTTTTCCGGGGAGGAGAGAGCCGCGTCTCGCTTGGCAGTGGAAGCGAGGAAGGGCCGGTTGGCTGCTTATTCATGCATGGGCATTGATCAGATAAGGCTTCGCGAAAGCAAAAGACAATCCCGCCATGGTTCGAAAAACCATGCCTCGGAGTTAAACTCCGAGATTCGTACGCCTCGGAGTTAAAGCTCATTTCGGTCATCTGTCACCCAGGGGTCTTAACCCCGGGGACGCAACAATATAATATATAACATATATAATATAATATATAATATTGTTACGGTTCTCTACGCCGGCCTTCTTCCCCTTATCAAATTCAAATTCGTCACTATGTTCTGTCTCCCATATCCCCCTCTAATTCCAAATTCGTCTTCCAATCCCTACCATGAAGGAAGAGATGGAACCAACGCAATGTCACTCTATGTCGTGATGCGTCTTACTCACTCAAACAGTTTCAAAGCCCTGGTGTGGAGTTCCGTTTCCCTTGGTGAATGAATGTGGATGGCGTGAAGGGAATTCTCTTCCTAACTACTCTAATGACATTAACTCACTTACACTACCCGGGGTCATACCTGCCAATTGGCCATCTTTACACTATGTGGTTCTAAAAACCGAATCCCCCATTGATCACTCTGCGGTGCCCTACGAATTTGGGTCTCACTCCGCAATTTTTCATACTGTGCCCTTGCACAATTTTGGGGCTGGGTCGTGTGGCTCCACTAGCAGGTCCAACTACCTGCGCACCTCTGCCACTGAAGTCGCCACCCGAGCTTACCTGCTCCTGCGACTACCTAACAGGGGAAGGCCCCTCCTGTCTCTTTACCCCTCTGATGCCCTCTCTGGCATTGGGCTACCCGGGTCCTTCTCCTGGATCCTCGGGCCCCACTGAACAACTACTCACAACTCTAACTGGCTCCAAGAGCCTATCTGCGGCCTCACCTGGCCGACAAACTACCAGTGGCGGAGTGCTCCAATAACCATACGCACCAACAAAGCCCACACGCCGAGCCATTTCATAGACTCATGCACTCAACCAAGCACTTCTTGCTACTTCCCGCACCACAGGTGTCAATATCCAAACAATTTACCTAAGCCCTCTACCTGGCTTTAAACTACCCACCCCGGGTATTCGTGAAGGGGTCCATCTCCCCCCATTCACTCCTTCGCACCATGCATTCCACACCTTTTACTTCACACCAAATCTCTTGCACACCTTTTGTGCTCTTACACCTTTTCTCATACACTCCAACACAACTCCATCTGTTCTCCATACACAACTCCTGGTTACTCTCAACCAATTCCTCATTTGCTCTATACCATCCTCACACACACAGCATCATCTAGCTGACTACTTTCCCTAAAACTCGTGCTTCCCCATCTTCCCCTACACTAAGCACACCCTCATCGTTATCAACCATCTAATCTAACTACGTCCCCTCTACATGTACAAATGTCGCTACTTAAATTTTGTCTTCTAAAGTCAGCTAAATCCCTAGCAATTAACCTAGCCCGCCATCGGCGAGATTCAGTGCCTCATGGAGGTAACCATCGCTGGTCCCTCCATGTGCATTTCACTGCCATCCCCCTAATCTAATGCTCATGAGCCCCAAGTGTGAGGAATGGCAAAACCACCACTCCCCCACGCCGGGTACCATTCGCCAACACTATGGCTATCCGTCCACTGTGCTATGAGCCTCTCCGTGCGGCAATACATTTTCACATCTCGGCTTCACAAAGTCGAGCGATGCATGCGGGTGGTTGGTCGCCTGTAGGTTGGGTCCGTCCGGCATTTTCGATCCAGGGGAGGAGGCTTTGTTGGGCCAAGGTTCAAGGCGCCATCTCTGCACGGAGCCTTGCGGTCCCATGCACAATGGCCCAACCGCCCACGGTCAGAGCACCACAGCTGCCAGGGGGCGCGGCTCCGAACTCTCCTACCCCCCTTGAACCTTGCCGATCACCTTTCCCGCCAAGGCGCGGCACCGACCATACAGGGCGGGGCCCGGCGCGAACCGTGCATGCTGGTCCTTGTGAGATGGCCGCGGCACTGATCCCCGCCGGTCCCCGCAGCACACAAAGCACACAATGCACCGAGGGATCGCGTCGGCTATATGTCGAGCTAAACGCTACCCCGGTCTGCATCGATGCTCGAGCCGCGTTCTCACACCTCGCGACCCATTCCACATTCGTACACCGCGGCGCTCCAGCGCCTCCCATACACTCCGTGCATTCTGTTACAGCATGCACTCCTCTCGCGCCCTCTGGTGTGCAATCTTTCTCGCACACCGCACTCGCACCTGCACACCTAGGCACACCCATACCACTCACGCACTCCGTTACACACTCGGCCATCGCACACCCTTTCTTTACGTACTCCGTAACTTCCACGGGTGTGCACTCTTCTGGTACACACCCAATCACACGCTCTGGTGTACATTCTCTCTCACTCTCCTCGGCCATCGCACACTCTGTTTCACACTCTTGTTCGATGCACTCTTCCCACTCACATTCCGTCATACACTCACGCTCCGGTGCACACTTCTTTCTCACACGCGCGCCATTCGCTCGCGTACACCGAGCAAAGGACCTTCCACGACCGCCCGGGTTTCGCTTCGATCCCAAGTGCGCCAAAAACCTTTTCCTGCCAAACACTTTCGCGCCATACACACCCCTACTCACCTTGGGGATTCTCTTCTCCGGCAGCACCTGCAAACCTTTATTGGGGTTAGCAAGCCCGACATCACGGTGCAAATGCAAACTTTGTTCAGGTTCCATTTCTACCTCCCGTGATTCATTTTCCGATTATATCCCTGCCGTCTTTTCGGCCCCGTTTTCAACTATAATCATTTCTATGATTTCTTTTTCTAGCTCGACGACCGCCGGCGCACTTAAAATTTTCTTTTCCAATTCGGTGGCCATCTGCTTTTCCTCACCCCAAGTCGCGATCTCTATTCCCTCGGTCCATGCAGGTCTCTATTCCCTCGGTCCCTGCTCTACCTCGCTCTCTCCGCGTTCCTCGCACCGCGTTACCTCGTCGCGTCCCAATGCGACCTCCTCGCTCAACCTGTGCCCAATGTCCTCCCCCATTTCTTTTATTAACTCCCCTCGGGGGTCCATTCTTTCATTTATTTTATCCACGTCATTCTTTTGGGCGTCAATTATTTCCCTGGTGGATTTGTCCCCCATTTCTTTCATTTCTGCCATGAATTGCGCCATGAGTGTGTAAAGGTCCGAAATCATTGGCACCACGGGCTCGGCTCTCGCCGCCATGTGCGAGGCGCTGCCATTTTCTACCCCTGCTGCTGGCCCCTCATCAATGTCCTCCTCTTCTCCCAATTCTTCCCGTGGGTCCTGGGTCATTAATTCCTCTTTATCTACCTCATCTTCTACCCCAACCGGCATTCGACCGCTTTGGCGAGCCATGGCACAAATACAATTTGGCTTTTAATACAAAATTTTGGTCGCTTGTAATTTGGAGCCAATTCGTCCAAAAAAAATTTGATAGGGTTCCAAATCCCACTCCCCGACACCAATAATTGTTACTGCCAATATGTAAAATTGGTGTCCAAAATTTTGTCTCCAAATTTTGTCCCAGGTTTCAAATCCCACTCCTGACTACCAATTGTTACGGTTCTCTACGTTGGCCTTCTTCTCCTTATCAAGGGGTGATTAATCCCCTTGTCTTTACTGGGCCTAGCGGAACCGAGACTTATTACGTCCCTCCCGGACACACACGGCGTAGGGTTTCAGGACTACTTTTCGCTCGTACCTAAGTACCCGCGCTGCCCTGGGAGCGAGGAAACAAGCCTCGCACGAACCACGTGTGGTTTGAGTATGCCAAGCGGATTGCTTACACATGGTCCTCACAGTCTTAACTAGTGGAACCCGATTGGAGCAATCTTATTCGTGCCACGCTTAGTCAATGGAGGAAACCACAGGAACGATTGAATCAAGAAAGAAAGAACAAGGGTTTAATTATTTCCCACACGTATTGTTACGTGCTCTTCCCCAAACCCCCTGGTCACGGTGTACCTCCAAGCCCCGAGAGGAGTCATGGCAGAAAGATGTGTTATTCTGTGTCAAAGATCAATGGTGAAACCACACCAATTGTTACCAACAAACAAATATTGTATTAAGGTCACACAAGAATAACAACACAAAAACAATAGTAATCAATTGTACAACAAATAGTATATCATTCCGATGATGGTACCATCAGGTTCGTACAATATAACTCACTGTGCTCCAAGTGAGTGAAAAGAAGAACATCCCCAATGTCTCTATTCCCGGCTTCAAGCCAAAGTTGATTTCGGCTTCAAGCCAAAGTCGATCCACTCCAGTGATCGTCCATACGATGTGGTATTGAGACCAGAATCCCGTTGGGTTGGCAGTTAGTCCTGCTGCGAAAGCTGCGCAGAGGCGCCCTCCAGGCGACTGGGAAATCACACCTTCTGGTATGGACGTTCAACGGCTCACAGTCAGCGAGCCACAAATTAACCTTCAAAATCCACGTTACACACACACACACACACACACACACACACACACAAACACACACACACACACACACACACACACACCAGATAAACGTCTGAATGCGGTGAAAATGGTCGAAACGAGATGAAACCTTGAGCGAAGCGCAAGTCCTGCACGAGTCAAAATGGCCGACGGCCCATTCTTGTGGCGTAACGGCATGACGATGATTCTCCTCGGAATCAACCGCCAAAACCTGAGACGCAGGTTGATCTGTCACAGCGATAACAACTCTGTCGCAGGAATCCCTTTCCTGGGAAACCCAAAGTTCACTCGTGACTTTCGTTCACCAATCGTTCGCTCCAGACCTCGAAGCAACTAGGCTTCTTGTCCGACTCGCTCGCTCCGCCTTCTTCTTTTTCCTCCTCCTCTTCTTCGTCGTCCGGTTCCGGTTTCGTTTAAAACATTTACTTTTTTACCTTTTGAAAATAGCAATATCTATTTCCCTTAAACGACAACAATAATAGTACATGGAATCAAAAATGTTTACAGTGGATGAAAACCACAACAACGGAAGTGACGAATCCGTAACACTTCCCCCCCTCAAGAAAGAAAGTTTGAACATAGGGAAAACTTTCTTTGCAGGCAAAAACTCTTTCAACAAACAAAAGTAAAACTCACACCCAAATCATCAATTCCCGTGAGCAACGATAATTAATATTTCCCAAAATAAAGCAACAAAACTTCCAAACAACCTACAGAAATTTCCAAAGTTAGTTCACTCTAGACAAAGCAATGACATTGTCCCTGCCCTTTACATGCTCAATTTCCAAATTGAACTCCTGCAAAGCCAAACTCCATCTCATCAACCTCTGGTTTTTATTTTTCATTTTTTAATGAAGGTTAAGGGGTTGTGATCAAAAATACAAAGCAAAGCAAATCTATAGCACTTTTTGAAGGAGGCCGAGCTGAGAGCCAGGTTTCATGGTGGTTGGGTGGTGAGGCCTGGAAGTATTCACTAAATGGACACATCTAGGAACGTGGAGTTCACGGGTTAATCTGTGTAGGATTATCTGTGTAGTGTAGGAATCTGCTCGGCTGCTCCTGAGCACTCAGTGCTTCCAACTCTTCTCTTGATCATAAAAATCATAATCACGGTTGAAGAGTCGGGTGCTACAGTCACGTGAGTAGCGGTCCCCATCTCGGCTACCACCGTAATAGTCATCCCATCGAGAGTTGCCAAAACTGCGTTGCTGCTGCTGGGAGCCTCCGTAGTAATCACGACTGCGGCCGCCACCAAAACTACTACTCCCACCCCGGGAGCCATAGCCACCCCTGAAACTACCTCCACGTTTTCCTCCTCTGTAGCCCCCTCGACGCCCATGGCCTGCCTTCTCTACTGTTATGGTCCGACCATCCAAATCCTTGCCATTGAAATCCTTTTCTGCATCTTTGGCATCCTTTGTGTTTTCAAACGTGACAAAGCCAAACCCCCTCGACTTTTGCGTCTCCCTGTCTTTTATCAGCAGCATTTCCAAGAGTGGTCCATATTTGCCAAAGATAGAGTCCAGAATATCTTCTCTTGTGTCAAAGTTCAGTCCACCTACAAAGAGCTTGCCGACATTGCCTCCATCCATCACTTGTGTGTGCTGACACTTAGTTTCAGGGTACTCGACAAGAAGTGACTGTGCAAAGTGTGACGTCAGTACCTTCTCCTTCTCTTCAGAGCGCTTCCTACCTATAGCACGAATCGCGGCACAGGATGGAAAGATACCCGGAATCTCCTGCTCTAACTGTGCGGTGTTATTTTCCATACTGGGCTTTTCAACAAACATCGGATTGCCAGAAACTCGACCACCGGCCAAATCATTTCCGATAACAAAAGAGATTCCCTTTACAGGAAGATTGGCTTGTAAACCTACGGTGACCGGTCCTGACACCAAATCAGACTTCAAATGGATGACATGAAGTGGAGCTTTAACATAGCTACCAACCCCCTGTAAAAGAACACTAACACCAGTTGCCGTCTTCTCTGACAATGGCAAAATGCCTTCAAGCATCAAAGATTGATGTGCTCCTGTGTCCCTCCATACCCTAACAGGTCTCTGGTTAGTCAAGTCTCCATCCAGTGACACAAACCCCTCTGAAATAAAAGGTTTGTAACCCTCTTGAACAAGGTCGTTCTGTGATGCCGTAACTTTGGCATGGGAACCTTCACATGGCACTGTCCTCCAAGGACGATTTCTCGCATTGGCCAATGTATTCGGAGTTGTACTAGTCTGACTCCGCTCCTGATTTTTCCTTTTCAGGGCATAACATTGGGACATCAAATGCCCAGGTTTCTTGCAAAAAGCGCAAATAGGCCCCGAGGAAAAACTCGTGGACTGCCTCGGGCACCCCGGAAGATAAGTCTGTCTTGGAACTGTAGTCTTCTGATCCCTAAAAGTCACGGTATCAGATTTGTCCCCATAGTCATCTCTAGGCCGCCTCCATGAATATTTGTTCTCCGCACCTGATTTACCATAACTCCCCTGGCTAACTCTAGGCGGGAAGTTAGGTTTGTGGAAACCCATCCTGTGTGTCAAGGCATATCCATCTGCCACGGTTGCTGCCTCATACAACTTTGGTACTTTATTTTCATCCAGATGTACTTTAATGTCTGTGTGGACACACTGTTTGAATTCCTCCACCAAGATCAATTGTCGCAACTGGTTGAAGTCTTTCCCAATCCCCTTCGAGTCACACCACCGATCAAACATGGTTTCCTTCATTCTGGCAAACTCCATATGGGTCTCACTCTCCCTGTTCCTGGCATTCCTGAATTTTTGCCGGTAAGCTTCAGGGACCAATTCATAGGCTTTGAGAATGGTTTTCTTCACTATCTCAAATCTGCACATTGGTCAATCGGTAAAGCCGAATAGATATCTTGAGCTTCACCCACCAGAACACTTTGCACTAACATAGTCCAGGACCCCACAGGCCACTTTAGCATTTGAGCCACTTTCCCAAAGTGTAAAAAAAACTTGGCTTCCTCCTTTTCATTGAACATACTCCTCCTCTTCTTTGTCGTCCGGTTCCGGTTT
This sequence comes from Myxine glutinosa, assembly GCF_964187855.1. NCBI lineage: Eukaryota > Metazoa > Chordata > Myxini > Myxiniformes > Myxinidae > Myxine > Myxine glutinosa. The sequence continues at coordinate 46,933,797 of NC_136269.1, read as the reverse complement.
CGTTTCAAACATTAACTTTTTTACCTTTTGAAAATAGCAATATCTATTTCCCTTAGACGACAACAATAACAGCACATGGAATCAAAAATGTTTACAGTGGATGAAAACCACAACAACGGAAGTGACGAATCCGTAACAGTATGTACAAGTTCAAGGATGAAGAGACACAGAATAGACTTAGACAGTCTTAACTTATCCCTTGGACAACGGGCCCGTCTCACACTCACACAGGGGATTGCAGATTTTTTTTTTTTTTTTTTTTTTTGTATACAAGATCGAGGCTCGTGAAAGAGCTAACATTAATCACACAAAAAGACAAACCGACACACAAAACACAAAAAACAAGGGGAGCGGCAGCCAAGATGGGGAGAGAGGGGGAAGGACACAAAAGAGAGGGGGGAAGAGGGGGAAGGACACAAACACAACATTTGAGAGCAGGGACATCGGGAGGACATGGGGGGAGGTGGGAGAGGAATAAAACATATGAACACTGCAAGGACTCTGGGGTGAATTACCGGGGGTAGAAAAGATCAAGGTTTTCGATGAGGGAAGATAAGAGATGGTGGTGAACAGCTGTTTTAAAGACCTGGAGGGAGGAGTGGGATTGAAGGGAGTGGGGGAGTTTGTTCCAGAGGCGGGAGAAAAGGGGAATGAAAGAGTGAAGGTGAGCAGAGAGCCTAGACTTTGGCAGTTTAACCATAAGAGGGTTGCAGGCAGATCTTGTGCGACCTGAAGGAATATTGGGGGGACAGAGCACAGAGAGAGCTGGGGGAGCAAGGCCGGAGAGGAGTCGGTAGAAGACAGAAAGACCACCAACCTGCCTGCGGTGAGTGAGTGAAAGGCCCTCGGTGTTGACTACATCGCAGGAGATTCCAATGATTCTGAAAGCTTTGGCCTCAACAGCGTGAAGCCGAGCAAGGTGTGAGGCAGGAGCACCAGCCCAGAGGGGGGAACAGTATTCCATTGAGCTGCGGATGAAAGCCTTGTATGTGGTGAGGAGCTCAGGTGTGCCAAGGAAGGACTTCGCACGACGGAGGATGCCCAGTCGGCGACTGGCTTTGGAGGCCAGCTTGGAAATGTGGTTTTCCCAAGAAAGATCATGGCAGATAGTGAGACCCAAAAGCTTGAGCGACAGAACTTCTTTGAGAGGATTGTTGAGAAAGTAGATGGGAGGGTTGTCCAGTCGGTCCTTTCGGAGAGACATTGTAAGAGTGTGAGATTTGTCAGGATTGAAAGACATGTTCCACTTGTTTGACCAGTCTGTGATTTTGTCCAGGTCTGCAGAGAGTGAGGAGGCTTCAGACTGCCGATCTGAGGGATGAGGAATGGAGCGACAGAGAGTAGAGTCGTCAGCAAAGAGATAGAGAGGATTTTCAAGAGAGTCAGAGAGATCATTGATGAAGACCAGAAAAAGCACAGGGCCCAGAACACTACCTTGGGGAACTCCAGCCTGAACAGGAAGAGGAGATGAGAGAAACCCATTCAGGGCCACACGTTGACTACGACCAGAGAGGAAGTCCGCCAGCCATGCGTGGAGATTTCCATGGATACCAAAGGAGGAGAGTTTGGTGAGCAGAGCAGGGTGCCAGACCATATCGAAGGCACGTGAAATGTCAAGGGAGACAGCTCTAATTTCCTGTTTGGCGTTGAGGACCTCCATCCATTGTTGAGAAAGCAGAAGCAGCATGTCCAGAGTAGAGTGACCAGGTCTGAAACCAAATTGATGATCAGAGATCAAGCCATTGGAGAAGAGGAAAGATTTAATATCTGAAGCAATGATGGATTCCATGACTTTGCTGATAATTGGGAGAAGGCTGATTGGTCTGTAGTTGCTGGGATCTGTTTTTGCACCTTTTTTGTGCAAACCGGTGATGTTTTCTGATTTCCAAGCAGATGGCAGATGACCTTGAGCAAAAGAGAGGGTGAAGAGAACAGAAAGAGGGAGTGAAAGAGCAGAAGAACATGATTTTAGGACCCGTGGGCTGATGCCGTCAGGACCAGTTGCAGAATCAGAGTCGAGGGTTGACAGAAACTTTTCCACCTTGTCAGGAGGAAAGGACACAGAGTCCAGGAGCAGCTGGGTATGACTGGGTACGGTGGGTACAGAGAGGGATGGGTTTGGGACACAAGATTTAGAGGCAAACACAGAATTGAGGCATTCAGCTTTTTCACGTGCGGAGTCAGCCGTTAAGCCGTTTGAGGTGAGGGAGGGGATGGAGGGGGAACAAACACCAGAAACAGATTTGACCAGACGCCACCAGGATTTGGAAGAGGGAGACAGATAAGAGAGTTCGGTCTTGAGAATGGTGAGATATTGTTTCCTGGCTCTCCTGAGGGTGGACACACACTTGTTTCGGGCTTTGTGAAAGGAAATGAGATTTCCTTCCGTTGGATTTGCTTTCCAGGAGACGAAAGCAAGTTGTTTCAGGGCAACAGCCTCACCACAAGATTCCGTGTACCATGGACGGGAGGAAGGGTATGACAACTGAAGACGAGATGGTATAAATCTGTGCATGAGAGAGAGCAATTTACTTTGAAAGAATTCCCAGGATGAGTTGATGTCAGAGGCGGTAGAGATGGGAGACCAGTCCAGATGATTGATGGCTGCTTGAAGACCGTGCCAGTGGCCTGAGTGAAATGCCAGACTCGTCGACGCTGAGGAGGCTCTCTGAGAATGGTCAGAGAGATGTCCACTTTGACAAGCACATGATCAGATGAGCCGATTGGAGCAGAAGAAGAGCAGCAGACATTTTCAGGGAAGTTTGTCATAACCAAATCCAGAAGAGAAGATGCTCCGTTGACTGAGATCCGGGTCGGGAAATTGACAGATTGTGTCAGTCCCAGTGAGTCGCAGAAGTCCTTTGCTGAAGAGCCATGGCTGGTGAGAGAGGTACCCACCCCCAGCCAACTGGCATGGTGACAATTGAAATCACCACATATGAGGAAGAGAGAGTTGGGATGGGTAGATAGAAGTTGGTCCATATTATCAGACAGTGAGATGTAGATGGAGTCATCGCTGTTTGGTGGACGGTACAACACACATATGAACAAAAGGTGGGAGCGAAGGGGAAGCCGTAGCCAAAGGTATTCCTGGGGGTGAGGTGGAGAGAGGGCAGTGGAGGGCGAGTGAGGAAGAGAGTTTTTTTTATAAAGATAGCAACCCCACCTCCAGGACGAGGCTCAGGTCTATCATACCGGAGGAGGGAGTAACCTGGGAGAGATACCAAGGCATCAGAGACATCATGAAGGAGGAAAGTTTCTGTTAAGCAGATCACATCTGGTTTGTCAGAAGCAACCTGTATGGAGAGGTCAGTCAAGTTTGAGCGAAGGCCCCGGATGTTTGAGGTCCATACCGTTAATGAAGAGGAAGGGGGAGCATCGGGTCCAGAACAGGGGGGGGGGAGGGGTAGGGTAAGATGTGGAAGAGGAGGAAGAGGTAGGGAGAGCTGTTGAAGGTGTGTCAGAGATTTCAGAGATTTCAGAATAGCTTGGAGAAAGGGAAGAATGGGGCGGACAAAAGGTTTGATGGAGATTGGGTGAGGCACAGTGAGGTGTTATTTGAGGAGGGGGAAGAGCGAGGCAGAAGGTTTGGGGAGATGAAGGTGAAAGTTGGAAGGGGGAAGAAGCAGGGAGGATGCTTTGAGGAGGAGGGGTGAGAGGGAGTCTAGGAGGGGAGGAGCGAGGGAGAGTCTCGGAGGGGAGGGGTGTGGGGGGAGTTTAGGAGGGAGGGGAGGGAAGGGGCAAGGGGGAGATTTGAAAGGGATGGGTGATGGGGAGGATTTGGAGGGGAGGGGTGAGATTGGATTTTGAAAAGTGTACGATTCATGGGAAACGAACATTTTTTGCAAAATGAGTTTGAGACCTTCGAGTCAAAAATACGTTTGAGGACACTGGAGGTGGGGTGGAGTTCTGGATAGTTTAGGGAATGTAGAAAGGAGGAACTGTAAGAGATGGTATTATATATATTTTTTGGAATGAATAGATTTGGTGAGCAAGACGAAAGCATCCTTTTGTAGGAAAAGAAGAAAAGGGTGTTATAATATATGAGAGAAAATAGTTGTTCATGGGAGAGATTATACATTTCTAGCCGCGTGATCGCGAACGAAGAACGAACGAACAAAAAGAACAACAAATAAACGAATAAGACCTGGGAAGGAAATATTTTTGTTGGGGTTTTTTTTTTTTTTTGTGAGTACAGATATTAAACAAGGAGGTACGGGGTGAACGACTGGTACGAAACAGAGAACGAAAATAATTTCAGCGCATTCGACGAATCGCTGAGAGAAAAAACCACAAGGTCGGAGACGGTACGGTAGTCTAAGCCTACGAGTACTAGGCCGCAGAATACTCGATACCATTAACCGACGATTGTGTATACATGTACGAAAAAGGCGGTGAGACAGGTAGGGCCAGTTAGATGGGCAGGTGTTCCCCAACGCGTCCAGCGATGGTTCCCGTCCGGCTCTCCACGGTCCCCGGCACGTCCCGCGAAGATGGTGGCAGGCGAAGGCAGGGACTCGTAGCGCGTCTCTCGAACAAGCAGATGATGGGGCGGAATGGTAGAGGGCGGACTTTAGCACGGCTGGCGGTTACTCAGCCTTGTTCACTCGCGCGGCTGAAATGTGCTATATTCATTCTAAGCACGTCTCTCGAACAAGCAGATGATGGGGCGGAACGGTAGAGGGCGGACTTTAGCGGGGCTGGCGGTTACTCAGCCTTGTTCACTTGCGTGGCTGAAATGCGCTATATTCATTCTAAGCGCGTCTGGCTGTGCCCGCGTATATGTAGCGACCAACTCCTCTTCTTCAATACACTTCGAGCTGGTTAGCGCGCGCGTTCTCGTGCAATGGTCAAGTTCATCAGGCAGCAGTCCGTTACAACACGAGTCCTTTTATCTCTCTCTCTCACAGCAAGTCAAGTCCTGTCATTATCAGTGTTCCACGTGCTAGTCCTTTTATCTCTCTCTCTCCTCTGCGAGTCCTCTCGCGCTTATCCGGCGTTCCTCTGCGAGTCCTCTCATGCTTATCCGGCGTTCCTCTGCAAGTCCTCTTACGGCAAGTTCCCTCTGTAAGTCCTAATTGGGGCATTTGTCCGTGGCCAACTGTGTGCCACCTCCGGGGCCACCTGCCATGGTCCAGATCCTGCTAGGCGCTGGTCCACCAGCCTTCGGACCATGTCCTCCAGGTCAGGGCCCCTTTCGGGGGCGGGCCCTCTTAGGGGCCCGCCACCAGCCACTGGCCCTACCTGTCTCACCGCCACTGCGTGGCGCTCACTCCCCCGGGCCAGGGGCCTCGCTGCCTCCCAACGGGCCGCAGCGTCAGCCACCTGGCCCAGGGTCCGCGGGCGCCACATGGCGAGCTGTTGCCGAAGCTCGGGGTCCGGGAAGGCCTGGATAAAATGGTCCAGTGCCAAACTCTCTTGGGAGGTCGCGGCCATGTCCGCGTGTGCTATCCCCACTGCGCGGCGAATGTCATACACCAATTCCCCGATGGTCTCTTGGGGTTTATATTTTGCACCGCGAGCTGAGCTTTAACAAGCTCGATCTGCTGTTCCACGCCAAAACGATTAATTAGGGCCGCACAGAGGTCCGGCAAGGTGATAGCATCCGGTGGTAAAGCTGTTAGGACCTCCGCCACCGTGCCGTGCAGGGCTGCCACAAGGTGTACCCCACCTTCCTCCGGGTTCCAACCGTTACCCCTACACACATGATCGAATTGCGCCAGATACGCCCTCAAATCGCTCTTGCCGTCATACGGCGTGAGCGGGACCTTATGGCCGCCCAATGGTCGGACCCCGTGCGCCGCTCCCTGCGGGGTTAACGCGGGGCCGAACCCTTCGGGCCTCGATAGTACACTATTCCCCGGGGACTCGCGTGCGTTACTCGTCCCACTAAAAACTACTCCGGTCGGTGTCGATGACTGGGCCGCCTCTTCGCAACCCGCTACCCATTCCATACTCGCACACCCCGGCTCACAAACACCTTTCGCACACCCCATTGTTGGACACCCATGCGCACACTCTCTCTCCACGCCCTCTGTGGCGGTCGCACACCTTACATTCGGCCTTTCACGAACGCCTGGGTCTATTCCAAACCCCAAGCTCGTCGAACCTCCCCTCGCATCATACACATTTCCGCCAATATCGCCACTCACCTCGGCGCTTCTTCATCCTCGCTTCTCCTCCGCCACCACCCACGAGCTCTGATTGGCGGCTTGTGCTTACCGTCATCGCTTCTGCCGCTCACCCTCGACTCCGCCCCGATCCTCCTCTGCCTGCCTCGTGTTAACTCGCCCAATATGAACCAACGTTCCCAAATAACGAACCCAATATGACACTACTCTCTATCGCTCCATTCCTCATCCCTCAGATCGGCAGTCTGCAGCCTCCTCACTCTCTGCAGACCTGGACAAAATCACAGACTGGGCAAACAAGTGGAACATGTCTTTCAATCCTGACAAATCTCACACTCTTACGATGTCTCTCCGAAAAGACCAACTGGACAACCCTCCCAGCCACTTTCTGAATAATCCTCTCCAAGAAGTTCTGTCACTCAAGCTTTTGGGTCTCACTATCTGCCATGATCTTTCCTGGGAAAACCACATTTCAAATCTGGCCTCCAAAGCCAGTCGCCGACTGGGCATCCTCCGTCGTGCGAAGTCCTACCTTGGCACACCTGAGCTCCTCACCACATACAAGGCTTTCATCCACAGCTCTATGGAATACTGTTCTCCCCTCTGGTCTGGTGCTCCTGCCTCACACCTAGCTCGTCTTCACGCTGTTGAAACCAAAGCGTTCAGAATCTTTGGAATCTCCCGCGATGAAGCTAACTCCAAGGGCCTTTCACTCACTCACCACAGGCAGGTTGGTGGTCTTTCCGTCTTCTACCGACTCCTCTCTGGCCTTGCCCCCCCCCCCCAGCTCTCTCTGGGCTCTGTCCCCCAAATATTCCTACAGGTCGCAGAAGATCTGCCTGCAACCCTCTTATGGTTAAACTGCCAAAATCAAGACTTTCTGCTCACCTTCACTCCTTCATTCCTCTTTTCTCCCGCCTCTGGAACAAACTCCCTCACTCTCTTCAATCCCACTCCACCCTCCAGGTCTTTAAAACAGCTGTTCACCACCATCTCTTATCTTCCCCCATCCAAAACATTGAACTTTTCTACCCCCGCTAATTTCACCCCAAATCATACACTTTTTTGAAATACCAACTTCTGTCCTGGAAGTCTTTGGTCTCCTTGTGTTTTATACCTCCCCCCTCCCCCCTTCCCACGCCTCCTCCCCCCAAGCCCTCTCCCTCCCACACTTCTCCCTGCTCTCAAATGTTGTGTTCGTGTGCTTCATCTTGTCTTCCGTTCCCTCTTTTATATATTTTGTTTGTCTGGTTGATTTGTTTGTGAAATAAATGTTAGCTCTTTCACGAGCCTCGATTCAGTATACAAAAAAAAACAAAAAAAAAACGTTAACGCAAAAGGGATTGAGGCTGCGGACATAGGATGATCGGTGGCAGTAGGGCCTATTTTCCTGGGTCCTACCCAACGCAGAATTAACACTGGAAGGGAACTAAGCTCACAAATACTAAGACATAACTATACTATTGCGAGGCTACATGTTGCTTGTTTGACTAACTATGGGGGACAGACTTTAACCTTTATTAAACTCACTTGACAGACTCAAAACCGCAACACTATATATATATATATATATATATATATATATATATATATATATATATATATATATATATATATATATATATTGTAACGGATTTGAGAAGTGTAACAATTTTGAGAAAGTGTAACGAATGTGAAAAGTATGGTTTTGTTGTGTGTAACACCCTCGTAATGTAAAGAATGGTCGCAGCTCGTCCTCTTAGTTAATTGTATAAACCTACACACAGGACATGATATATCCTTTTAAATAGTTAGTCCCTTATTCTCTGTGTAGGCTAAGGATGTGTTTCCCACTAGTTTGACTCTTCATTGCACCGAATTAAATAAGAGTAGGCCCTCCGACGCCCCATGGCAGCTTCCAAGTGCCAGGTTTGCACTTTGCTGCATTTTCATCTGCCGTCCACTTTGCAGCAGTTGACTCCATTACGCACGAGGTAACGCCGAAGAAGAAAGGCGGGTCTCCACCTCGTCATAGAGGGGAGGAGTAAGTCGGCCCCACTCATCCAACCCAGAACGAGGCGTTTGGCTTGAGGGGGCGGAGAGAGAACGTTTGGGGAAGGTTCGAAAAGGGTGAAGGGCGGGGCCTATATAACCCGCTGCGGGATGCTCCCAAAAGGAGATGAGCTGAGAGGAGGGATGAGTTCTGGGTCCAGGAGATGCGCTGGAGACGAGCAGGTGTGACCGAACCGCCGTGAGACGTGCCGCGCTGCAGGAGAAACGGACCGGGGCAACGCAAGGAGCGCACGAGGCAGTACGGAGAAAGGAACTTCACCCGCGCAGTTTGGGACCAAAGCTCGGCTTCTTGACGGCGGTGCCTTCTGGCCCGACCGTGCCCAGTACCCGCTGAACCTTCCTTGCCTCTAAAAGCCACCCATCTCCAAGCCATTCCTCCCTGCCTGCATTTCCCCGTGTAAGTGTGATCGTCCGTCTGTCTTTAATGTTGTCCTGGGGTTTATTAATTAAGCTTGAATAGGTCAGCTAATGATTTCACTGTGTGTCTGCTCCTTCCATTTTCTGTATATAACCGACTGCTCTCGTTGCTTTGGCTTGTGAAAATACTTAATAAATCCTGTTATTCCTCCGTACTTCTTCTTCTTCTTCATTCTCGTTCGGTCGCTTTAGAGGTTTCCATATTGAGTAGCTGCGGCGCGATACGGCCAAAATTTGGGGTGAATCGGGTTTTAGTCAGGGAAGCACTGTTCGGTCGCGGAGCCTCCGCTCGGCAAACATACCATCTTTAACTGCGTACCGTAACAATATATATATATATATATATATATATATATATATATATATATTGTTATGAATTTTGGGGTAGTGATATATAGATTCAGGTAGATCTGCAGAGGTAGGTGCTCCGATGATCATGGGTAGAAAGAACCACTTTGATGTACATAAGTCAGGGACCTGTTTAGCCCGAATGTCGGATTAAGTGTATATTCGTCCCTGTTATGAGGAATGGAGCGTGTTAACTAGTGTAGGGACTATGTCAATTCCCCTGTGCGTGAGACCTTGTGATTTATCCGTTGTCCCGTATGGCACTGCACATAGACACTAGTCTGGCCCATTAGTACACTAATTAAACCCCCTCCTCCCCCCCACAATACAACTCACCGGAAGCCAGTTCGGAGCACTGCCGATAAAACCGCAGCCAGCTACATCACCAACTTATATGGCAACATCGAAACAGGCCGGCCGAGAGCCACGCCCAGAAGGACTTGCTATTGGGCGGGAGTCGACCAACCAAAGGCCAGGAGAAGGAGGGAGCCGTGACTGGTCAGCAAGAAGCTACCAGCCTATTGGGGAAAGAAGGAGGAGCAGTAAGCAGCACGCCGGTTGGCCAGATACCATCAATGACGTCAAAGGGTGGACTGCGTGTGATAGGTGGAGAGCGAAACACGGTTGTGGTGGCCTGCAGGCATTGGTAGAGAGAAACAGATGACATCACCAGGGGTCGATAAAGGTACGAGGAGACCGACATTTTACCTCTCTCCTCTCTCTGCTTTGGATCTCTTGCCCTGACGCTTTCCTCCTTCTCTCTGCCACAGAGACTCTTGCCTTGTGTGTCTTCTTCATCGTGCCCTTAGTATCGGACATTTGCGAGTGACGGTGTGGGGGACGTGACCTGTGGTCGGAACGAGGGGAGCTGCGGATCATTCGCTCACTCACGCGACCTGCCTGGAGGGGGCGTGGACGTGCCGCGCGAACATGAGGGAACAGAGGCCTGTTTTCTCCGTGAACGGAGTGGCCAGATGGAAGCCAAACAGTTCAATCTTGGTTTCATCAGACCACATAATCTTGTTTCTCACAGTCTGAGAGTCCTTCAGGTGCTTTTTTGCAAACTCCAAGCGGGCTTTCATGTGTCTTTCACTGAGGAGAAGCTTCCGTCTGGCCAATCTGCCATAAAGTCCAGATCGGTGGAGTGTTGCAGTGATGGTTGTCTTTCTGGAAGTTTCTCCCATCTCCACACAGGATCTCTGGAGCTCAGCCAGAGTGACCATCACGTTCTTCGTCACCTCTCTTACCAAGGCCCTTCTCACCCGATTGCTCAGTTTGGCCGGGCGGCCAGATCTAGGAAGAGTCCTGGTTGTTCCAAACTTCTTCCATTTAAGAATTATGGAGGCCACTGTGCTCTTGGGAACCTTCAATGCAGCAGAAATCTTTTTGTAGGCTTCCCCAGATCTGTGCCTCGACACAATCCTGTCTCTGAGCTCTGCAGGCAGTTCCTTCGACCTCATGGCTTGATTTTTGCTCTGATATGCATTGTCAGCTGTGAGACCTTATATAGACAGGTGTGTGCCTTTCCAAATCATGTCCAATCAATTGAATTTACCACAGGTGGACTCCAATCAAGGTGTAGAAACATCTCAAAGATGATCAAGAGAAATGGGAGGCAGCTGAGCTAAATTTCAAGTGTCATAGCAAAGGGTCTGAATACTGATGTAAATCTGATATTTCAGTTTTTTCTTTTTAATAAATTTGCAAAACTTTCTAAAATCCTGTTTTCTCTTTGTCATTATGAGGTATTGAGTGTAGATTGATGAGGGAAAAAATGAATTTAAACGGTTTCAGCATAAGGCTGCAACATAACAAAATGTGAAAAAGTGAAGGGTTCTGAATACTTTCTGAATGCACTGTATACATATACAGTAATACCCCGGCCTACGTCATTAATTGGTTCCATAAGCCGTGATGTAACTCGCTTTTTGACGTAAACCGGGCGTAATGTCTTAAAAATGCCTTAAAATGAAGACAAACACCGTGAAACTAGAGTAAATAACTGGAGGAGGCTGCGGCTTTGCAGAAAATTGCAAATTGCAAATTTGGAAATCCATGCACATGTGCACATGCACACGTCGATCGGTTCGTCGACGCCGGATGCTGGCGAGGTGCCCGACGAGGCACCCCGGCTCGAGGCATGACACGGTCGTTCGTTTCACATGGGCCATGGGCCATGGGGCCTGACCTCGTCGCGGACATTGCACACTCTGCACGGTGACGTGACGTGACGTGACGTCTGCCACGGACGGTCGTCCGAGCCGGCATCGTCATGTTTCGACGTTGCCACGTTACGTTGGTTGTTTTACACAGTAAAGGAAAAATCACAAAAATACCAGCAAAAGTCAAAGCAGGCACGCGACCGCAGCACAGGACAAAATGCATATGGCGTCGCCTTTGTTTTGAATGAGAACCAGCAGCTACGCGTACGTACAGTATACGGTACGTACATTTAAAAAAAAAAAATTTTAATGTGCTTTTTATTGTATTTTAAATTGTTTTTTTAGCTTATTTTATTGTTAATTTATGTACTATTTTATTTATTTTAAATATATTTTTAAGGAAAAATGTAATTTTTTTCACGTCCGTAGGAGTGACGTAAAGTCGCACATAATGACGTTCGCTGAACTGAAATTTACTCTCGAAGAGTGGCGTAAAGTCGGATTTGACATAGGTGGAAGTGGCGTAAAACGGGGTATGACTGTGTATATATATATATATATATATATATATATATATATATATATATATATATATATATATATATATATATATATATATATATATATATATATATATATATATATATACACATATATAAATAAATAAATAAATAAATAAATAATATATATATATATATATATATGTATATATATATATATATATATATATATATATATATATATATATATATATATATATATATATATACAGTGGAACCTTGACTTACGAGTGCCCCAACTTACGAGTTTTTCGAGATACGAGCCGTCGCTCGGGCGGTTTATTGCTTTGAGATGCGAGCCGAGATCCGAGTTACGAGCTTTCGCCACCCGGTCACGTGGTTATCTTGCCGTTCAAGTACAGTATCTCTGTCGTATAGCGCTGCATTTTAGTTTTCGCATTTCGATTATTTTGAGTTTACGCCGCCAGGTGGGTTCTGGTCACATGGTTATCTTGCCGTGCACGTACAGTACGTATCTCTGTCGTATAGCGCTGCATTTTAGTTTTCGCATTTCGGTTATTTTGAGTTTACGCCGCCAGGTGGGTTCCGGTCACGTGGTTATCTTGCCGTGCACGTACAGTACGTATCTCTGTCGTATAGCGCTGCATTTTTTTTTTCGCATTTTGGTTATTTCGAGTTCACGCCGCCAGGTGGGTTCTGGTCACGTGGTTATCTTGCCGTGCACGTACAGTACGTATCTCTGTCGTATAGCGCTGCATTTTTTTTTTCGCATTTTGGTTATTTCGAGTTCACGCCGCCAGGTGGGTTCTGGTCACGTGGTTATCTTGCCGTGCACGTACAGTACGTATCTCTGTCGTATAGCGCTGCATTTTTTTTTCGCATTTTGGTTATTTCGAGTTCACGCCGCCAGGTGGGTTCTGGTCACGTGGTTATCTTGCCGTGCAAGTACAGTACGTATCTCTGTCGTACAGCGCTGCATTTTTTTTTTTCGCATTTTGGTTATTTCGGAAAATTTCTTAGTTTTAACCATGGGGCCTAAGAAAGTGAGTGGCAAGTGCAGTGCTGAGAAGAAGAAGAGGATGATGTGCTTGGATATAAAACACGCAATCGTCGAAAAACATGAGCGAGGTGTCGAGGAGGACGTATATAACGGCAGAGGAGAAGAGCATGCCAGGCCACAACTTGTTCAGAATGCCGGCGATAGCTCGCCTTCTCTTTGTGGAAAACACAGTGAGATCCTTAACATCCAACAACTAATGGGACGCAAACGGGGCGCCCAGTTTAGCGGTACACACATTGATGAATCACCCTGCCTGTGATTCACCCATGACAGGTTATAGCTGGGTCAGGATTCAAACCCAGGCTGGACAGTTTAGAGTCAAGTGTGCGTACCTCCAGTCCAGGCCATCCTGCCAACTTGTATGCTGCATACAGGTGAAATATAAAGCGCGAGATATTTTTATATATACTGTATATTTTAAAAAAAATTGGTGTGGTTTTTGGCGGGCTGGAACGGATTAATAGCATTTCAATGCATTTCAATGGGGAAATTTGATTTGAGATACGAGCAATTTGAGTTACGAGCTCGGTCACGGAACGAATTAAACTCGTAAGTCAAGGTTCCACTGTATATATATATATATATATATATATATATATATATATATATATATATATATATATATATTGTTACGGACCGCGGATAAGATGTTAATTTGCCGAGCGGATGGCGCCGCGGCCCTAACAGTTACCCCGACTAACCCGATTCCTGAACGTTGGCCAAAATCGCGCCACAGATATTCAATAGGGAAAAGACAAAGGCGACACGGATGTGAAGAAGAAGAAGAAGAGGAAGAAGAAGAAGGAGACAAAAAGGTTTGAAATGCTACTAAATTTATTCCTACTATTTACACAATCAAAGAAACCAAGGAGAAGGAAGGATAATAAAATAAATTACAGAAGAAATCAGAGACAGTGAAAATCGCTAGCTTATCTAAACAGGCTTAACTTATTCCCTGGACAGAACAAACAAAGACGGACTCACACAGGGAATTGCAGAGTGGATTGGCTGGAAGGAGGTGGGTGGCTGGAGGGGGAGGAAGGCACGGAGCTGGCTGGAGCTTGATCCCGCATGGGACGTCGGGCTGGACCTCGACGGCCGCCGATGCCACCGATCCTGTCGTGTGGACGGGGTAACGGGTCGGAGCTGCTTGGTGGAGCCAACGCCGCTGGTGGGGGGTCTGGCGTGACGGGTTCTCTCTCCCTTTCTCACAAACTCCAGGACTCTCTCTCTCTTTGCTTCGCTTTGCCCCTTCTCTCCTCTCTCTTTCTTAGTCCAACCCAGTCCAACAACTTCCTCTCTTGCTTAGTCCAACAACAACTTCTCTCTTGCTTTCGCGCGCGCTCTATATAGCGCCTCAGGCGATCAAGCCGCTGGTGTCCAGGACACGCCCATCGGTGAGCTCGCCTCGGCCCTGATCGGTCGGCACGGCCCTCTGGCTCCGCCCTTGATGACGATGGGCGGGCATGCCCAGGAGTCGGCAGCTCCTCCCCCTTCTTCTCCAAGCCGACCTCGTGGCGAATGGAGTCGCGGAGGGAACAGTTGGCAATTGTTGGAAGGGGAATGTGAATGAAAGGGGATCTACTCTTATTTCACTTGGTGCAATGGAGTATTTAAATAAATGGAAGACACAGCCTTACACTAATATACATAATAAGGATATAACTACTGAACAGGGATATATGGTGTCCTTCGTGTATGCTTTATGGAATTAACTACAGGAACGCCCTTTGATCTTTATACAACAATTGCTGGAAGGAGGGTGACATTTTACAACTATTCACTACACAACAATAAATAAATAAAACATTCTCATATCCACAACAATATATATATATATATATATATATATATATATATATTATATATATATATATACATACATATATATATATATATATATATATATTATATATACATACATATATATATATATATATATATATATATATATATATATATATATAATATATATATATATATATATATATACAGTGCGTATCAAAAAAAACGTAATCCAAATTCAAAGGGTTAATATGCAAAGGTTATTTATTTTGACAATTTACATGTGGTTTACTAATTAAGAGGAGATCCTCAGCTTTCCATTGATACCTTCCATGCATCATTACTGTCACACATGACCGAGTACATGTTCATTGAAAATGACAAGTTCAAATCGCAATCACTCATTCACTCATTCATTCATTCTACCTTTATATGTCATTTATATAAATATATAAATAAATATATAAATATATTATATGAATATAAATGGTATGTGAATATATGCTTGTGTGTTTATGTATGTATGTGTATATATATTTGTATATGCACGTGCACAAACTGTAACGTGAACGATAACTGTAAGCTGCGCTTCACTTCCGCTGAAATTGGGGACGGTGAGTGAGCTTTAGCGTGGCTCTTCTTTTTGTATGCATCTTCTACACATATCACACATCTTATAAACATATCACTATACATACTTGACTGATATACAGGCCTGTTGTTCCTGCAGACTAAGAAAAGACCTTTGTTGGTCGAAAGCTTGTTGAGAATTAAAGATCGACCATCCTGAAGCTAAGTTCACGTCTTATTCAATCTCCCGATTATCATATATATATATATATATATATATATATATATATATATATATATATATATATATACATACATACATACATACATACATATACATATACTAGCTCGGATCGCTGCACTCGCCTCACCACGTGTCGTTATTGAGGAACCGGCTTATTTTAGCTGAAGATAATGACTGTACCTGAGTTGCTGTGTTGTCATGATTTCCACCAATCATAATACAAACAATTATTTTCCACAAATTTATTTGTAGTGTTTGTGATATTACATTTTTATAAGCAATTTATGTTGAAGATTTAGGTTGAAAATATATATATAATTCAAAAAGGAACCCCTCAGCACATACATACGGGAGGGCTAGGTGCAGACTGGAAGTTTGGGACGATTAAACCTCACCACCACGTAATTCAAAACATCTCACCCCCAAGTAATTCAAAACAACTCACCACCAAGTAATTTAAAACACCTCCCCACCACCCAATTTAAAACACCTCAACCCCATGTAATTTAAAACACCTCACAACCACGCAATTCACAACACCTTACCACCAAGTAATTTAAAACACCTCATCACCACGCAATTCAAAACACCTCATCCTCATGTAATTTAAAATACCTCACCCCCACGTAAATTAAAACACCTCACCACCACATAATTTAAAACACCTCACCACTAAGTAATTTAAAACACCTCACTCCCACCTAATTTAAAACACCTCACCACCAAGTAATTTAAAACACCTCACCCCCACCTAATTTAAAACACCTCACTACCAAGTAATTTAAAACACCTCACCCCCACGTAATTCAAAAGACCTCACCCCCACCAAATTTTAAACACCTCACCACCACGTAATCCAAAACACCTCACCCCTATGTAATTCAAAACACCTCACCACCACGTAATTCAAAACACCTCACCACCACGTAATTCAAAACACCTCACCACCACATAATTTAAAACACCTTGAATGAATGAATGAATGAGTGAATGAATGATCGTTTTAAGGCCATTTTCCCCGCTAGAGCGGGGGTTAGCCTTGCGGGCCCCATGACAATCATGGTTCCCTGTTTGAGGCAATGTTTTTATGGCCGGATGCCCTTCCTGATGCCAACCCTTGGTCACGCTCTTACGATGCGCAGGGATACGGTGTACCTATTCTAAATCGGGGTACACACAGTGATCATTCATCCCAGCAAGCTGGTACTCAATTTGCCGACCTCGGAAGGATGACAGGCTGAGTCAACCCCCCTGAGGTTAATTAAACGATCGACCGGGATTCAAACCCAGGATCCTAGGATCCCAAGCCGGCACCCTGACCGCTAAGCCAACACCAGGCTAATTTAATTTAAAATTTAATTTAAAACACCTTACCACCACATAATTCAAAACACCTTACCACCATGCAATTCAAAACACCTCACCACCATGTAATTTAAAACACCTCACCACCAAGTAATTTAAAACACCTCACCACCACGTAATTTAAAACACCTCACCACCAAGTAATTCAAAACACCTCATCACCAACTAATTCAAAACACCTCACCACCACATAATTTAAAAACACCTCACCACCACGTCATTTAAAAACACCTCACAACCACGTAATTCTAAATACCTCGTCACCACGTGATTTAAAAACACCTCACCACCACGTGATTTAAAAACACCTCACCACCACGTCATTTAAAAACACCTCACTACCACATAATTCAAAACACCTCACCACCACATAATTTAAAAACACCTCACCACCACGTCATTTAAAAACACCTCACTACCACATAATTCAAAATACCTCACCACCACGTGATTCAAAACCATCACCAAGATATTAAAAACACTTCAAAACCACGGAAACAAAAGTTTAAGGGAGTAGATCAGTGACAACAGACTGCCCAGATATGTAGATATCTTTCTATAATTCCACTAATCTCTGTGTGTATGTTTGTTTGTACGTTTGTATGTTTGTATGTTTGTATGTCTGTGACCGCTGTTTCTCGACAACTACCGGTCCGATATACTTGAAACTTGCCAGGTATATTGCTGGGGACCCGAGGATGTGCCTTTTCAAGGTTTTAAATTAATCGCAGAAGTAGTTACCGAGCTATGTCCAAAAAACGATTCAACCAATCAGAGAGCAGCGAGCTATCACGTGTGCCGAACGTGGCGAACAGACTCTGCCTCGGATGGCACATTTGCGAGCGTATTCATTTATTTCCCGTCGGCAAACTATGTTGCCGTTAAACTATGTTTTAAAACTAATTAAAACTAATTTGCGATTCATCGTAACTGCGATTTGCGACCTTCCGGACAGTCAAATGAGGACGTCACTTCCGGACTTACGTAGCGGCTAGCGGGCGCCATTTGGAGGAGCTGGGAGGACTCAGTCGTGATAGAGTGAGCCTGAGTGAGTATATCAAGACAAGAACAAGATCTAGAAGGAGGTATGTACGGTGCGATTCATATAATATATTGTTTAGTTATCGTCGATGAGGAATTTGGGGGCCCGATTAACTGCAGCGCCATCCGAGGTGCGGCGTCGGGACGATACATTCATTGTACGGTAACATCACGCACTTACGGGCACGTCCTATATATATAGTACGGGCATGCCCTAGTATAGATAAATGACTGAACCTGAGTTGCTGTTTTGTCATGGTTTACACCAATCATAATTCAAACAATCATAATGCACAAATGTATTTGTAATATACGTGATATTACATTTTATAAACAATTGAAGTTGAAAACTTAACTTAAAAAAAAAAAAAATCCCCAAAAAATTCCCGAAAAAAATAAATTGGAAATTTTTTCCAAGAAAATACTCTTCGGACATACCGACCGAAGAGATAGGTGCATACCAGAAGTTTGGTACGATTTCACAAAAGTTTGAGGGAGTAGTTCAGTGACAACACAGGACAACACAACACAGACACTGCACAGATATATATTTCGACTAGCTTGGCTCGGCTCGCTGCGCTCGCCTCACCAAGCGTCGATACTGAGGAACGGGCTTATTTTAGCTGAGGCTAATGACTGTACCTGAGTTGCTGTGTTGTAATGATTTACACCAATCATAATACAAACAAGTACAAATACATTCAAAGTACACCGCCCCATGCCAAATAATTAAATATGCTGCAGCGCGGCATTGCCGGCGCGCCTCCGGCGCCCGGCAATACCGCAGTGCAGCTCATTGAGGCTGCATTGGGAGGGAGAGGTGTACACGAATTGATTGATTAATTGTATAATTAAAATCAATAAAAGATTATCACAAAATGTTTTCATAATCAATTGGCTAATCGCATAACTAAACCACTAGTGCTTCATCCGAAGATGTATCTTTTAGAAATTTAATTAAATAAGTCATTTATAAAAAATTAAATAATTAATTGATTACTCAATAAATAATTAATCGATTAATCAATAAATAATTAATAGATGAAATGATTAATCAATAAATCAAAAATATCCTTGATAGCCACATCACTTGGTCACTCATGTCCAAATATTAGCTTCCCAGCTCAAAAGGTGCCTGAGATATTGGCCAAATGAGAAAGAAAATAAATAAATGATTAATAATGAAAATAAATAAATAATAATCATAAAAAAATTATATTATTAATCAATTTGGTCAGAGAACACAAAAACGACCACTATTTCATCAGAATCTGTAACTTTAAAAAACAAATTTTTTTTGTCATTAATCGAATAATTAAATAATTAATCGATTAATTGATTAATTAATAAATCAAAAATATCCTTTGCAGCCAAATCACCTGGTCATTGGCATGTCCAAATATCAGCTTCCTAACTCAAAAGGTGCCTGAGTTAATGGTCAGAAGAGAAAGGAAATTTGATTAATTAAATAAGTACTTAATTAATCGCTAATAATTAAATAACTCCTCAATTTATTGATTAATCAAAAAAAATAAATACCGTTTTTGAGAAAGGACTTGCTCACTATTGTGCCGAAATTGCAGCTTCCTAGCTCAAAGGATGGCTGAGATATCGTCCGGACAACCAAGAAAGAAAACAAACAAGTACAAATACATTCAAAGTACACCGCCCCATGCCAAATAATTAAATATGCTGCAGCGCGGCATTGCCGGGGCGCCTCTGGCGCCCGGCAATACCGCAGTGCAGCTCATTAAGGCTGCATTGGGAGGGAGGGGTGTACACTAATTGATTGATTAATTGTATAATTAAAATCAATAAAAGATTATCACAAAATATTTTCATAATCAATTGGCTAATCGCATAACTAAACCACTAGTGCTTCATCCGAAGATGTATCTTTTAGAAATTTAATTAAATAAGTCATTTATAAAAAATTAAATAATTAATTGATTACTCAATAAATAATTAATCGATTAATCAATAAATAATTAATAGATGAAATGATTAATCAATAAATCAAAAATATCCTTGATAGCCACATCACTTGGTCACTCATGTCCAAATATTAGCTTCCCAGCTCAAAAGGTGCCTGAGATATTGGCCAAATGAGAAAGAAAATAAATAAATGATTAATAATGAAAATAAATAAATAATAATCATAAAAAAATTAAATTATTAATCAATTTGGTCAGAGAACACATAAACTACCACTATTTCATCAGAATCTGTAACTTTAAAAAAAAAAATTTTTTTGTCATTAATCGAATAATTAAATAATTAATCGATTAATTGATTAATTAATAAATCAAAAATATCCTTTGCAGCCAAATCACCTGGTCATTGGCATGTCCAAATATCAGCTTCCTAACTCAAAAGGTGCCTGAGTTAATAATGGTCAGAAGAGAAATGAAATTTAATTAATTAAATAAGTACTTAATTAAACGCTAATAATTAAATAACTCCTCAATTAATTGATTATTCAAAAAACGAAAAATACCGTATTTGACAAAGGACTTGCTCACTACTGTGCCGAAATTTCAGCTTCCTAGCTCAAAGGATGGCTGAGATATCGTCCGGACAACCAAGAAAACAAACAAACAAGCAAGAAAACAAACAAGAAAACAAACAAGAAACCAGAGTGAAAACTGAGTACTCTCTTTCAGCGTGCGTCACTGCCGAGCCCCCTTTGGTGCCCGGCAATGACGATTTGCAATGCCTGGAGATGGCATAGGAAAGGAGCGGTGTACAACAAGAAAACAAGACAAGTACACATACATTCAAAGTACACCGCCCCATGCCAAATAATTAAATATGCTGCAGCGCGGCATTGCCGGGGCGCCTCTGGCGCCCGGCAATACCGCAGTGCAGCTCATTAAGGCTGCATTGGGAGGGAGGGGTGTACACTAATTGATTGATTAATTGTATAATTAAAATCAATAAAAGATTATCACAAAATATTTTCATAATCAATTGGCTAATCGCATAACTAAACCACTAGTGCTTCATCCGAAGATGTATCTTTTAGAAATTTAATTAAATAAGTCATTTATAAAAAATTAAATAATTAATTGATTACTCAATAAATAATTAATCGATTAATCAATAAATAATTAATAGATGAAATGATTAATCAATAAATCAAAAATATCCTTGATAGCCACATCACTTGGTCACTCATGTCCAAATATTAGCTTTCCAGCTCAAAAGGTGCCTGAGATATTGGCCAAATGAGAAAGAAAATAAATAAATGATTAATAATGAAAATAAATAAATAATAATCATAAAAAAATTAAATTATTAATCAATTTGGTCAGAGAACACATAAACTACCACTATTTCATCAGAATCTGTAACTTTAAAAAAAAAATTTTTTTGGTCATTAATCGAATAATTAAATAATTAATCGATTAATTGATTAATTAATAAATCAAAAATATCCTTTGCAGCCAAATCACCTGGTCATTGGCATGTCCAAATATCAGCTTCCTAACTCAAAAGGTGCCTGAGTTAATAATGGTCAGAAGAGAAATGAAATTTAATTAATTAAATAAGTACTTAATTAAACGCTAATAATTAAATAACTCCTCAATTAATTGATTATTCAAAAAACAAAAAATACCGTATTTGACAAAGGACTTGCTCACTACTGTGCCGAAATTTCAGCTTCCTAGCTCAAAGGATGGCTGAGATATCGTCCGGACAACCAAGAAAGAAAACAAACAAACAAACAACCAAGAAAACAAACAAACAAGAAACCAGAGTGAAAACTGAGTACTCTCTTTCAGCGTGCGTCACTGCCGAGCCCCCTTCGGTGGCCAGCAATGACGATTTGCAATGCCTGGAGATGGCATAGGAAAGGAGCGGTGTACAACAAGTACAGATACATTCAAAGTACACCGCCCCCATGCCAAATAATTAAATATCCTACAGAGCGGCATTGCCGGGGCGCCTCCGGCGCCCGGCAATACCGCAGTGCAGCTCATTGAGGCTGCATTGGGAGGGAGAGGTGTACACGAATTGATTGATTAATTGTATAATTAAAATCAATAAAAGATAATCACAAAATATTTTCATAATCAATTGGCTAATCGCATAACTAAACCACTAGTGCTTCATCCGAAGATGCATCTTTTAGAAATTTAATTAAATAAGTCATTTATAAAAAATTAAATAATTAATTGATTACTCAATAAATAATTAATCGATTAATCAATAAATAATTAATAGATGAAATGATTAATCAATAAATCAAAAATATCCTTGATAGCCACATCACTTGGTCACTCATGTCCAAATATTAGCTTCCCAGCTCAAAAGGTGCCTGAGATATTGGCCAAATGAGAAAGAAAATAAATAAATGATTAATAATGAAAATAAATAAATAATAATCATAAAAAAATTAAATTATTAATCAATTTGGTCAGAGAACACATAAACTACCACTATTTCATCAGAATCTGTAACTTTAAAAAAAAAAATTTTTTTGTCATTAATCGAATAATTAAATAATTAATCGATTAATTGATTAATTAATAAATCAAAAATATCCTTTGCAGCCAAATCACCTGGTCATTGGCATGTCCAAATATCAGCTTCCTAACTCAAAAGGTGCCTGAGTTAATAATGGTCAGAAGAGAAATGAAATTTAATTAATTAAATAAGTACTTAATTAAACGCTAATAATTAAATAACTCCTCAATTAATTGATTATTCAAAAAACAAAAAATACCGTATTTGACAAAGGACTTGCTCACTACTGTGCCGAAATTTCAGCTTCCTAGCTCAAAGGATGGCTGAGATATCGCCCGGACAACCAAGAAAACAAGAAAGAAAACAAACAAGAAAACAAGAAACCAGAGTGAAAACTGAGTACTCTCTTTCAGCGTGCGTCACTGCCGAGCCCCCTTCGGTGCCCGGCAATGACGATTTGCAATGCCTGGAGGTGGCATAGGAAAGGAGCGGTGTACAACAAGTACACATACATTCCAAGTACACCGCCCCATGCCAAATAATTAAATATGCTGCAGCGCGGCATTGCCGGGGCGCCTCCGGCGCCCGGCAATACCGCAGTGCAGCTCATTGAGGCTGCATTGGGAGGGAGAGGTGTACACTAATTGATTGATTAATTGTATAATTAAAATCAATAAAAGATTATCACAAAATATTTTCATAATCAATTGGCTAATCGCATAACTAAACCAGTAGTGCTTCATCCGAAGATGTATCTTTTAGAAATTTAATTAAATAAGTCATTTATAAAAAATTAAATAATTAATTGATTACTCAATAAATAATTAATCGATTAATCAATAAATACTTAATAGATGAAATGATTAATCAATAAATCAAAAATATCCTTGATAGCCACATCACTTGGTCACTCATGTCCAAATATTAGCTTCCCAGCTCAAAACGTGCCTGAGATATTGGCCAAATGAGAAAGAAAATAAATAAATGATTAATAATGAAAATAAATAAATAATAATCATAAAAAAATTAAATTATTAATCAATTTGGTCAGAGAACACATAAACTACCACTATTTCATCAGAATCTGTAACTTTAAAAAAAAAAATTTTTTTGTCATTAATCGAATAATTAAATAATTAATCGATTAATTGATTAATTAATAAATCAAAAATATCCTTTGCAGCCAAATCACCTGGTCATTGGCATGTCCAAATATCAGCTTCCTAACTCAAAAGGTGCCTGAGTTAATAATGGTCAGAAGAGAAATGAAATTTAATTAATTAAATAAGTACTTAATTAAACGCTAATAATTAAATAACTCCTCAATTAATTGATTATTCAAAAAACAAAAAATACCGTATTTGACAAAGGACTTGCTCACTACTGTGCCGAAATTTAAGCTTCCTAGCTCAAAGGATGGCTGAGATATCGTCCGGACAACCAAGAAAGAAAACAAACAAGTACACATACATTCAAAGTACACCGCCCCATGCCAAATAATTAAATATGCTGCAGCGCGGCATTGCCGGGGCGCCTCCGGCGCCCGGCAATACCGCAGTGCAGCTCATTGAGGCTGCATTGGGAGGGAGAGGTGTACACTAATTGATTGATTAATTGTATAATTAAAATCAATAAAAGATTATCACAAAATATTTTCATAATCAATTGGCTAATCGCATAACTAAACCAGTAGTGCTTCATCCGAAGATGTATCTTTTAGAAATTTAATTAAATAAGTCATTTATAAAAAATTAAATAATTAATTGATTACTCAATAAATAATTAATCGATTAATCAATAAATACTTAATAGATGAAATGATTAATCAATAAATCAAAAACAAGTACACATACATTCAAAGTACACCGCCCCATGCCAAATAATTAAATATGCTGCAGCGCGGCATTGCCGGGGCGCCTCCGGCGCCCGGCAATACCGCAGTGCAGCTCATAGAGGCTGCATTGGGAGGGAGAGGTGTACACTAATTGATTGATTAATTGTATAATTAAAATCAATAAAAGATTATCACAAAATATTTTCATAATCAATTGGCTAATCGCATAACTAAACCAATAGTGCTTCATCTGAAGATGTATCTTTTAGAAATTTAATTAAATAAGTCATTTATAAAAAATTAAATAATTAATCGATTAATCAATAAATAATTAATAGATGAAATGATTAATCAATAAATCAAAAATATCCTTGATAGCCACATCACTTGGTCACTCATGTCCAAATATTAGCTTCCCAGCTCAAAAGGTGCCTGAGATATTGGCCAAATGAGAAAGAAAATAAATAAATGATTAATAATGAAAATAAATAATTAATAATCATCAAAAAATTAAATTATTAATCAATTTGGTCAGAGAACACATAAACTACCACTATTTCATCAGAATCTGTAACTAAAAAAAAAAAAAAGTTTTTGGTCATTAATCGAATAATTAAATAATTAATCGATTACTTGATTAATTAATAAATCAAAAATATCCTTTGCAGCCAAATCACCTGGTCATTGGCATGTCCAAATATCAGCTTCCTAACTCAAAAGGTGCCTGAGTTAATAATGGTCAGAAGAGAAATGAAATTTAATTAATTAAATAAGTACTTAATTAAACGCTAATAATTAAATAACTCCTCAATTAATTGATTATTCAAAAAACAAAAAATACCGTATTTGACAAAGGACTTGCTCACGACTGTGCCGAAATTTCAGCTTCCTAGCTCAAAGGATGGCTGAGATATCGTCCGGACAACCAAGAAAGAAAACAAATAAGTACTTAATTAAACGCTAATAATTAAATAACTCCTCAATTAATTGATTATTCAAAAAACAAAAAATACCGTATTTGACAAAGGACTTGCTCACTACTGTGCCGAAATTTCAGCTTCCGAGCTCAAAGGATGGCTGAGATATCGTCCGGACAACCAAGAAAGAAAGAAAACAAGAAAACAACCAGAGTGAAAACTGAGTACTCTCTTTCAGCGTGCGTCACTGCCGAGCCCCCTTCGGTGCCCAGCAATGACGATTTGCAATGCCTGGAGATGGCATAGGAAAGGTGCGGTGTACAATATCCTTGATAGCCACATCACTTGGTCACTCATGTCCAAATATTAGCTTCCCAGCTCAAAAGGTGCCTGAGATATTGGCCAAATGAGAAAGAAAATAAATAAATGATTAATAATGAAAATAAATAAATAATAATCATAAAAAAATTAAATTATTAATCAATTTGGTCAGAGAACACATAAACTACCACTATTTCATCAGAATCTGTAACTTTAAAAAAAAAAAAATTTTTGTCATTAATCGAATAATTAAATAATTTATCGATTAATTGATTAATTAATAAATCAAAAATATCCTTTGCAGCCAAATCACCTGGTCATTGGCATGTCCAAATATCAGCTTCCTAACTCAAAAGGTGCCTGAGTTAATAATGGTCAGAAGAGAAATGAAATTTAATTAATTAAATAAGTACTTAATTAAACGCTAATAATTAAATAACTCCTCAATTAATTGATTATTCAAAAAACAAAAAATACCGTATTTGACAAAGGACTTGCTCACTACTGTGCCGAAATTTCAGCTTCCTAGCTCAAAGGATGGCTGAGATATCGCCCGGACAACCAAGAAAGAAAACAAACAAGTACAAATACATTCAAAGTACACCGCCCCATGCCAAATAATTAAATATGCTGCAGCGCGGCATTGCCGGGACGCCTCCGGCGCCCGGCAATACCGCAGTGCAGCTCATTAAGGCTGCATTGGGAGGGAGAGGAGTACAATAATTGATTGATTAATTGTGAAATTTAAATATATAAATGATCATAAAATATTTTCATAATCAATTGGCTAATAGCATACCTAAAGCACTAGTGCTTCATCCGAAGATGTATCTTTTAGAAATTTAATTAAATAAGTCATTTATAAAAAATTAAATAATTAATTGATTACTCAATAAATAATTAATCGATTAATCAATAAATAATTAATAGATGAAATGATTAATCAATAAATCAAAAATATCCTTGATAGCCACATCACTTGGTCACTCATGTCCAAATATTAGCTTCCCAGCTCAAAAGGTGCCTGAGATATTGGCCAAATGAGAAAGAAAATAAATAAATGATTAATAATGAAAATAAATAAATAATAATCATAAAAAAATTAAATTATTAATCAATTTGGTCAGAGAACACATAAACTACCACTATTTCATCAGAATCTGTAACTTAAAAAAAAAAAATTTTTTTGTCATTAATCGAATAATTAAATAATTAATCGATTAATTGATTAATTAATAAATCAAAAATATCCTTTGCAGCCAAATCACCTGGTCATTGGCATGTCCAAATATCAGCTTCCTAACTCAAAAGGTGCCTGAGTTAATAATGGTCAGAAGATAAATGAAATTTAATTAATTAAATAAGTACTTAATTAAACGCTAATAATTAAATAACTCCTCAATTAATTGATTATTCAAAAAACAAAAAATACCGTATTTGACAAAGGACTTGCTCACTACTGTGCCGAAATTTCAGCTTCCTAGCTCAAAGGATGGCTGAGATATCGTCCGGACAACCAAGAAAGAAAACAAACAAACAAGAAAACAAGAAAACAAACAAGAAACCAGAGTGAAAACTGAGTACTCTCTTTCAGCGTGCGTCACTGCCGAGCCCCCTTTGGTGCCCGGCAATGACGATTTGCAATGCCTGGAGATGGCATAGGAAAGGAGCGGTGTACAACAAGAAAACAAACAAGAAACCAGAGTGAAAACTGAGTACTCTCTTTCAGTGTGCGTCACTGCCGAGCCCCCTTTGGTGCCCGGCAATGACGATTTGCAATGCCTGGAGATGGCATAGGAAAGGAGCGGTGTACAATATCCTTGATAGCCACATCACTTGGTCACTCATGTCCAAATATTAGCTTCCCAGCTCAAAAGGTGCCTGAGATATTGGCCAAATGAGAAAGAAAATAAATAAATGATTAATAATGAAAATAAATAAATAATAATCATAAAAAAATTAAATTATTAATCAATTTGGTCAGAGAACACATAAACTACCACTATTTCATCAGAATCTGTAACTTTAAAAAAAAAAAAATTTTTGTCATTAATCGAATAATTAAATAATTAATCGATTAATTGATTAATTAATAAATCAAAAATATCCTTTGCAGCCAAATCACCTGGTCATTGGCATGTCCAAATATCAGCTTCCTAACTCAAAAGGTGCCTGAGTTAATAATGGTCAGAAGAGAAATGAAATTTAATTAATTAAATAAGTACTTAATTAAACGCTAATAATTAAATAACTCCTCAATTAATTGATTATTCAAAAAACAAAAAATACCGTATTTGACAAAGGACTTGCTCACTACTGTGCCGAAATTTCAGCTTCCTAGCTCAAAGGATGGCTGAGATATCGTCCGGACAACCAAGAAAACAAACAAACAAACAACCAGAGTGAAAACTGAGTACTCTCTTTCAGCGTGCGTCACTGCCGAGCCCCCTTTGGTGCCCGGCAATGACGATTTGCAATGCCTGGAGATGGCATAGGAAAGGAGCGGTGTACAACAAGTACACATACATTCAAAGTACACCGCCCCATGCCAAATAATTAAATATGCTGCAGCGCGGCATTGCCGGGGCGCCTCCGGCGCCCGGCAATACCGCAGTGCAGCTCATTAAGGCTGCATTGGGAGGGAGAGGTGTACACTAATTGATTGATTAATTGTATAATTAAAATCAATAAAAGATTATCACAAAATATTTTCATAATCAATTGGCTAATCGCATAACTAAACCACTAGTGCTTCATCCGAAGATGTATCTTTTAGAAATTTAATTAAATAAGTCATTTATAAAAAATTAAATAATTAATTGATTACTCAATAAATAATTAATCGATTAATCAATAAATAATTAATAGATGAAATGATTAATCAATAAATCAAAAATATCCTTGATAGCCACATCACTTAGTCACTTATGTCCAAATATTAGCTTCCCAGCTCAAAAGGTGCCTGAGATATTGGCCAAATGAGAAAGAAAATAAATAAATGATTAATAATGAAAATAAATAAATAATAATCATAAAAAAATTAAATTGGTAATCAATTTGGTCAGAGAACACATAAACTACCACTATTTCATCAGAATCTGTAACTTAAAAAAAAAATTTTTTTGGGTCATTAATCGAATAATTAAATAATTAATCGATTAATTGATTAATTAATAAATCAAAAATATCCTTTGCAGCCAAATCACCTGGTCATTGGCATGTCCAAATATCAGCTTCCTAACTCAAAAGGTGCCTGAGTTAATAATGGTCAGAAGAGAAATGAAATTTAATTAATTAAATAAGTACTTAATTAAACGCTAATAATTAAATAACTCCTCAATTAATTGATTATTCAAAAAACAAAAAATACCGTATTTGACAAAGGACTTGCTCACGACTGTGCCGAAATTTCAGCTTCCTAGCTCAAAGGATGGCTGAGATATCGTCCGGACAACCAAGAAAGAAAGCAAGAAAACAAACAAACAAGAAACCAGAGTGAAAACTGAGTACTCTCTTTCAGCGTGCGTCACTGCCGAGCCCCCTTTGGTGCCCGGCAATGACGATTTGCAATGCCTGGAGATGGCATAGGAAAGGAGCGGTGTACAACAAGTACACATACATTCAAAGTACACCGCCCCATGCCAAATAATTAAATATGCTGCAGCGCGGCATTGCCGGGGCGCCTCCGGCGCCCGGCAATACCGCAGTGCAGCTCATTGAGGCTGCATTGGGAGGGAGAGGTGTACACTAATTGATTGATTAATTGTATAATTAAAATCAATAAAAGATTATCACAAAATATTTTCATAATCAATTGGCTAATCGCATAACTAAACCAGTAGTGCTTCATCCGAAGATGTATCTTTTAGAAATTTAATTAAATAAGTCATTTATAAAAAATTAAATAATTAATTGATTACTCAATAAATAATTAATCGATTAATCAATAAATACTTAATAGATGAAATGATTAATCAATAAATCAAAAATATCCTTGATAGCCACATCACTTGGTCACATGTCCAAATATTAGCTTCCCAGCTCAAAAGGTGCCTGAGATATTGGCCAAATGAGAAAGAAAATAAATAAATGATTAATAATGAAAATAAATAAATAATAATCATAAAAAAATTAAATTATTAATCAATTTGGTCAGAGAACACATAAACTACCACTATTTCATCAGAATCTGTAACTTAAAAAAAAAAAATTTTTTTGTCATTAATCGAATAATTAAATAATTAATCGATTAATTGATTAATTAATAAATCAAAAATATCCTTTGCAGCCAAATCACCTGGTCATTGGCATGTCCAAATATCAGCTTCCTAACTCAAAAGGTGCCTGAGTTAATAATGGTCAGAAGATAAATGAAATTTAATTAATTAAATAAGTACTTAATTAAACGCTAATAATTAAATAACTCCTCAATTAATTGATTATTCAAAAAACAAAAAATACCGTATTTGACAAAGGACTTGCTCACTACTGTGCCGAAATTTCAGCTTCCTAGCTCAAAGGATGGCTGAGATATCGTCCGGACAACCAAGAAAGAAAACAAACAAGTACACATACATTCAAAGTACACCGCCCCATGCCAAATAATTAAATATGCTGCAGCGCGGCATTGCCGGGGCGCCTCCGGCGCCCGGCAATACCGCAGTGCAGCTCATTGAGGCTGCATTGGGAGGGAGAGGTGTACACTAATTGATTGATTAATTGTATAATTAAAATCAATAAAAGATTATCACAAAATATTTTCATAATCAATTGGCTAATCGCATAACTAAACCACTAGTGCTTCATCCGAAGATGTATCTTTTAGAAATTTAATTAAATAAGTCATTTATAAAAAATTAAATAATTAATTGATTACTCAATAAATAATTAATCGATTAATCAATAAATAATTAATAGATGAAATGATTAATCAATAAATCAAAAATATCTTTGATAGCCACATCACTTGGTCACTCATGTCCAAATATTAGCTTCCCAGCTCAAAAGGTGCCCGAGATATTGGCCAAATGAGAAAGAAAATAAATAAATGATTAATAATGAAAATAAACAAATGATAATCATAAAAAAATTAAATTATTAATCAATTTGGTCAGAGAACACATAAACTACCACTATTTCATCAGAATCTGTAACTTTAAAAAAAAAAAAATTTTGGTCATTAATCGAATAATTAAATAATTAATCGATTAATTGATTAATTAATAAATCAAAAATATCCTTTGCAGCCAAATCACCTGGTCATTGGCATGTCCAAATATCAGCTTCCTAACTCAAAAGGTGCCTGAGTTAATGGTCAGAAGAGAAAGGAAATTTAATTAATTAAATAAGTACTTAATTAAACGCTAATAATTAAATAACTCCTCAATTAATTGATTATTCAAAAAACAAAAAATACCGTATTTGACAAAGGACTAGCTCACTACTGTGCCGAAATTTCAGCTTCCTAGCTCAAAGGATGGCTGAGATATCGCCCGGACAACCAAGAAAGCAAGAAACCAGAGTGAAAACTGAGTACTCTCTTTCAGCGTGCGTCACTGCCGAGCCCCCTTTGGTGCCCGGCAATGACGATTTGCAATGCCTGGAGATGGCATAGGAAAGGAGCGGTGTACAATATCTTTGATAGCCACATCACTTGGTCACTCATGTCCAAATATTAGCTTCCCAGCTCAAAAGGTGCCCGAGATATTGGCCAAATGAGAAAGAAAATAAATAAATGATTAATAATGAAAATAAACAAATGACAAGTACACATACATTCAAAGTACACCGCCCCATGCCAAATAATTAAATATGCTGCAGCGCGGCATTGCCGGGGCGCCTCCGGCGCCCGGCAATACCGCAGTGCAGCTCATTGAGGCTGCATTGGGAGGGAGAGGTGTACACTAATTGATTGATTAATTGTATAATTAAAATCAATAAAAGATTATCACAAAATATTTTCATAATCAATTGGCTAATCGCATAACTAAACCACTGGTGCTTCATCCGAAGATGTATCTTTTAGAAATTTAATTAAATAAGTCATTTATAAAAAATTCATTGATTACTCAATAAATAATTAATCGATTAATCAATAAATAATTAATAGATGAAATGATTAATCAATAAATCAAAAATATCCTTGATAGCCACATCACTTGGTCACTCATGTCCAAATATTAGCTTCCCAGCTCAAAAGGTGCCTGAGATATTGGCCAAATGAGAAAGAAAATAAATAAATGATTAATAATGAATATAAATAAATAATAATCATAAAAAAATTAAATTATTAATCAATTTGGTCAGAGAACACATAAACTACCACTATTTCATCAGAATCTGTAACTTTAAAAAAAAAAATTTTTTTTGTCATTAATCGAATAATTAAATAATTAATCGATTAATTGATTAATTAATAAATCAAAAATATCATTTGCAGCCAAATCACCTGGTCATTGGCATGTCCAAATATCAGCTTCCTAACTCAAAAGGTGCCTGAGTTAATGGTCAGAAGAGAAAGGAAATTTAATTAATTAAATAAGAACTTAATTAATCGCTAATAATTAAATAACTCCTTAATTTATTGATTAATCAAAAAAAAAAAAATACCGTTTTTGACAAAGGACTTTCTCACTATTGTGCCAAAATTTCAGCTTCCTAGCTCAAAGGATGGCTGAGATATCGCCCGGACAACCAAGAAAGAAAACAAACAAACAAACAAACAAGAAAACAAACAAACAAACAAACAAGAAACCAGAGTGAAAACTGAGTACTCTCTTTCAGCGTGCGTCACTGCCGAGCCCCCTTCGGTGCCCAGCAATGACGATTTGCAATGCCTGGAGATGGCATAGGAAAGGAGCGGTGTACAATATCCTTGATAGCCACATCACTTGGTCACTCATGTCCAAATATTAGCTTCCCAGCTCAAAAGGTGCCTGAGATATTGGCCAAATGAGAAAGAAAATAAATAAATGATTAATAATGAAAATAAATAAATAATAATCATAAAAAAATTAAATTATTAATCAATTTGGTCAGAGAACACATAAACTACCACTATTTCATCAGAATCTGTAACTTAAAAAAAAAAAAATTTTTTGGCATTAATCGAATAATTAAATAATTAATCGATTAATTGATTAATTAATAAATCAAAAATATCCTTTGCAGCCAAATCACCTGGTCATTGGCATGTCCAAATATCAGCTTCCTAACTCAAAAGGTGCCTGAGTTAATAATGGTCAGAAGATAAATGAAATTTAATTAATTAAATAAGTACTTAATTAAACGCTAATAATTAAATAACTCCTCAATTAATTGATTATTCAAAAAACAAAAAATACCGTATTTGACAAAGGACTTGCTCACTACTGTGCCGAAATTTCAGCTTCCTAGCTCAAAGGATGGCTGAGATATCGTCCGGACAACCAAGAAAGAAAACAAACAAACAAGAAAACAAACAAGTACACATACATTCAAAGTACACCGCCCCATGCCAAATAATTAAATATGCTGCAGCGCGGCATTGCCGGGGCGCCTCCGGCGCCCGGCAATACCGCAGTGCAGCTCATTAAGGCTGCATTGGGAGGGAGAGGTGTACACTAATTGATTGATTAATTGTATAATTAAAATCAATAAAAGATTATCACAAAATATTTTCATAATCAATTGGCTAATCGCATAACTAAACCACTAGTGCTTCATCCGAAGATGTATCTTTTAGAAATTTAATTAAATAAGTCATTTATAAAAAATTAAATAATTAATTGATTACTCAATAAATAATTAATCGATTAATCAATAAATAATTAATAGATGAAATGATTAATCAATAAATCAAAAATATCCTTGATAGCCACATCACTTGGTCACTTATGTCCAAATATTAGCTTCCCAGCTCAAAAGGTGCCTGAGATATTGGCCAAATGAGAAAGAAAATAAATAAATGATTAATAATGAAAATAAATAAATAATAATCATAAAAAAATTAAATTGGTAATCAATTTGGTCAGAGAACACATAAACTACCACTATTTCATCAGAATCTGTAACTTAAAAAAAAAATTTTTTTGGGTCATTAATCGAATAATTAAATAATTAATCGATTAATTGATTAATTAATAAATCAAAAATATCCTTTGCAGCCAAATCACCTGGTCATTGGCATGTCCAAATATCAGCTTCCTAACTCAAAAGGTGCCTGAGTTAATAATGGTCAGAAGATAAATGAAATTTAATTAATTAAATAAGTACTTAATTAAACGCTAATAATTAAATAACTCCTCAATTAATTGATTATTCAAAAAACAAAAAATACCGTATTTGACAAAGGACTTGCTCACTACTGTGCCGAAATTTCAGCTTCCTAGCTCAAAGGATGGCTGAGATATCGTCCGGACAACCAAGGAAACAAGAAAACAAACAAGTACAAATACACATACATTCAAAGTACACCGCCCCATGCCAAATAATTAAATATGCTGCAGCGCGGCATTGCCGGGGCGCCTCCGGCGCCCGGCAATACCGCAGTGCAGCTCATTGAGGCTGCATTGGGAGGGAGAGGTGTACACTAATTGATTGATTAATTGTATAATTAAAATCAATAAAAGATTATCACAAAATATTTTCATAATCAATTGGCTAATCGCATAACTAAACCAGTAGTGCTTCATCCGAAGATGTATCTTTTAGAAATTTAATTAAATAAGTCATTTATAAAAAATTAAATAATTAATTGATTACTCAATAAATAATTAATCGATTAATCAATAAATACTTAATAGATGAAATGATTAATCAATAAATCAAAAATATCCTTGATAGCCACATCACTTGGTCACTCATGTCCAAATATTAGCTTCCCAGCTCAAAAGGTGCCTGAGATATTGGCCAAATGAGAAAGAAAATAAATAAATGATTAATAATGAAAATAAATAAATAATAATCATAAAAAAATTAAATTATTAATCAATTTGGTCAGAGAACACATAAACTACCACTATTTCATCAGAATCTGTAACTTAAAAAAAAAATTTTTTTTTGTCATTAATCGAATAATTAAATAATTAATCGATTAATTGATTAATTAATAAATCAAAAATATCCTTTGCAGCCAAATCACCTGGTCATTGGCATGTCCAAATATCAGCTTCCTAACTCAAAAGGTGCCTGAGTTAATAATGGTCAGAAGATAAATGAAATTTAATTAATTAAATAAGTACTTAATTAAACGCTAATAATTAAATAACTCCTCAATTAATTGATTATTCAAAAAACAAAAAATACCGTATTTGACAAAGGACTTGCTCACTACTGTGCCGAAATTTCAGCTTCCTAGCTCAAAGGATGGCTGAGATATCGTCCGGACAACCAAGAAAGAAAACAAACAAACAAGAAAACAAACAAGAAACCAGAGTGAAAACTGAGTACTCTCTTTCAGCGTGCGTCACTGCCGAGCCCCCTTTGGTGCCCGGCAATGACGATTTGCAATGCCTGGAGATGGCATAGGAAAGGAGCGGTGTACAACAAGAAACCAGAGTGAAAACTGAGTACTCTCTTTCAGCGTGCGTCACTGCCAAGCCCCCTTCGGTGCCCGGCAATGACGATTTGCAATGCCTGGAGGTGGCATAGGAAAGGAGCGGTGTACAACAAACAAACAAGAAAACAAACAAGAAAACAAACAAGTACACATACATTCAAAGTACACCGCCCCATGCCAAATAATTAAATATGCTGCAGCGCGGCATTGCCGGGGCGCCTCTGGCGCCCGGCAATACCGCAGTGCAGCTCATTGAGGCTGCATTGGGAGGGAGAGGTGTACACTAATTGATTGATTAATTGTATAATTAAAATCAATAAAAGATTATCACAAAATATTTTCATAATCAATTGGCTAATCGCATAACTAAACCACTAGTGCTTCATCCGAAGATGTATCTTTTAGAAATTTAATTAAATAAGTCATTTATAAAAAATTAAATAATTAATTGATTACTCAATAAATAATTAATCGATTAATCAATAAATAATTAATAGATGAAATGATTAATCAATAAATCAAAAATATCCTTGATAGCCACATCACTTGGTCACTCATGTCCAAATATTAGCTTCCCAGCTCAAAAGGTGCCTGAGATATTGGCCAAATGAGAAAGAAAATAAATAAATGATTAATAATGAAAATAAATAAATAATAATCATAAAAAAATTAAATTATTAATCAATTTGGTCAGAGAACACATAAACTACCACTATTTCATCAGAATCTGTAACTTTAAAAAAAAAAAATTTTTTGTCATTAATCGAATAATTAAATAATTAATCGATTAATTGATTAATTAATAAATCAAAAATATCCTTTGCAGCCAAATCACCTGGTCATTGGCATGTCCAAATATCAGCTTCCTAACTCAAAAGGTGCCTGAGTTAATAATGGTCAGAAGAGAAATGAAATTTAATTAATTAAATAAGTACTTAATTAAACGCTAATAATTAAATAACTCCTCAATTAATTGATTATTCAAAAAACAAAAAATACCGTATTTGACAAAGGACTTGCTCACTACTGTGCCGAAATTTCAGCTTCCTAGCTCAAAGGATGGCTGAGATATCGCCCGGACAACCAAGAAAACAAGAAAGAAAACAAACAAGAAAACAAACAAGAAACCAGAGTGAAAACTGAGTACTCTCTTTCAGCGTGCGTCACTGCCGAGCCCCCTTCGGTGCCCGGCAATGACGATTTGCAATGCCTGGAGGTGGCATAGGAAAGGAGCGGTGTACAACAAGAAACCAGAGTGAAAACTGAGTACTCTCTTTCAGCGTGTGTCACTGCCGAGCCCCCTTTGGTGCCCGGCAATGACGATTTGCAATGCCTGGAGATGGCATAGGAAAGGAGCGGTGTACAAAAACAAACAAGAAACCAGAGTGAAAACTGAGTACTCTCTTTCAGCGTGCATCACTGCCAAGCCCCCTTTGGTGCCCGGCAATGACGATTTGCAATGCCTGGAGATGGCATAGGAAAGGAGCGGTGTACAACAATTACTTTGCACAAATGTATTTGTTGTGTTTGTGATATTACATTTTTATCGGCAATTTAGGTTGAAGATTTAGGTTGAATGTTTTTTTTTCAAGAAAGAACCCCTCAGCACATACAAACGGGAGGGGTAGGTGCAGACTGGAAGTTTGGGACGATTACACCTCACCACCACGTAATTCAAAACACCTCACCACCACGTAATTCAAAACACCGCAACACCATGTAAATCAAAACACCTCACCACCACGTAATTCAAAATACCTCACCACCAAGTAATTCAAAACACCTCACCACCATAAAACACGTAATAAAGACACCTCACCACCATAATACACGTAATAAAAACACCTCACCACCACGAAATTAAAAACACCTCACCACCACGAAATTGAAAACACCTCATAGCCATCAAGCACGTAATAAAAACACCTCACCACAACGAAATTAAAAACACCTCAGCCATCAAGCACGTAATAAAAACACCTCACAGCCATAAAACACGTAATAGAAACACCTCACCACAACGAAATTAAAAACACCTCACAGCCATAAAACACGTAATAAAAACACCTCACAGCCATAAAACACGTAATAAAATCACCTCACCACAACGAAATTAAAAACACCTCACAGCCATAAAACACGTAATAAAAACACCTCACAGCCATAAAACACGTAATAAAATCACCTCACCACAACGAAATTAAAAACACCTCACAGCCATAAAACACGTAATAAAAACACCTCACAGCCATAAAACACGTAATAGAAACACCTCACAGCCATAAAACACGTAATAAAAACACCTCACCACCACGAAAATAAAAAAACCTCACAGCCATAAAACACGTAATAAAAACACCTCACAGCCATAAAACACCTAATAAAAACACCTCACAGCCATAAAACACGTAATAAAAACACCTCACAGCCATAAAACACATAATAAAAACACCTCACAGCCATAAAACACGTAATAAAAACACCTCACCACCACGAAAATAAAAACACCTCACAGCCATAAAACACGTAATAAAAACAGCTCACAGCCATAAAACACGTAATAAAAACACCTCACAGCCATAAAACACGTAATAAAAACACCTCACAGCCATAAAACACGTAATAAAAACACCTCACAGCCATAAAACACGTAATAAATACACCTCACAGCCATAAAACACGTAATAAAAACACCTCACAGCCATAAAACACGTAATAAAAACACCTCACCACAACGAAATTAAAAACACCTCACAGCCATAAAACACGTAATAAAAACACCTCACAGCCATAAAGCACGTAATAAAAACACCTCACAGCCATAAAACACGTAATAAAAACACCTCAGCCATAAAACACGTAATAAAAACACCTCACCACCACGAAATTAAAAACACCTCACAGCCATAAAACACGTAATAAAAACACCTCACCACCACGAAAATAAAAACACCTCACAGCCATAAAACACGTAATAAAAACACCTCACAGCCATAAAACATGTAATAAAAACACCTCACCACCATGAAATTAAAAACACCTCACAGCCATAAAACACGTAATAAAAACACCTCACAGCCATAAAACACGTAATAAAAACACCTCACCACCACAAAATTAAAAACACCTCACAGCCATAAAACACGTAATAAAAACACCTCACAGCCATAAAACACGTAATAAAAACACCTCACCACCACAAAATTAAAAACACCTCACAGCCATAAAACACGTAATAAAAACACCTCACAGCCATAAAACACGTAATAAAAACACCTCACAGCCATAAAACTCGTAATAAAAACACCTCACAGCCACAAAATTAAAACACCTCACCACCACATCATTTAAAAACACCTCATCACCAACTAATTCAAAACACCTCACCACCACATAATTCAAAACACCTCATCACCAACTAATTCAAAACACCTCATTACCAACTAATTCAAAACACCTCACCACGACCTAATTAAAAACACCTCATTACCAACTAATTCAAAACACCTCACCACCACCTAATTAAAAACACCTCACCACCACGTAATAATAAACACCTCACCACCACCTAATTAAAAACACCTCACCACCACGTAATAATAAATACCTCACCACCACGTAATTCAAAACACCTCACCACCATGTGATATAAAAACACCTCACCACCATGTGATATTAAAACACCTCACCACCACGTCATTTAAAAACACTTCACCACCACATAATTCAAAATACCTCACCACCACGTGATTCAAAACCACCACAACGTTATTAAAAACACTTCACAACCACGGAAACAAAAGTTTGAGGGAGTCGTTAAGTGACAACACAGACACTGCCCAGATGTGTAGATATATAGATAAAAGACTGCACCCGAGTTGCCGTTTTGTCACGGTTTAAATTAAACCAATCATAATTCAAACAATTATTTTGCACAAATGTATTTGTAATATACGTGATATCACATTTTATAAACAATTGAAGTTGAAAAGAAAAAATTCCCAAAAAAAAAAAAATACCCTTAGGACATACCGACGGGAGAGATATGTGCATACCAGAAGTTTGGTACGATTTCACAAAAGTTTGAGAAAGTAGTTCAGTGACAACACAACACAAGACAACACAACACAACACAGGACAGGACAGACGCTGCACAAATATATGTATATATTATATAGATTACTGACTGTTCTGAGTTGCTGTTTTGTCATGGTTTTTACCAATCATAATTCAAACAATCATAATGCACAAATGTATTTGTAATATACGTGATATTACATTGTATAAACAATTGAAGTTGAAAATTTTTTTTTTTCCCAAAAATCACCCTGTGTATCACTCAATGGTGAAGAATCACTGAAAAATAAAAATAATTCTCTGATCCGGATACAGATTTGAATCTTAACGAAAATCGAATTGAATCCGTCCACAACTTTTTGAGATATCTTAATTTTATCGTTTTTTGCCCTATCTCTCAATGGTGAAGAATCACTTTAAAATTCTCAGATCCAGATCTTCTCCAAAATCTAAACATTGCATCCTTGTAACATACACGACCTCTCCACCAAATTTCGTACGAATCCGTCCACAACCTTTTGAGATATCTTGTTCATAGCCAAACAAACACACAGACAGGGGTGAAAATATAACATACATCCACCTTCAGTGGTGTAGGTAATAATCGGTATCACTACAATTTAACACAGGTGGAGGTCAATTGACATGGTGTATGATTTTGAAGTTGATTGGATACACCTGAGGTCATTTCAATTGCTATTATAAGGGAGTGGACACTTATCCAACCGACATATTATAGTTTTGTATTTTGAATTAACTTTCTGAAATTTGTTGAATTTGTTTTTCACTTGGAAGTTGTGAGTTACGATGTGTAAATAAAGGTGGAAAAAGTCTGATTTAATGCATTTTAATTCCAGGCTATAAGCCAACAAAAGATGACAAATTTTAAAGGGGGCGAAGACTTTCTATAGGCGCTGTATGTTATGGTCAGTTGTCACTAAATTATCTCATGTCTTTATCTTCTTCACCATATTCAGATCATTAATTTTAAAAGGGGTGAACACTGCACTCCTCCTTGTGGGCTTCAGCTGTCTTGAAACATCTACAAACTCTACAAACAACAACTACATCTACAAACAACTACATCTACAAACAACTACATCTACAAACTTACATTGAAGGAATCGTAGATTATATCTGGAAATTCCTCATCTGCTCTTTTCATCCAAAATAAAAACATATATTGGAAAAGTATACATGTTCGACAAATGATGAGACAAATTGAGAGTTTTATCGATTATTATTTTTTGTACAAAATATGGAGGCCTGTAATGGAGCTGTTTTGCAACGAAACGCAGACTTTAGAATTGAGCAGTTGGCAACATCCTGTGATGGAGGCATAATACTTGTGAATAATGACATTCAATGATGTGACAATGGAATGAATGTCTCAAAAGGTCAATAATGTGTGTAAGCACCATTCAAATGAATAACTGCTCCGCAACGCTCCTTCTCATCCAATGAAGAAACTGCAAGAGAGAATCCAAAGGGAGTTGTTGCCATTCCTGGTGCAAAACAGCCTCCAATTATCAGAGTTTGCCCAGGAGGGTCCATTTTCTTAAACCTATGCCCAAGAATGTCCCAAACATGCTCCATTGGATTTAAATTGGGACTCCTTGCTGGCCAGGTCAATTTATATTGATGGCATTGTTTTGAAAGAAACCTGTAATGGCTTGAGAACAGAGGGGTGTGGCATTATTTTCCATGAATATAGGTTTTGTGAGAAGTGGGGGGTTGTCAGAATGTTTAATAACAACACAATCCAAAATGTCTCCAGGGTAGTTTTCGCTTGTCAGGTTACCCTGTACCTGTACAAGGTCGAGTTTACAGTCATGTGTCAGGCAGCCACGTATCTTGACGGATCCACCACGGAATTGGATGGACTATCTTCCAGGATGTATAAGCTGTGTTAGGTTGATGCCAAACCCAAGTTCTACCATCAGTTACATGCAGGTTAAATTGACTCACATCAGACAAATGGATGTTCCTACAGGCTGTATTGATGCACCCGGCACGCTGCCAACCAGGCTGCGTTGTGTATTGGGGGAAGAAGAGGGCATTTTATCACCTGACTTTGTAACCTGCTGTCATGATCTTTCTTTGGCAAACCACATTTCCAAGCTGGCCTCCAAAGCCAGCTGCCGACTGGGAATCCTCCGACGTACAAAGTCCTTCCTTGTGTTACATATTTATGTGAATTACTATGCAGGTCTTTGCTTATCAATGTGTAGTCGATTAAGGGTTGTTGTGGTTGGAGGGTCAGGAGCCCTTCTGGAAAAAGAGACCGGAAACGGAACAAGAAAGACACGAGGAAGAGAAGCGACGAGGAGTCTTCTTCCTCGCCCCGCTCCGACAAAAGGTGGGATCGATCTTGAGCCGCGTGAAACAGCGGCGTTCCCAAGCCCGTCTGGCGAGAGGAGTTACCGGGACGTGTACATACCCGGTGGACACGTCAAGTTGCCGTGGGGCCGTGCACCGACCCAGCGTCTGGCACCGTTCGCGGCACCGTCTACAAAGACGCGTACGGGTCGCACGTTGAGGCCTAACACGCGTTGCAAGCGGCGTGTGGCTTTTGGCTTGCTTTACAGTACCCGCTTCGCGTGGCCACGAGGGGGCTGCAGCCGGGGTTCCCGGTACGATACATGCCCGGTGGAAACACGTCCACCCGGGGTTCGTTCAACCGCCCGAGTGCGGCGAAGCCGACCATCATCTTGGTCAGGAGGGGCCCAGAGACATTGTGAGGGACAGGGACCAAAGGGGGTCGTGAGTACCAAAAGGGGACACACATATATAAGATGGCCATCTTACTCATCTAGGGGATTGATTGGGGATTGTGAATTGTTGATGGTGGATTGCTCGGGGAAAATCTCCGTGGTTGTATCATTGAAATTGTATGGTATCATTACCATTGAAATATATCATTGAACATCAGTTTTCTCTTGGGTGGAATTCATATGGATTGCGTGGCGAAAGCGCATATATAATACAACTTTCTGGCGAAGTTCCTCTCACGGTCCGGGGGTCACCGAGACCAGGTATTCACCGAGGGGACCACGTAACAGAATTGGGGGCTCGTCCAAATTACGATTTGCGGATTCGCAATTGGGTCTACGTCCGGGATCTAAAATTGTATAACATAATAAAATAATAATTTTATTAATTAAAATTTATTAATTAATTATTATATGGTAAATTTTTGGGTGAAGGTTAACAGGTGTTAACGATAGGCACCATGGCGTTTGTGGCACAGAACTTTGTGGTAACCCCGAGTGAGGCACAGTTCCGAGCGTTACTAAAGTCGGACCTCTTGAAATTGGCCAAACATTTTAACTTGGAGGTCCGAACTAATTTGAGGAAGGCAGAGTTGCAGACCACGATGATACAGTCTATGGTGGGATTAGGAACATGGGACGAGTTAGCCTGGGAGTGGCTACCCGAAGAACCAGAAGACGTTGAGCTCCGGAAACTGGAGTTGCAATTACGGAGCCAGGAACGGATTAAAGAAGAAGAAAGGAAAGCAGAAAAGGAAAGAGCAGAAGAAGAAAGGAAAGCAGAAGAGAGGAGAGAAGAGAAACAAGCAGAGGAAAGGAGAGTGGAACGAGAACTCCAGGAAAGGTTAAAAGAAGAAGAAAGGAAAGCAGAAAAGGAAAGAGCAGAAGAAGAAAGGAAAGCAGAAAAGGAAAGAGCAGAAGAAGAAAGGAAAGCAGAAGAGAGGAGAGAAGAGAAACAAGCAGAGGAAAGGAGAGTGGAACGAGAACTCCAGGAAAGGTTAGCAGAAGAAGAAAGGAAAGCAGAAAAGGAAAGAGCAGAAGAAGAAAGGAAAGCAGAAAAGGAAAGAGCAGAAGAAGAAAGGAAAGCAGAAGAGAGGAGAGAAGAGAAACAAGCAGAGGAAAGGAGAGTGGAACGAGAACTCCAGGAAAGGTTAGAAGGG
Organism: Myxine glutinosa; assembly: GCF_964187855.1. Lineage (NCBI taxonomy): Eukaryota > Metazoa > Chordata > Myxini > Myxiniformes > Myxinidae > Myxine > Myxine glutinosa. Next base: position 46,891,013 of record NC_136269.1, on the reverse strand, counting down.
AGAAAAGCAGAGGAGAGGAGAGCTGCAAGGGACCTCGAAGCAGAGGAGAGAAAAGCGGAAAGGGAATTAAAGGAACGTGACATGGAGCTTCAGCAGGAAATTAAATTCAAGGAGCTGGAGTTAATGAGAGAACGGGGAGAGGTACCACCCTTGCTGACGGGGTCGACACCTAACCAGAAAACCTGGGATGTGGGCAGACATGTGAGGCTGGTTCCACCGTTCAGTGAAAAGGAAGTCGCGAAATTTTTTCCACACTTTGAGAAAGTGGCTCGACAATTAAACTGGCCGGAGGAGGCCTGGACCATACTAGTGCAAAGTGTGCTGGTGGGAAAAGCTCAAGAGATTTATTCGGCGCTACCAATGGACCAATGTGCAGATTATGAGGTACTGAAGAAACACATCCTCAAAGCCTATGAGTTGGTTCCGGAAGCTTACAGGCAAAAATTCAGGAATGCCAGGAAGAGGGAGAGTGAGACCCATGTGGAATTTGCCAGAGTGAAAGAAAACATGTTTGATCGGTGGTGTGAGTCAAAAGGAGTCGGGAAAGACTTCGAAACATTGCGTGACTTGATCCTGGTGGAGGAATTTCAACAGTGTGTCCACGAGGACATCAAAGTGTACCTGCAGGAAAAGAAAGTACCGAAGTTGTGGGAAGCAGCCACCCTGGCAGATGATTATGCCTTAACCCACCGGATAGGGGTCCACGAACCTAACTCCTCGCCTAGATCTCCGCAGGGGAGGTGGGGAACAGCAGGTGCGGAGAACGACAATACATGGCGGCGGCCTCGAGAGGATTATGGGGACAACGCGGATACCCCACCTGTTCGAAGTCAGAGGGCTGCGGGCCCAAGACAAAGTTATTTTTCAGGGGGCCCGAGGCAGACCACGAGTTTTTCCTCCGGGCCTACTTGTGCTTTTTGCAAGAAACCTGGACACTTGATGTCCAGTTGTTACCTCATGAAAAGGGAAGACCCAGAGCGGAGTCCAACTAGTACGACTCCAAATGCAATGGCCATTGTGAGAAATCGCCATCAAAAGGGTTACCAACCATTTATTTCAGAGGGGTTTGTGTCACTGGATGGAGCCTCGACTAACCGGAGACCGGTTAGGATATTGAGGGACACAGGAGCACATCAATCTTTAATGCTTGAAGGCATTTTGCCAGGGTCCGAGGAGACGGCAACGGGGGATAGGGTTCGTTTACAGGGGATCGGGGGCGCTGTTAGTGCTCCACTTCATGTCATCCATTTGGAGTCCGATTTGGTGTCAGGACCGGTCACCGTCGGTTTACAAGCCACACTTCCTGTAGAGGGTGTATCTGTGGTTATCGGGAATGATTTGGCCGGGGGTCAAGTTTATGGTAACCTGAGGGTTGGTAAAGAGCCCAGCAGGGAATATAACACCACACCAGCTCGGGATGGCGACAAAAGTACCAAGTTATTTGTAGGGGGACTGAACTTCAAAACAGAGGAAGAAGTTCTGACCTCTGTCTTCAACAGATATGGGCCGCTGGTGGAAGTGCGGTTGGTAAGAGACAGGGAAACGCAACAGTCAAGAGGGTTCGGCTTTGTCACGTTTGCAAGCACAAAAGACGCCAGAGAGGCAGAGAAGAATTGGAATGGCAAGGATTTGGAGGGTCGGACCATAACAGTAGGGAAGGCATTTCGTAGGCGTCGAGAGGTCTACAGGAGAGGACAACTGGGCGGTAGTTTTGGTGGTGGCCGCAATCAATATTATGATGGAGGCTCCCTGAGTTACGGCAGCTCCCGAAGGAAGGATTGTCAAAGTAGTGGCCGAGAAGGAGACCGCTATTCAGGGGACTACAGTGACAAAGGGTCCCACCATAATTATTAGGGAAGTTCGGAAAAGCTGAAGCACTGAATGCGGCGGAGCCGCCGAGCCAAGATTCCTACACGGATTAACCGTGAACGCCACGTTCCTAAAGGCGTCCAGGTAGTGAACTTTCATACACGGACTAACCGTGAACTCCCCGTTCCTCAAGGCGTCCATGTAGAGAACTTTCCTGCACGGACTAACCGTGAACTCCACGTTCCTAAAGGCATCCATGTAGTGAATACTCGGCTTGGCCTCCCGGAAAAAGTGCTATCGAGTTGCTTAACTTTGGATCTTTGATCAACCCCTTAACCTTCATTCACAAGAAACTGACAGTCAAAGTCAGAGGGTCATGAGATGGAGTTTGGCTTGGCAGGAGTCCAACGGGAAATTGAACATGTAAAGGGCAGGGACAATGTCATTGCTGGTGCGTTGTCCAGAGTGAATTACCTTTGAAAATTTGGGGGTTGAGTTATCTGGTTTGTTTATCCAAGTTGGCCGGCAAAGAAAGTTTTCGCTGGGTTCAAACTTTCTTTCTTGAAGGGGGGGAGTGTTACATATTTATGTGAATGACTATGCAGGTCTTTGCTTATCAATGTGTAGTCGATTAAGGGTTGTAGTGGTTGGAGGGTCAGGAGCCCTTCTGGAAAAAGAGACCGGAAACGGAACAAGAAAGACACGAGGAAGAGAAGCGACGAGGAGTCTTCTTCCTCGCCCTGCTCCGACAAAAGGTGGGATCGATCTTGAGCCGCGTGAAACAGCGGCGTTCCCAAGCCCGTCTGGTGAGAGGAGTTACCCGGACGTGTACATACCCGGTGGACACGTCAAGTTGCCGTGGGGCCGTGCACCGACCCAGCGTCTGGCACCTTTCGCGGCACCGTCTACAAAGACGCGTACGGGTCGCACGTTGAGGCCTAACACGCGTTGCAAGCGGCGTGTGGCTTTTGGCTTGCTTTACAGTACCCGCTTCGCGTGGCCACGAGGGGGCTGCAGCCGGGGTTCCCGGTACGATACATGCCCGGTGGAAACACGTCCACCCGGGGTTCGTTCAACTGCCCGAGTGCGGCGAAGCCGACCATCATCTTGGTCAGGAGGGGCCCAGAGACATTGTGAGGGACAGGGACCAAAGGGGGTCGTGAGTACCAAAAGGGGACACACATATATAAGATGGCCATCTTACTCATCTAGGGGATTGATTGGGGATTGTGAATTGTTGATGGTGGATTGCTCGGGGAAAATCTCCGTGGTTGTATCATTGAAATTGTATGGTATCATTACCATTGAAATATATCATTGAACATCAGTTTTCTCTTGGGTGGAATTCATATGGATTGCGTGGCGAAAGCGCATATATAATACAACTTTCTGGCGAAGTTCCTCTCACGGTCCGGGGGTCACCGAGACCAGGTATTCACCGAGGGGACCATGTAACACTTGGCACACCCGAACTCCGATCCCCAAGGACTTCATCCGCAACTTGATGGAGCACTGCTCTACACTCTGGGCTGGCTCTCCTGCCTCACATCTTCCTCAGATTGACGCCATGGAAACCAAGGCCTTTAAGATTATTGGAATCTCCTGCCATGAAGCTGAGTCTATGGGCTTATCACTTTGCCATCACAGACAGGTCGGTGGTCTCTGTCATCTTTCCCCTCCTTTCTGGTCTTGCACCAATCAAGTCAAGCCTCTTCAATCTCATTCTTCCCTCCAGGTTTTCAAGACAGCTGATTACCACCTTCTCAGATCGTCCCCAATCCAAAACCATTATCTATTCTACCCACGTTAACCCCACCCAAATCCCTCCTCCCAATTTTCCCTCCTTGGAGTTCCCTTGTGTATCCATCTTTTCCAGTTTTTTTTTTGTTTTTTTTGTATACAGAGTCGAGGCTCGTGAAAGAGCTAACATTTATCAAACAAATCAAACAAACAAGCAAACAAAGTATATAAAAAGGGGAGCGGTCGACAAGATGGGGAGAGAAGGGGAGGAAGCACACAAACACAACATTTGAGAGCAGGGACATCGGGAGATGTGTGGGAGGGAGAGGGCCTGGGGGGAGGCAGGATAGGTATAAAACGCAAGGACACCAAGGACTTCCAGGAAAGAAGACAAAAGTCACCTCAAAAAAGTGGATTTGGGGTGAAATTAGCGGGGGTAGAAAAGATCAAGGTTTTGGATTGGGGAAGATAATGTGGTGGTGAATGGTAATGTGGTGGTGATGGTGGTGAACAGCCGTTTTAAAGACCTGGAGGGAGGAGTGGGATTGAAGAGAGTGATGGAGTTTGTTCCAGAGGCGGGAGAGAAGAGGAATGAAGGAGTGAAGGTGAGCAGAGAGTCTTGATTTTGGCAGTTTAACCATAAGAGGGTTGCAGGCAGATCTTGTGCGACCTGCAGGAATGTTTGGGGGACAGAGCCCAGAGATAGCTGGGGGAGCAAGGCCGGAGAGGAGTCGGTAGAAGACCGAAAGACCACCAACCTGCCTGCGGTGAGTAAGTGAAAGGCCCTCGGAGATAGTTTTGTGTTTTAGTTTATGTTTCGTTTATAGTTTATGTTTTGTGTCCTGTTTTTGGCTGTTCCATCCTGATCCGTGCAGTGTATTCGCTCTTCCACGAGCCTCATCTATGAATACAAATATAAACAAATCCTAAGACTCTTTAAGACCCCTAAACCCTGCAGACCCCATTAGAACCCTTAGTCCCATAAACTCTATAGACCTTCTGTCTGAGGGCCTTCAGCAATAACACTTGAGTTTCACCAGTCGTAATCAAAAGGTCCCCATTTGTAAACCACCTCAGCACTAAGCTAAGCGAGCCCAAAATATAAATAATTAAATAATTTATCTCCCTTTTTCAGGTTCTGCTCATCTTGGTTTGTGGCATGGGGAAAAAGTCCCATGTGGAATAGACAAAAAGTACCACTTGGTTTAGAAAAAATCCCACATGGAATAGAAAAGTCCCACATTGCAAAGAGAAAACGGTTTCCATGATAACGGTTTCGCCCCCATTATAATCAAATGGGATATTTTTGTGATTTTATTATTGCCAAACCTGCTGAAACTTACACTTACTCAGCTTATTTGTATTCATGTGTAGTATATGTTGATAAAATCTGATCAAAATTAGTCAAAGGTCAAGGTCAGTGCCATCCAAAACATGTAAAACACCTATTGGGCGACAATTAGAAAATGTGTCAACTAAATTTGTTTCGCACAACATTCCATCATGTATGAACCCTTGATATGTCAAAATTCTCAAATTACCAAATTGCTGTTTCCATGGCAACTGATTATTGTTTATTTGGATTTCGCAAGTATATGCACGGACACCTTTGTTGTTGGCAAAATAATTTTGCCAATTATGTTGGTCTGTAGTGTCTGTTTGTTTGTCTGTCTATTTGTGAGCAGGATATCTCAAGAAGTTCTGGACGGATTCAGACGAAAATTGGAGGACAGGTTGGGTGTGTGACAAGGACAGATTTATTTGATTTTGGTGAAGATCTCGATCCAGATACGAGGATTTTGTTTTAAGTGATTCTTCACCATTGAGAGAGAGGGCCAAAAACTATATATATAGCACGACGTCACAAAACGTTGTGGACGGATTCAGACAAATCTTGGTGGAAGAGTTGGGTAGGTGACAAGAAGATATTTTGGTTAAGGGTCAGAAGCATATCTGGCCTATCAGTGGGATGCAAACCGTAAACTGTTCATCCTGGTGGATGTATGCGCTCTACCTAGTGGCGTTCTAGTTCATGATGTTTTGTTTGAAAATTGAGTGCTAAAACAATGAGAGTTTGGGGTGATTCAAACTGCATTCAAACTCTATTGATACAAATGGTGGTGATTTGTTACCAGATAAGTTAATTTGTTAATGTCACAGTCAAATGATACCATATAAACCTTGGCTTCTGTTTTTACTTGTATAGTGCAAGGAAGGCTCATGGAATAGCTAAATTGACCAATAGACAAAATGTGGCAAAGAGAAAACAGGGGATGGCAATAGATAATATGCATGACAGCATAAGGAGAGGAAATTGTTGGGGAATGGTGAGAACAGGGTGTCACCAGGTGTAGTAAATCTCAATAGAAGAAGAAATGGGAAAATCATAAAGTAGAAGTGAGCAGCAGACATGGAATCCCCTTGTGAAGATCTCGTAGCTATGAAATAGAGGAGATAAAGTACAGTTGTGTGAAAGAAATGAGGTGAGCAGAACATGTGTGGCATGAAACTCAACATCCTGATCTATGATTCCAGGTCATCGATGGGGGACGGTTGGGGGTCAATATGTGAGGCGAAGGAACTAGTCCACAGTGGGGAGTCACATTCCATGTCATTCCAGTATAGGCTGTGTACACCGTCATAAGCTCAGGAGAACAAAGGAAGGACTTGACCCTGTGGAGAAATCTGAGGTTTTGGTCTGATGCTTTTGAGGCAAGCTTCGAGTTTTCATCTTCCCAAGACAGGTGGTCGGTGATAGTGAGGTTCGACTGTAACTTCTTGAGAGGTTAACCAAATAAATATATTACAGAAATGGCCTGTCAGGTCTTATGTAGGAACAAATTTTGAATACTGTATGGGTATTTCTTGCACTAAATGACACATTCCAGGTAGATAACCAGTTGCTTATTTTCTCTAGATCTGCAGAAAGGGATGCTGCCATTACCTGTCTTTGGGCAGGGTGAAGAACTATCATGCACAGAGTGTAGACATCTGAAAAGTGATATTCTGAATTTCCAGTGACAAAGACGTCTTATTGGTGTCTACGAAAAGCATTGATGTATTAAAAACTGGCATCGAAGAGGAGGAGGAAATTCCTTCTTGCCCCGCTGAGTGTGAAGAGGAAAGCGACGTCATAAAGATGGCACCGCAAGGAGGATTGTTCCCAGAGCAACTTCTTGAGGTCCAGCATGGGAGAGTATTCCATCCAAAGCTGCCCACCAGATGCAAGGGCACAGGAAATGTGATACCATTGACTAATAGTTTGTAAATCGGGGATGGGTGCCAGACATAATCAAATGCTTGGGAGATGTCCTTTGAGATTTCTCTGACCTCTTGTTTGCGATTGAGGACATGCATCCATTGCTGACACACAAGAAGCCACATATCCATGGTGGAATGAGCTGGATCAAAGCCACACTGATGGTTGGACATCAGAGAGTTTGAGAAAAGATGAGTTTTGAGGTCTGCTGCAGTTATTGTTTCCATTATTACCCTCGCCAGAGGAGGGTATTGCATTTGAATCCGTTTGTTTGTCCGTCTGTCTGTTTGTTTGTTTGTCCGCACAGAACAAATATGATTTTCTCGGAAACCGTTGGTCCGATTGACAGGAAATTTTCACCATCGGTGCAACTCCACCTGTAAAAAAATTTATGACACAGGTCACGTGGTATGGCCGCCATCTTGGAAAAACCGAAAGACTTTGCACCTCTGTATCTCCGAAAGCGCTGCATAGAAAAAAATTGAGACATGGCTCATTCTAAAGAACTCTCCATGGGGAATAAAATATGTTAATGATGATGTCATAGGTGCCTCCATTATGACGTCATAATTCGGCAAGTTCAAAACTTCATCCGATCAAGACTAACTTTCTTGAGCGTCATATAGGGATAAATTGGTGGAGAAAAAAAATAATGATGACGTCAACGGTTTGTTTTAACACAAAAGCCTTCAAAACCACTAAAAGCACGTCCTGGCGAGGGTCTGTAATCTCTGATTGCTCTTTCTGATTTTACTTGTAATGGGGAGAAGGCTGACTGGTATATTGTTAAGAGGGTTGGTTTTGGCACCATTCTTATGAATTGGGGGCAGCATTGGCGTTTTTCCATGATGCAGGCAAGATAAATTCCTTGGGAAATGACTTGAAAAAGAACAGCAAAGCAGCATTAGACAAGGCGGATGAACAGTTTTTAGGTATGAGGATACTGAAACTCTCGGAGCCAGTAGTAGTGGAACAATCAACAAATGCTCAGATTTTTCTCCACCTTGGCAGGAGGGAAGTTCACATGCTGTGGGATGTTTTCAGTGAGGAAGTATAGGATGGGTGCAGGTAGAGAGGCATTAGGGGCTTTGACTTTTTCTGCTTAAACATAATTGAGGCATCAACTAGTCAACCTTGGCATGAGCACTATACAGGGTGTCCCATAACTCTGGACGGCTTGTATTCACAGAATGTGTTCAATGTGTCCACCCTGTACCCTTTCCCCCCTCGCCCCCTCCTGATCCCCATCATTCCCCCTCTGGAACCACAGGAAAATAATGGTGGACACATTGAACACATTCTGTGAATACAAGCTGTCCAGACTTAAGGGACACCCGACATATGGGACACCCTGTTTTCAGGGTGTCCCATAAGTCTGGAACATCATGGAATGGAAAAATCATGAAAACAATGAATGAAAAAATCACGAATCACATATTTTGCCCTATTGTTCCAGAGGGGGAGTGATGTGGATCAGGAGGGGGGTAGGTACAAGGTGGACACATTGAACACATTCTGTGAATACAAGCCATCCAGACTTATGGGACACCCTGTATATATATATATTATTTATTTCAGAACACCCTGTATATATAACTATTTCCAATGTGTGTGTGTGTGTGTGTGTGTGTGTGTGTGTGTGTGTGTGTGTGTGTGTGTGTGTGTGTGTTCAGAACACCCTGATTAAGTTGGCATCAAGTCGTTTATGTCTAGCATAAATGCATCACCGACTGGCTTCTCTTTTCCGGTGTAATGTTGCTCAATGTGTCCCAACTGTTCGACCTAGCGGAGGGATGTGCTCTACCGAGTGCCGTTCTCGTCATTATTCATTACATTAGTATTTTTCTTTATTGTCGTTGTGGTTATTTGGATTATGGACGTGCCTCCAGTGTGATAAATTTGTTTGTGGAGAATAGGCGTGCCAAATTATTGGCATGTAAATAAAATTGGAAACATTAATCTCACGCACGATTAACATGCGTGAGTCCAATTTGCTCCCATGCTCAACGCTATTTTGCGGAGTTTATCGCCGGTGTGGCCAGTCCAAGTCTCTTTTGACCAAACTCCCATGACAATAGTTTTGGCCCAAAAAAACCCATCTGCAAATCTTTGCATGCAAGAAATCTCCGCATCAAGCAGTAAATGCATTTCTTTTAAATTTCTCAGTTGCTTTTGTGGTGGCAGCCCTGTTTTGTTAGCGAAACTCCCTAATTGACTGTGAAGCATCACATGCTCTTCATCACATGCTCATCAGGGACTCCCAAAAGCAAGACATGGCTGCCTCCACAAGAAATACTAGGAAATTAAATTTGTGTCATTTAGTGTATTTATTCCATGAAATAAGTGTTATGAACATGTATTAAACCACCGCTACAATTTAGTACACATCATCTACTCTACTTTCAAGTAGAAGGTAATTGCATATAATCGATCCATATACGTCCCAGGTCTAATTTCAGCAAAATAGTGTTGTAGTGTGCATTTACTAGGTACAGTTAAAAATAACATACAGTCACGTGAAAAAGTAAGTACACCCCATGTAAAGTTTTGACTTTTTCAACATATTTCAACATGCAGCTATTTGATCTTCATCTATCTATAATTCCAGTAATCTCTGTCTGTCTGTACGTTTGTCTGTGACCGCTGTTTCTCGACAACCACGGGTCCGATATACTTTTAACTTGCCAGGTATATTGCTGGGGACCCGAGGATGTGCCTTTTCAAGGTTTCATATTAATCGGACAATTACTTACCGAGCTATGTCCAAAAAACGATTCAACCAATCAGAGAGCAGCGAACGATCGCGTGTGCCGAACGTGGCGGACACACTCTGCCTCGGATGGCACATTTGAGAGCGTATTCATTTATTTCACGTTTGCAAACTATGTTGGCGTTAAACTATGTTTTACAACTAATAAAAACGAATTTGCGATTCATTCGCTTTCCTGCGCGTTTGTGCACGCGATGGCGATTTCTTTACCAAACTCCGGAAGCCGTTCGCTTTGGACCAAACCATTGCATGTAAATAGAGGGGGGGGATTGTCACCACTCGCAAGCCGTTCGCTTTGGACCAAACCATTTCATGTAAATAGAGGGGGGGGATATAATTTTAGATATAGATATAGTACGGGCATGCCCTAGTTTCAACAATATTGATAGATAAAGGTGATATAATATAACAAATATCATGAAACATTTACATTTTGTAGTCCATTGTATAATTTAAATAAACATAAATGCAAATTTCGCATGTGGAAAAAGTAAGTACACCCCTACATTTATCACTACTTCAAATACCTAAAATTAGAATAAGGTGCACCAGCTCAGGTGCAAATGATTAGAACATCGTTAGAGAGGATCTTGGAGGAACCTGGCTTATTTAAACCTCAGACATTTAGTTTGGTTTACTCTTTGTTGTTGAAGTGTGCGGCGTCACCATGCCTCGATCAAAAGAGCTCTCTGAGGCCTTCAGAATTAAGGTTATAGATGCCTACCCGTCTGGGAAGGGATTTTAAAAGATCTCCAAACAATTTGAAATCAATCATTCGACTGTCCGGAAGATCATCTACAAGTGGAGAAGATTCCAAACAACTGCCAACTTGTTCAGGCCAGGCCGCCCCAGCAAGTCCAGCCCGAGAGCAGACCGAAAGATGCTGAAAGAAGTCTCGAAGAACTCCAGAATGTCATCACGGGACCTACAGGTAGCTCTTGCCACTGTTGATGTCAAAGTGCACGAGTCTACCATTAGAAAGAGGCTGCACAAATTTGATCTACATGGGAGGTGTGCCAGGAGGAAACCTTTGCTGTCCAGAAAAAACATCAGGGCAAGACTAAAGTTTGCCAATGAACACCTAGGCAATGACCAGCACTTCTGGAACAATGTGCTCTGGACAGATGAGTCAAACGTAGAGCTATTTGGCCACAGTACCAGAAGACATGTTTTGCGAAAACCAAAGACAGCATTTGACCACAAGAACCTGATACCAACTGTAAAGCATGGTGGTGGAAATATTATGGTTTGGGGCAGCTTTGCTGCATCAGGGCCTAGGCAGCTCACCATCATAGAATCCACTATGAAGTCTTCATTGTACCAGAGGGTGATTGAGGATAATGTGAGGCCATCTGTCGGAAAGTTGAAGCTCAACCAAAGGTGGACCTTGCAACATGACAATGACCCTAAACATACCAGTAAATCCACCAAGGAATGGCTGAAAAGATAGAAATGGAGGGTTCTGGAATGGCCAAGTCAAAGCCCGGATCTAAATCCCATCGAGGTGTTGTGGGGGGATTTGAAACGAGCTGTGCATGCAAGAAACACCTCAAACATTGCAGAGCTGAAAGAATTCTGCATGGAGGAGTGGGCAAAAATTTCTCCCAGTCGATGTCAGAGACTGGTAGACAGTTATAAGAAACGCCTACTTGAGATTGTTTCTGCCAAAGGGGGCAATACCACCTATTAGAGCCAAGGGTGTACTTACTTTTTCCACATGCGAAATTTGCATTTATGTTTATTTAAATTATGCAATGGACTACAAAATGTAAATGTTTCATGATATTTGTTATATTATATCACCTTTATCTATCAATATTGTTGAAATGAAGATCAAATAGCTGTATGTTGAAATATGTTGAAAAAGTCAAAACTTTACAAAAAACTTACTTTTTCACGTGACTGTACATTCACATTTGAAAGAAGCTTTTGGTTAAAAAAAAAAAGAAGCTTTAGTCGAGTTTATGACACGTACTATACATTTTGAAATCCCAACATATTTATTATGACTGTAAATTGCAGCAACCATGCATGAAATTCCAAAGCTATTAATTTGTCTTGCATTCAAGAAATATTATTCTCCTTAAAACGGACGCATCACAGTCCAAAACAATCGATGCGAATATTCTTTCCTTGAAACGATTGGATCGCAGTCCAGAAAATAGAATGACACACGCTCGAGAGCATACTTGCACGAGGCTGAACAGTTTGCGTATTGTATCCACTGATAGGCCAGATCTGCATCAGAACCTGAACAAAAGTCTACTCGGCTTGTTCTTGTCACCTAACCAATGCATCCACCTAGTTTTGGTATAATCTGCTCATAACTTTTTGAGAGATCATGCTAGATATAGTTTTTGGCCTTTCTTGGCCAAAATTCTCGGATCCAGATCCTCACCAATATCGATTATATTTGTCTTTGTCACACACCCAACCTGTCTACCAAATTTTATCCGAATCCGTCCACAACTTTTTGAGATATCGTGATCGCAAGCAAATAAGCAGGGGTGAATACATAGCCTCGGTCTACCTTCAGTGGTGGATGTACCAATGTGCACCATTTCATTGTCACAATAGAAACCTGTTTTATGCCCACACACATAAGAAACATCCCTCTCTTGGCTTTCTGTGCAGTGACATGCTGATGACTGTAAATAAGGCAAACAGTAAAGGTAAAAACTTTGTATATGTAATGCACTCACAGCAGATAAATAAGTGACTTGTGCATATTTGTCCTCTGCCTACGTATAACTTATCAATCAGCTCTGTCTTGCCCAAGTGCCAGAATCTCCATGCCAGAGTGCACACAGTTTCCTACATTCTTCCCAGGACCACATTTGTAGAGCCTCTTCCATTAACAACTGCATACATTCCCATCAGGAAGTCATGAGCAAAGAACTAGTGGAAATAAATGTCTGGAATGGGTGATAATTCACTTCCTTCCTGAAGGTCTTTCACAAAAGTGGTGAAAGTTTGAGTGGTGTTGGACTCCAGTTCAGGACTCGGGTTCAAGGTTGTTTTACTCGACTTGGAATCAAGACGATAGCGCTGATGTCAGTTTAAGTCCAATATAATAATACTAAATTGTTTACATCGCTGTGTCCGTTGCTTTTGATGATTCTGGTTCAAAGACTTGTCTGTGTCAAATAAATCATACTTGCTACATGAAAATGTACTATATTTATTTTGCATTATATATTTGGAAAGATGAAAAGTGCAGATGGGGGTGGAAACGATATCGAGAGACCATACTTATGGAGCCTAGGGTAAACCCATATATTGAATAGAGTACATGCTGAAATTTTAAGCAATTTTTAATTCACATGGATCAGAATCTTAAAAAACTTCAGATCACAACAACTCAAAGTAAACGCTACAGGAGGAACGAATATGAAGTGTTGGCGAAGCTAATCCGACACATTTACCAATCAAATCTAATTGATGACTCATTGTCAGATGTTCCTCCATACACATCCAAAAAGCTAAAATCCCAATTTTCGTAGAGCAGGATACAGATCTATCAGGATTAACTGTTAGTTTAAACCAAAAATGGCTAAAATTTCAGTAGAATATCACCAGGTAATTGTGTTTCTGCATAGAGGAAAAAAAACAGAGTGAAATCGCTCGCATCACTATTTCCAAGGTGTGGTATTCAAAGCACAATCAACAAGTACAGAGAAACATCACCTGTAATTGACAAACCCAGGACTGGAAGACCCAAAAGCTTTATAACAAGGATGATCAATACTTCAAGATAATATCCGAAAGGAACAGAAGGAAGACGAGCATTGAATAGACAACAGAACTGGCAGAGGGCTTAGCTCGGTGTTCGTCCAACAACAGTATGAAGCTCATTTTTGAAATCTGGACTTAAAGGATGTGTTGCAGTAAGAAAACCTCTGTTAAGAAAGAGGAAGAAGGCAGAGGCTAAAATATGCACAAGAACCAGAGAAAATGAACGATGAAACAATGCTCGAAGGTCCTTTCGCCAGATGAGTCAAAGTTTCAGTTATTTGGATCTAATCGAAGATATTAAGTGAGATGACAAAAAGTGAAACTTATGAAGAACCTTGCTTGAAGTCAACAATTAAGAATGGAGGAAGTTCAATTCAAGTTCGGGATTGCATATTCTCAAGTGGTGTTTGAAAATTGAAGGTATATCGACTGCAACAAGGTACAAACAAATTTAATGCACCATGCCAGTGGTACAAGACTTATTGGTGCAAACTTCATCTTACAGCAAGATAATGATCCCAGAGACTCAGCTGAAACAAATTAAACTTCCCCCATCCAAAACCTTGATTTTTTCTACCCCCGTAAAAAACACCCAAAATTCGCCTCTTTAAATCCCCAACTTCATTCCTGAAATTCCGAGCAGTGGATTTGCTTTATACCGTGTACACCTCCCTCCTTGCCCAGCCCTCCCCCTTTAGTAGGGTCAATATACGAAAAAAACTCACCGAACCCCAACAAAATTGATACAAAAGGTTTTTCAATGGATTCTGGTACCATTGGGCATGCTAAATAACATACTAAAAATCTAGTAACATCTGACTTCCGGAAAGGGGTCATTTTCAAGATGGTGTCCAAGATGGCCGCCGGGAGCTTAAAATGGCCATATCTCAATTATTATTCAACCTAGAAAGGTGGTTTTGGTGTCTAACCCTAGATTTTAGGGCCCAATGAATGCAATTGAATCAATAAAATTGCCATCAGTTAATTATTTCTTGACAAGTCCAAGATGGCATCCCAAGGTGACATCCTGATCCACTAAAATGGCTCTGTCGAATAGTAGTCAACCTAGAGAGATATTTTCAGTGTGTATACCTAGGTTTAAGGCACCCAGGAAATCATCAAAATTACTTAAATAAGCACAAAGTAATCAGGTAATCCAGTAAGCCAGGTTTACCAGCCCATTAGGCATTTGTTGTCTTATGCAGTTAGTCGCTATTCATCGTCATCCTCCGACTCCTCTGGAAGAAACTTGTTATGTGGATTGTCACATTCTTCAAGTTGGCACGGTCCACAGGCAGTAGTACATGGTAGTCCATATCGTCTACAAGAGCAGCGGAGTGTCTTGCAGGCAGTGGAGCAGTTACAATGAATGACCTTCAAGAGACTGTCTGGAGCAGCGTTCATTCTTGACATAAGTGGGACAAACTGATTATCCTGCAGGCTCCACCCCCATTTCATGGCATCCATACCCTCTTCTTTTCCCATCCACACCATGATCTGGTAGTACGGTCTACGACAGTGAAGTTTGGTAGCAGATTCAGTTTGGGGCAGACGTTCGGGTGTTACAAAAGACGAAGCAGAGACAACCTTCTTGCTGAAGGTGTTATATCGCATTGTTGCAAGGGAATCTTTGCACTTGCCACCAAAGAGGATAGATGACGATGAATAGCGACTAACTGTATAAGACAACAAATGCCTAATGGGCTGATAAACCTGGCTTACTGGATTATCTGATTACTTTGTGCTTATTTAAGTAATTTTGATGATTTCCTGGGTGCCTTAAACCTAGGTATACACACTGAAAATATCTCTCTAGGTTGACTACTATTCGACAGAGTCATTTTAGTGGATCAGGATGTCACCTTGGGATGCCATCTTGGACTTGTCAATAAGTAATTAACTGATGGTAATTTTATTGATTCAATTGGATTCCTTGGGCCCTAAAACCTAGGGTTAGACACCAAAACCACCTTTCTAGGTTGAATAATAATTGAGATATGCCCATTTAAAGCTCCCGGCGGCCATCCTGGACGCCATCTTGAAAATGACCCCTTTCCGGAAGTCAGATGTTACTAGATTTTTAGTATGTTATTTAGCATGCCCAATGGTACGAGAATCCATTGAAAAACCTTTTGTATCAATTCTTTGGGGGTTCAACCATATATTGACCCCTCTACTTCCACAGATCTACCGATGTCCTTGTTCTCTTCTGTTGTTGTGCTTGTGTGCTTCCCTCTCCTTCCCCCTCTTGTCTCCCGCTCCCTTCATTGCATGTTTTATGTGTCTGTGCATGTTTTCATGTTCAATATGTTATCTCTGACACGAGCCTCGATTCAGAATCCCCCCCCCCCCAAAAAAAAAACTGAAAAAGAAAGAGGAAGATGGTCCTTCCATGCACGGAATGTCCTCATCAAAGCCCAGATCTCACTCACTATCACTGAAGCTGTACAATGGGACAATTTGGACAAAGAAAAAGTGAAAATGAATCCCATCAACTTAGATGATATTTGAAAGGTCTTAGAAGAAGTGTGAAATACCGATCGACAAGAGTTTATACCAAATTATTTGAAAGTCTCCCAAGAAGAAATTCAATGGTTTCAAAGGAAAGAGGTGGACATATTCTCTATTAGTTTAAATCAAGGTAGATTGTGTATAAATTTGTTTATTTGAATAAGATTCTTTTTCATAAAGGTGTATTTGCATTGGAATATATCTATATTTATATATATATATATATATATATATATATATATATATATATACACACATACAGACTTGGCATTTAATATGGAATTTTTTTTTTGTGGGGGTGAACTTACTTTTCAAGATGTCTGAAAACCAAAAGTTCATTGGAATTATGTTGAAATTATTCTAGATTTTGTTAATGTGACCTTTAAAAGAAACAAAAACCACATTTGACATTTCAAAACAAATAAATTGATCCTTGAAAGTGATGTGAACTGATATCGAACTCAAATCATGGACAGTACTGTGTTAAACTTCTGTACGTTTTACAGAAGTGTCTCTTTATTTTACACATTAGCAAAAAATTTTTTTAACAAAAACAAAAGTTAAATTACGACTGGGATTACGGACAGTAAAATTACAATTCAGTACTCCGTGTCACCCCCACGAGCATTCAGGAGAGCACGTACACGTTGAGGCATGCTGTTCACGAGATTTGCCAAGGTTTGGACAGGAATCCCTTGCCATGCAGTGACAATAGCCTGCTGCAATTCACGCACAGAGGT
Source organism: Myxine glutinosa (assembly GCF_964187855.1). Classification (NCBI taxonomy): domain Eukaryota; kingdom Metazoa; phylum Chordata; class Myxini; order Myxiniformes; family Myxinidae; genus Myxine; species Myxine glutinosa. Next base: position 46,874,449 of record NC_136269.1, on the reverse strand, counting down.
CGGCTGCTGGTCCAAGTGGTCGATTTGACGCGTTAATTCTGCCCACAAGTTCTCTTTCGGATTAATATCCGGGGACATGGCAGGCCACTCCATATGCTCTACACCATGGTCAGCAAGAAAGTGTTGGATCATGCGAGCACGATGAGGCCGTGCATTGTCATCTTGGAAGACAAAGTTTCCTCGAAAGGCTGCACGAGCAAATGGAGCAATGTTTCTTTCAGAATGGCCCTGTACCTGAACCCGTTCAGGTTTCCATTCAGAACAACCAGGTCAGTTTTGCCCCCTGCATGAAAAGCAGCCCAAACGGTCACCCCACCACCTCCAGCTTGGACTCTTGGCACGATACAATCTTTGTTGTAGGCTTCATGCACTTGTCTGCGCACTCGGACGTGGCCATCTTGACGATAGACCAGAAATCTAGACTCGTCACTGAAGATCACGTGATTCCAGTGTCCTGGCTGCCATTGACGGTGCTCTCTGGACCACTGCAATTGGCGCTGGCAGTGTTGTCTGGTCAGGCGTGGCTTTCTCAGGGGACGCCTGGCACGATAGCCTGTTTGAACCAGTCGTTGGTTGAATAGGCTTCTGGATACAGACACATTTGTCAGTAGCTGCCACTCAGCCCCAATCCGATTACCTGACTTGGTACGGCCATTGCGGACTAACCGGTGCTGCTGGCGATCATCCCTCCTTGTGGTTCTGTGGGGACGTCCTGGCCTCGGTATTGGAGTAGGGACACCCCTCTGAGCATTTCGTTTCAGGATCTTTGACACCTGACCTTGAGTGATGCCATACTGCCGAGCAATAGCACGCTCTTTCATGCCGTAATTTCGTAAAGCCACCACTCCATGACAAACAGCATTGTCGAGTTGACGGACCATCTCCAGAGGAAGCGGCAATAACTTTTGGAGACGTGCAGCAGTTGTTTTCCACTAATACAGAACGCAACAACCCTTGTATACCCGACTGTGAAGCCAATCATCAAATGCACCTGTCCGTACATTTTGCCATTCTACCTGTGATATTATCCTGTTGTTGACTTCTTGCTGCGACAGACAATCAGTGACATGGTTCTTTTAACAAATAAATCGCCAAAGTGTAAAAGAAACTCACCAGATTGATATACTGAGTTAAGAAAGTAAACCCAATTCAAGAAAATATATATATATTCCATATTAAATGCCAAGTCTGTATATATTGTAACTCATGTGGTCCGACTGATGGGCATCGATGCCACTTAAAACAGTGGTCCGCAAGCCAGATACCACTGGCAACAATTGTCGGTCCCAGCAGAGGTGCCAGGCCACAGAACGTGTGGTCCATAGGTGCCAGGCCACAGAACGTGTGGTCCATATGTGCCAGGCCACAGAACGTGTGGTCCATAGGGTGTACCGGTGCAGGCAGGCATGCAGGCAGCAAGAGTGCAGGCAGCACAATTCAGGTAGACGAATTACAGATCTCGGACGTCGGCGCTCCCCTTATCAAGGGGGGGTTAATCCCCTTGTCTTTTTATCTGGCTGTCCCGAGTCCTTAGAAGTTATAACGTTCCTTCCGGTCGGTGGTAAGTAGGGTTGTTGGTCGAGTCTTAGTCCAATTACCTAAGTACTACCACCGGCCGTAAAGCAAGGAGATAACTCCCGCTCGAACCACGGATATGATGGAAAATGCCGAGCGGATAGCAATCCACGATCCGAACCGTTAACAAAGTGACAAAACCCGATTCTGAGCAGTTCCTAATCATGCCACTTTTACCCAATTAGAGAAAAGACGAATACCATCGGACAAGAGGAAACCAGAAAATAGGAAGAACAAAGATTGATTTATTAACAATGTACAAATAAAGAGGAAGAGGAAACGAAAGGAATATACAAGATAGGAAGAGGAAGAAGCAGCACACAGGGCAGTCTTAAAACAGTCTTATCCTTAATACCCAGGACAACGGGCCCATCTCAGACACTCACACGGGGATTGTAGATGGTAGGGCGGAAGGTCCGGCGATGGGGTCCAGGCTCCGGTCGGCTCCAGTCCAGGCTCCGATCCAGTGGGCGAAACCCGGCAGGCAGCTCCGCGTGTAGTTGAACGTGACCGGCCAATTTATATAGCGGGGGGGGGGGGGGGGGGGAGGCTGGTATGCTGCATACGTAATAGGTGCACACTATTCAAAGGTGCCAAACGCCCCCTCTCTCCCCAATGTCCTCTTTAACAAGCGCGCCCTTCTTCTTCTCAGTTCTTCTCCAAGCCACCCTTCCAACACGTCCTCTTTAACAAAACCGGTGCACGAGTCTCCTTAAAGGGCTTTACGTTCGTGCTTTTATAACGCAAGCAACGATCGCTCCACGAGCCCAAAAGCCACGCCTGCCAGCGATGTCCCTTCAGCCCTGGTTGGCTGGTGAGGGCTTATCGGCTCCGCCTTTGACGGCTGGATGACGTGGCCACACCTTCTTCTTGGCGTTCCGCCCCCTTTTTCCGGGCCTCAGCGTGTGGCTTATGGTGGCGTTTGAGCGAGCTCCAGCTCAAGGCATCGAACGCTGCTAACAAAGGCGCGTAACAAATTGGGAGTGCCATAGGGCAGACTGGAGGGTGCGTAATGGCTTCGCTTGGAGAGGGAGGCTGCAAAATGAACAGAATGGGGCCTACTTCTTATTTGATTGACACAGCGCAGATTCAACTATTGGAAACATGGCCTTACCTATACACATACTAATGAAATAACTGGAATTCTAAGGTGGCCTACATGTTGCTTGTGGACTAACTATGGGGTGCTACCTTTAACCATTTAATAATGTCATATTTACACAAGTGTGGGTTCTAAAACCACAAAAATATATATGTGTGTATATATATATATATATATATATATATATATATATATATATATATATATATATATATATATATATATATATACACACACACATATACATACACACTATTGGGGCATGCTTACACACTGCAAGCAAGTAATAAGGTGCACACTATGTGCATACTTAATAAATATAAGGTTTATATATTTGAAGATGTGGATTGTGATCATTACACTACATGACCAAAAGTATGCAGACACCCCTTCTAATTTGTGGATTCGGATGTTTCAGCCACACCCATTGCTGACAGGTATATATAATCAAGCACCATAGACAAAGCACCATGCAATCTCCATAGACAAACACTGGCAGTAGAATGGGTCAAACTGAAGACCTCAGTGACTTTCAAGGTGCCACCGTCATAGGATGCCACCTTTCCAACAAGTCAGTTCATCAAATTTCTGCCCTGCTAGAGCTGCCCGGGTCAACTGTAAGTGCTGTTATTGTGAAGTGGAAACGTCTTGGATCAACATCAGCTCAGCCACGAAGTGGTAGGCCACACAAGCTCACAGAACAGGACCACCGAGTGCTGAAGCGTGTAGCGCGTAAAAATCGTCTGTTCTCGGTTGCAACACTCACTACTGAGTTCCAAACTGCCTCTCGAAGCAACATCAGCACAACATCTGTTAGTTGGGAGCTTCATGAAATGGGTTTCCATGGCCGAGCAACCGGACACAAGCCTAAGATCACCATGCGCAATGCCAAGTGTCGGCTGGAGTGGTGTAAAGCTCGCCACCCTTGGACTCTGGAGCAGTGTAAACACGTTCTCTGGAGTGATGAATCATGATTCCCCATCTGGCAGTCCAACGGACGAATCTGGGGTTGGCAGATGCCAGGAGAACACTACCTGCCCGAATGCATAGTGCTAACTGTAAAGTTTGGTGGAGGAGTAATAATGGTCTGGGGCTGTTTTAGATGGTTTGGGCTCGGCCCTTTAGTTCCATTGAAGGGAAATCTGAATGCTACAGCATACAATGATATTCTAGACGATTGTGTGCTTCCAACTTTGTGGCAACAGGTTGGGGAAGGCCCTTTCCTGTTTCAGCATGACAATGGCCCCGTGCACAAAGCGAGGTCCATACAGAAATGGTTTGTCAAGATCGGTGTGGAAGAACTTGACTGGCCTTCACAGAGCCCTGCCCTCAACCCCATCAAACACCTTTGGGATGAATTGGAACGCTGACTGCGAGCCAGGACTAATCGCCCAACATCAGTGCCCGACGTCACCAATGCTCCTGTTGCTGAACGGAAGCAAATCCCCACAGCAATGTTCCAACATCCAGCGGAAAGCCTTCCCAGAAGAGTGGAGGCTGTTATAGGAGCAAAAGGGGTAACCAACTCCATATTAATGCCCATGATTTTGGAATGACATGTTCGATGTTCGGGTGTCCACATACTTTTGGTCATGTAGTGTATATACTGTATGTATATATTGCACACACAAACAAACATATGCCATTTATTAGGACCTATCCTCGAAAACTGCTCACAGAACACATCTTGAATTACAGCCTTCATACATAGTATTTGTGTTGTGGACTGTTAAAAATACTGGAAAGTGTGTTAAATGTGTAACAGTCTTGTGTTGTTTCACGTATGTTCATCTGTATGTCTGTGTGTGTGTGTGTGTGTGTGTGTGTGTGTGTGTGTGTGTGTGTGTGTGTGTGTGTGTGTGTGTGTCAGCTCCACGACGAACTTTCGATCTGGTATTGAAATATTTTTCATGTTAATCCATTTCGTTAAAATTGTATTATGAAGAAAATATTGGCAATCAGCTGAATAGTTGTGCTAAAGAAAAGCCTCAGCCTGATGTTTTAGCCATGATGTGTTCTTTCCCAAAAGTGTCAGAGTGTAACCGATTTGACCTGGGGTTTTGTTGTTTTTTTTTGCTGAATTGGAACCTGCTTTGTATGTACCTGTAGCGGTTCAATCTTATTGAGCTTTACGTTTTCATATTTCTGGCAGGCAGCTTGCACGTGTGCTATTCCTCTAAAGCTTCTTAGTAGTTAAAAAAAATCATATGTGAGATCATATTATTGGTTTTGTTTTTTTTGGATTTAGGTTGGGGACGATCTGAGATGGTGGCGAACAGCTGTCTTGAAGACCTGGAGGGAAAAATGAGATTGAAGAGAATGTGGAAGTTGGTTCCACAGGCATGAGAAAAGAGCACTAAATGAATGGAGATGAGCTAAATGAATGAATGAATGAATGAATAAATAAATGAATAAATAAATGAATGAAAATGAATGATGAATGGATGATGATCTTGGATTTAGTGAGTTTCACCAAAAGGGTGTTGATGGTGGACTGTGTGTGTCCTGCAGAAACTTGGGGGGGAACAAAGAACGGGGAAAGCAAAGGCTGCAAGACAAGAAAGGAAGCAGTAGAAGACAGAGAGACCACCGACCTGTCTGTGATGGTGAAGTGATCAGCCCATAGAATCAGCTTCATCGTGGGAGATTCCAATGGTCTTGAAAGCCTTGGTTTTCACTGCGTCAAGCTGAGCAAGATGTGAAGCAGGGGGGCCAGCCCAAAGGGGAGAGCAGTACTCCATCAAGCTGTGGTCGAAGTCCTTGTAGGTGGATAGGAGTTCAGGTGTGCCAAGGAAGGATTTTGTACGACAGAGGATGCCCATTCAGCAGCTGGCTTTGGAGACCAGGGAAGTGAGGGATTACCAGATGGTCCTTTTGAAGATGGAGAATGAGAGTGTGAGATTTGTCAGGCTTAAAAGACATATTCCAAGTGGATAAGGACAAAATGTTTACATTGTGAATAAGGAAGAAATATTCATAAATGTTGAATGCTTTAATAAACATATAATCGTGACAATAATCATTACTTAATGATTTTTTAAAATCCCCTCTGTCGTGTGTCAGCTAAAGCTAAGAATGTTTCGGTAGTTGCTCAATATAAAACATCCAACAAACTACACAGGCACATCTCCATTTTGATGACGTAATGTGTCAAGCAGAAAACACAGCATGTCGCACAATGTGGGTGTGGACTGTGTGTGCGCAACAACAATCATGGAGGTCATCAAAACAAGTCACCCACCAAATGTGACAGAGTATAGTTTGGCAAATTTATTTTAATGTTTCAGAATTAAGACCCCCCCCCCCCTCCTCCCCCCACCCCCAAGCTGAGTGAGCTGAATGCACACTGACCAAAGGTAAGCCTGTTTATAGTTTTAGCCAGTAAATCATCCAAATGATCTTCAAAAGGCATATCTAGGTGGTGGAGGATGCTTGGGGTGGACAAGATGGATACAGAAGCAAAATGTAAGGAAGGAAAAACTGGAAATTTAGAAGGAGTCGGGGTTTGAGGGTGGGTTGTGGTATGGTTAATGGGGGTAGAAAATATCATGGTTTTGGATGGGGGATGATCTAAGATGGTGGTAAACAGCTGCCTTGAAGACCTGTATGAAAGAATGAGATTGAAAAGTTGGTTCCACAGGCAGGAAAAAAGTGAAAAACAAGTAGAGCTACATTCAAAGTATATCGCTCCTCCCCCCCCTCCCCCACCCCCTGCCCCATGCCAAATAAATAAATAACAAGTACAGATACATTCAAAGTACACCGCCCCGTGCCAAATAAATAAATAACATGGGAATACCGAGAACATGGGAACACCTTTGGCGCCCGGCAATACCACCGTGCAGCTCATAGAGACTGTATTGGGTGAGAGAGGTGTACAATAATTGATTGGTTAATTGCATAATTAAAATCAATAAATGATGATCATAAAATATTTTCTTAATCAATTGGCTAATAGCATACCTAAACCACTAGTGCTTCATCCGAAGCTGTAACTTTTTGGAAATTAATGAAATGTCATTAATCAAAAAAATTAATAATTAATTGATTAATCAATAAATAATGAATCGATTAATTGATTAATTAATAAATCAAAAATATCCTTTATAGCCACATCACTTGGTCAATGTGGCATCCAAATATCAGCTTCATAGCTCAAATGGTGCCTGAGATATTGCCCAGATGAGAAAGAAAATAAATAAATGACCAAAAAAGAAAAAGGGCAATAAGAGATTGCAAACCCTCGCCAGGATGTATTTTCAGTGGTTTTTAAGGCTTTTGTGTTAAAACAAATATGGCGGCCGAACCACGTGATCGATGACGTCATCAATAAAAAAATTCTACACCAATTTATGCCCACATGACACTCAAGAAATTTCATCTTGATTGGATGAAATTTTGTACTTGTCAAATTATGACGTCATAATGGAGGCACCTATGACATCATCATTAACATATTTTATTCCCCATGGAATAAAATATTACCTGGTGTTGGCTTAGCGGTTAGGGTGCCGGCTTGGGATCCTAGGATCCTGGGTTCTGAATCTCGGTTGATCGCTGAATTAATGCCAGGAGGGTTGACTCAGCCTGTCATCCTTCTGAGGTCGGCAAATTGAGTACCAGCTTGCTGGGATGAATGATCCCGGTGTGTACCCCGCTTTTGAATAGGTACACCGTATCCCTGCGCATCGTAAGAGGCGACCAAGGGTTGGCGTCAGGAAGGGCATCCGGCCATAATAAAAACATTGCCTCAAACAGGGAACCATGATTGTCATGGGGCCCGCAAGGCTAACCCCCTCTCTAGCCAGGAAAAATGGCCTTAAAACGATCATTCATTCATTTCATATTCATGGAGAGTTCTTTACAATGAGCCATGTCTCAATTTTTTTGTATTCATCTCTTTCCAAGATATAGAGGTGAAAAGTTTTTCTATTTTTCCAAGATGGCGGCCGAACCACGTGACCTATGACGTCATAATTATCATTAAAAACTTATACAGGTGGAGTTGCACCTATGGTGAAAATTTCCTGTCAATCGGACCAAAGGTTGCAGAGAAAATCATATTTATTCTGTGCAGACAAACAAACAAACATGAAAAATCACTCATAGAGCGACACTTGGCAAAACAGAACAAATTAGAATGGCATGCGGCAGAGCATCCTTTTGACCTAAAAAATAATTTGTGGTAGAATTCAGTGACCTGATATGCACATTGTCTTCAAAGTTTAAGTTAATCGGATGAAAATTGACAATTTTAGAAATTTGGCATATGTTGACCTTTTGGCCCATGTTGATCTCAAAAATAGTTGGTGGTTGAATTCAGTTGGCTGATATGAAAATCCCATTGAAATTCCAAGTCAATCGGATGAAAATTGAGGATTTTAGAAATTTTAAATAGTTGTTGACCTTTGGTCTATGTTGACCTTTTTACCTATGCTTATCTAAAAAATAGTTGGTGTTGAGTTCAGTAGGCTGATATGTAAATCCCATTCAAATTTCAAGTGAATCGGATGAAAATTGAGGATTTTAGAAATTGGAAAAAGTGGTTGACCTTTGGCCTATGTTGACCTTTTGGCCTATGCTGATCTCAAAAATAGTTGGTGGTTGAATTCTGTTAGCTGATATGTAAATCCCATTCAGATTTCAAGTGAATTGGATGAAAATTGAGTTTTTTAGAAATTTGAAATTGTTGTTGACCTTTGGCCTATGTTGACCTTTTTGGCCTATGTTGATCTCAAAAATAGTTGTTGGTTGAATTCAGTTCACTGATATGAAAATCCGATTCAAATTCCAAGTCAATTGGATGAAAATTTAGGATTTTAGAAATTGGAAAAAAGTGGTTGACCTTTGGCCTATGCTGATCTCAAAAATAGCTGGTGGTTGAATTCAGTTCACTGATATGAAAATCACATTCAAATTCCAAGTCAATCGGATGAAAATTGAGGATTTTATAAATTTGAAATTATTGTTTACCTTTGGCCTATGTTGACCTTTTGGCCTATGTTGATCTCAAAAATAGCTGGTAGTTGAATTCAGTTCACTGATATGAAAATCCGATTCAAATTCCAAGTCAATCGGATGAAAATTGAGGATTTTAGAAATTTGAAATTGTTGTTTACCTTTGGCCTATGTTGACCTTATTGCCTATGCTGATCTCAAAAATAGTTGGTGGTTCAATTCCGTTAGCTGATATATAAATCCCATTCAAATTTCAAGTGAATTGGATGAAAATTGAGGATTTTAGAAATTTGAAATTGTTGTTTACCTTTGGCCTATGTTGACCTTTTGGTGAACGTTGATATTCAAAAATAGTTGGTGGTTGAATTCAGTTCACTGATATGAAAATCCGATTCAAATTACAAGTCAATCGGATTAAAATTTAGGATTTTAGAAATTTGAAAAAAATGGTTGACCTTTGGCCTATGTTGACCTTTTAGCCTATGTTGATCTCAAAAATAGTTGGTGGTTGAATTCAGTAAGCTGATATGAAAATCACATTCAAATTCCAAGTCAATCGGATGAAAATTGATGATTTTAGAAATTTGAAATTGTTGTTGACCTTTGGCCTATGTTGACCTTTTGGCCTATGCTGATCTCAAAATTAGTTGGTGGTTGAATTCAGTTAGCCGATATGTAAATCCTTTTCAAATTTCAAGTCAATTGGATGAAAATTGAGAATTTTAGAAATTTGAAAAAAGTGGTTAACCTTTGGCCTATGTTGACGTTTTGACCTTTTGACCTCAAAAATATATAGCATTTTGTCAGACCACGAACTCTACCATTTGGTGAAGTTTCGTGAAGATCGGTTTCAAATTGTGACCTGCAGGCAAGTATAAGTGAGCAGACAAACAAACACACACACAAACACACACAAACAAACAAACACACAAACACACAAACTGGAGTGATCAACATACCTGCAAAAAAAAAAAAAAAAAAAAAAAGCCAAGTAACAAACAAACGGACTCAAATGCAATACCCTCCCTCTCCTCTGGCGAGGGGTAATAATGAAAAAAAAAAAAAAAATCATAAAAATTTAAATAATTTATCAATTGGCTAATAGAATACATAAACCACCACCATTTCATCCGAATCTGTAACTTAAAAAAATTAATTAAGTCATTAATCGAATAATTAAATCATTAATCGATTGATTAATCAATGAATCAAAAATAGCCTTTACAGCCAAATCATTTGGTCATTGGCATGTCCAAATATCAGCTTCCCAACTCAAAAGGTGCCTGAGATAATGCCCAGAAGAGAAAGGAAATATATAAGTACTTAATTAATTGATAAATCAAAAAACACAAAATTTCAGCTTCCTAGCTCAAATGATGACTGAGATATCGCCCGGACAAACAAACAAACAAGAAAACAAACAAACAAGAAAACAAACAACCGGAGTGAAAACTGAGTACTCCCTTTACGCGTGCGTCGTTGCCGGCCCCCTTCGGTGCCCGACAATGACGTCATGCAGCGCCTGGAGATGGCATAGGAAAGGAGCGGTGTACAACATATCCTCCAGCACACAACATTGCCGGGGTGCCTGGCGATGCCGCCGTGTGCAGTATGTGGAGATGGAATTGGGAGGGAGCGGTGTACAATAACTTATTGATTAATTGTGTAAAATAATAATTATAGTCGTAAAATAATTAATTTCATAATCAATTGGCTAATAGCATAACTAAATGTTCACTGTTTCATCCAAATCTGTAACTTTTCGAAAATTAATTAATCAAGTAAGCACAACTTTAAACAATATTAATCGAATAATTTAATTAATTAATAAAAAATACCCTATACAGCCAAATCACTTGGTCATTGTCGTGCCCAAATATCAGCTTCCTATTTCAAAAGGTGCCTGAGATATTGTCCAGATGAGAAAGAAAATAAACAAGTAATTAAAAAATCGATAATAATTAAGTAATTAATCAATGAATTGATTAATCAAAAATTAGAAAATACCGTTTTTGCCAAAGCACTTTTTTCTTCTTTTTTTTTAAATCCCGTTTTTGCCCAAATTTAAGCTTTCTACCAATCAAGAAAACAAACAAGACAAGAAAAGCGTCGTGCAGAGCACGGTACTTTCAAAATCAACCCGCCACCTAAAAAAGTTGCCATGGATACATCAACTTGTCCATTTCACCAAGATTCAAATTAACGATCTTAATCAATGCTCAGGTCAATCGGATAAAAATTGATGATTTTAGAAGTTTGACCTTGAGTTGACCTTTGACCTTTTGACCTGAACAATAGTTGGTTTCCCAATTCAGTAAGGCACTATGTAATAGCTGTTTAATTTCCAAGTCAATTGGATGCAAATGAACGATGTTTCAAATGAAAATTGATGATTTTAGAAGTTTAACCTTGAGTTGACCTTTGACGTTTTGACTTTAAAACAGAGGCAACTGATGACGCCTAGCCACAAGATCGTTCTTACCTTGTCTGTTGTGCTCCAAGCTAGAGACATTGCTTGAGATACTCTTGTGATGTGGCACATGATTTGACACTCTCTTGCTGGAAATAGGTAGAGATACACTCCTACGCAAATACAAACCAAGTATTTGTGGAGGCGAAGGTATGGGGCAGTTGCCACCATAGGAGGTCTGTGAAACATGACTCACACACAAGCTAAAAATAATGCAGGTGTTTAATGCAAGTAGCTCTAAACCTATCTCCATTAATTTATACCATGCAAAAAAAAAACAATTTTATAGCAAAAACTGCCATAGTTGAAGATTGTTGGACAAACCACTTAATATATTGAGTAATAGCAAGAAAGTGTGACTGGGTGATTTAGTAAAAGGACATATTGTGCAATTCATCACTTAAAAAGGTTATAGAGTCCTAATTCTGCCTATATTGCATTGAACCGTAATCCTGAAACAAGAAACTACAACAAAAACAGTCACAGGAGAAAGCAATTCTTACCTGTCTGATTTGCTATGTATCTTACATATCTCTTACCTTTCTAGCCCAGCGATTCCATCATTAGATAATATTTCTACCCCAACAATATCACACAGAATCCGTGACCGAAGATGTGGATCCGCAGTTTGGAGAGGTTCTGGGCTGAAAGGATCAAAACCTCAAGGAAGATCGATGCCCAGCTGATGATCCGTGCAGTCGGAAACTAGACAATTGTTTACAGGTTAAGGTTCTAACTTTAAGTTTACATTTTTTGTTTTGAGATGAAACAATTTAAATGAAGTTGAATGTGGGATGTTGTGAAATTAACATCATTTACAGCAATCCTTTAAATCTAATATATAAATAAGAAAGTTTTTTTGTGTGTGGTTGGTTGTTATCTCCATATGCGGGTTTCAGAAGGTGGAGCGGAGTCCTCCCATGTCTCGATGTATCCACCCGTGTGTGTGTGTATGTGCGTGTGTGTGTATGTGTGCATGCATGTAATTTTTTTTTGGTCTGCTATCCCCACATGTGGGTGGGCCTCAGGAGAAGGAACAGAGATTTACCAGGTCTCAATGTATTCACCTCCGTTAGCGTGTGTGTATGTGTGTGTGTGTGTGTGCGTGCATGCACATATGTGTATGTGTGTGTGCACATGCATGTACTTGTGTGTGAGAGTTTGCCTGTGCATGCGTGCATCACCGCCACCGGTTCTCATCTTTCTCAGGCTCCCCTTCCACTGGTATCCGCCAAATCTCAGGCGCCATTTCCACTCGGGTCCGCCAAATCTCAGGCCCCCCTCCTTACACTCGAGTCTGCCAAATCTCAGGCTCCACTCCCACTCGGGTCCTCCTTGACGGGTTAGACTTGGCAAAACCCATCAAACCACAGGTGCCTCCCCCCTTCCCCACCAAAGCTGTGCCACGAAGCTGTTGTAATCGGCACGTTACTGGAATTAATGGAGCCTGGCTCCTTGAAGGCACAACAGGGCATAAAGGGAGTCGCCAAATCCTAGGTCCTCATTCCCAGCATGATGATGTCGGAGAAATCCAACAACCCACTCGGCCAGGCCGCTTCCCAGATGATCCATGCGACCTCGGGCATCACGCACACTGCCGATCTGCCCCCACCCAAACATATGGCATGAATCCTCGATCTCACCTCGTTCTCCTACATCCTCAACGGACAGAGCTCCACAGGAGGAGATCTGTCAAAGTGTGTGTGTGTGTGTGTGTGTGTGTGTGAGTGATAGAATTGTGATGTACAGAAATGAAAAAAGGAGGTGTGGGTGCAATGACACATGCAAGGAAGATCGTGGGTGTATCGATGGGTCAGGTGTTAAACAAAATGTGCAAGGACAAGCCGCATACATCCAAGTGCATGAATATTCTTAACAGCAAAATCTCCCCCAGTTATCTACAGTATATTCTCCTAATTTCCTTTAATACTGTAGTTATTACTCTGGGACCTCTCTCCAGCAAGCTGCTTAACATACAATTCTAACTCTAAAAATCCTTCTAATCTGTCTTCTTGCTTTCTCCACCTTCAACTGCGTGACCTATGAGGTCATTATTTTAAAAAAATGTTTTTGCAGGAGGAGGTGATCTTATGGTGAAAATTTGGTGTCAATCGGACCAACGGTTGCAGAGAAAACGAATTTTAAATGGAACAAGTGTGACGCCTAGGTCCCCTGTCAGTGAAGTGATGTAAGTTGACAAAGTGGAAGACGCAAGGCGGCCATCTTGGATTTTGACTTGGCGACCCAATTTTCAATCGCGTTATTCCTTATGCGTAGATACACCCACACACCAGATTAGAAGTTAGTAGTTCGTTTATTTTTCAAGATATTCCGCTCACAAGGTTCAGACATACATGGCGTCAAACATACATGGTGGCGGCCATCTTGGATTTTGACGTGGATTGCACCCACACACCAAATTAGAATTCGGTCCTTCGCTTACGCACGCACTTACGCACGCACGCATGCCCGCCCGAATGCCCGAACGCATGCCCGCACACACGCACGGATGGACACACGGACGGAGGGGAAAACCATAGTCCCCCTTTCGCTCCGCGGTGCGACGGGGGACAACAAGCGTTACGCCTAGGTCCCCCATCGGTGAAGTGATGTGAGTTGACAAAGTAGAAGATGCAAGGCGGCCATCTTGGATTTTGGAGTGGCGACCCAATTTTCAATAGCGTTCTTCCTTATGCGTAGATACACCCACACACCAGATTAGAAGGTAGTAGTTCGTTTATTTTTCAAGATATTTCGCTCACAAGGTTCAGACATATATATGGTGGCGGCCATCTTGGATTTTTACGTGGCGACCCAATTTTCAATAGCTTTCTTCCTTATGCCTAGACACACCCACACACCCGATTAGAAGTTGGTACTTCGCTTATTTTTCAAGATATTCTGCTCACAAGGTTCAGACATACATGGCGTCAGACATACATGGCGGCGGCCATCTTGGATTTTGACGTGGGTTGCACCCACACACCAAATTAGAATTCGGTCCTTCGCTTACGCATGTATGCACGCATGCACACACGCACGGACGGACGGACGCACACACGGACGGAGGGGAAAACCATAGTCCCCCTTTCGCTCCGCGGTGCGACGGGGGACAATAAACCCGCAAAATGCAGATGGAAGGGACATACATATTTATTATGCTGTTCACTTGACGATTACAACACATCTGTGTAATCGTGCATTTGCAACATTGTACTCTGAAGACAGTGGCACTGACAAAGCCTAAATTGGCATTTGTACCTCAGTCATACCACTATCCAAGTCAGACCATTGCACATTTCAGTGTCCGTATCAGAACTTGCTCAATCACCACCAATTAATTGACCCATATGCAAATTATTTTAAATTTCAGGTCAATGGGGTTAACATTGGCGATTTTATGTGACGGTGACCATTGACCTTTTCACCAAATTATTAATATGTCCTCGCCATATTCTTCTAATAAAGCTTTGGTGGATATTTGAGTACAGTAGCTCAAAAGGTAAAAAGTTACGGCCCAGACAGACACACACACACACACACACACACACACACAAACACAAAACACACACAAAAACCTGACAGGCACCACAGAACCTTGTTTCTCACAGTCCGAGAGTCCTTTCGGTGTTTTTTTGCAAACTCCAAGCGGCTTTAATGTGTTTTTCACTGAGGAGAGGCTTCCGTCTGGCCACTCTGCCATAAAGCCCAGATCGGTGGAGTGTTGCAGTGATGGTTGTTCTCCTGGAAGTTTCTCCCATCTCCACACAGGATCTCTGGAGCTCATCCAGAATGACCATCGGGTTCTTGGTCACCTCTCTTACCAAGGCCCTTCTCCCCCGATTGCTCAGTTTGGCCGGGCGGTCAGCTCTAGGAAGAGTCCTGGTTGTTCTAAACTTCTTCCATTTAAGATTTATGGAGGCCACTGTCTCTTGGGAACCTTCAATGCAGCAGAATTTTTTTTTTGTAGGCTTCCCCAGATCTGTGCCTCGACACAATCCTGTCTGAGATCTGCAGGCAGTTCCTTCGACCCCATGGCTTGGTTTTTGCTCTGATATGCATTGTCAGCTGTGAGACCTTATATAGACAGGTGTGTGCCTTTCCAAATCATGTCCTATCAAATGAATTTACTACAGGTGGACTCCAATCAAGGTGTAGAAACATCTCAAAGATGATCAAGAGAAATGGGAGGCACCTGAGCTAAATTTAAAGTGTCATAGCAAAGGGTATGAATACTTATGTCAATGTGATATTTCAGTTTTTTTTTTTAAATAAATCTGCAGAACTTTCTAAAATCCTGTTTTCTCTTTGTCATTATGGGGTATTGAGTGTAGATTGATGAGGGAAAGAATGAATTTAAACGATTTCAGCATAAGGCTGCAACATAACAAAATGTGAAAAAAGTGAAGGGGTCTGAATACTTTCTGAATGCACTGTACCTAGCTTTAGAATCGGAATCTTTAACACTTGGTTAAATTTAATGCTAAGACCTATGGGATGCCAGTTGAGTGTTGCTTCCACTAGACTGCTGTGCCCTGTAATGGGAACATGAAAGACATAAAGTATATGGAGGTCGACTGTCCTCATTAATTAATGAGTGCATGGATTCATATCTAGTAGTACAGTTATGCAGACCTTTATGGTTTTATTCCATGATTGTTGAGCCCATGATGCTTGGATCCCAGATTCCAATCCCATATCCTGTATTGGTGTGTGCATTGTTTACTTATATGTTTGTAATTCATGTGAAAGTACACTGATCTATCCGACATGTGCTTTGACCTACATGGGTTATATGAACAATCTCCTCTGTTGGCCTCAGATTGCTGTAAAATACAAAAAGACCATTATTTCAGGAAATGTATGTTGGTCTAACTGGAAGCAAATTGCAAGTCTTCATTGGGGGCAAGCAGTGCATCTTTGCTAACGCCAACACCATGAGCTGCCTCCATGGAATAGGAAATTCTCAATTATGTGGCAGCATCAGACGCTACTATAAGTTGGACGCCTTTGTGATAGGATTTCTGAGAGTACATTTGCTACTTTCTCTAAAAGTAGAAGGTACCCCATAGGTTACAAAAATTTGCAACATGCTCGGGGGTCACGACCATTCAGACGGCGTACTCAGACGCACAAAACGAGTTGCTTCCTCTATCTCTCATCACTGTCTCATCCAGTTCACTCACCTTTATGTCCTGTGTTCTCATCTAGTTCACTCACCTTTAAGTCCTGTGTTCTCATCTAGTTCACTCACCTTTATGTCCTGTGTTCTCATCTAGTTCACTCACCTTTATGTCCTGTGTTCTCATCTAGTTCACTCACCTTTATGTCCTGTGTTCTCATCTAGTTCACTCACCTTTATGTCCTGTGTTCTCATCTAGTTCACTCACCTTTATGTCCTGTGTTCTCATCTAGTTCACTCACCTTTATGTCCTGTGTTCTCATCTAGTTCACTCACCTTTATGTCCTGTGTTCTCATCTAGTTCACTCACCTTTATGTCCTGTGTTCCAGGCACTTTTACTGTGGTATTGCGGCACAGGTACCTTGAAGTTGGACGACTTCATACGAATGGGCAGGACCATAAGCCACAATGTTTGTAATAGAAAACTAACTCTTTATTTACAAATTACACAATTTCTCCAAACTACTGGGACATTTTTAACAGCACATACAAACGAACAAGAGGTGGAATAATTGCTGAAGAGTAGTCAGTAGGACTCTACTTCAACTATGGTGTTCCCAGTGGAACAAAAAGTGAAAATCGTGACTTTGTGGTTTGAGACAAAATCCTATGTGCAAGTACGCTGACGAAACTGTCAGTATTACAATGTTCACTCCCATAATAGACCTTCCAATGAGAGTATTCAGCGGTTTGTGCACCACTTCCAAGCACAGGGAAGCGTGAAAAATCAAGATAGAGGCATCAGTAGCCACTGGCCAAGTGTTACCAAGGACCAAGGGAACATTGATTTTGTGAGAGATTCTGCTATCGAAAGTCGTAAGAAATCCCACTGTCGTTGTTGCCGAAACTGATCATCTCAGCTCGTCTGTGTGGCACATTCTCACTTCGGGACTCAAGCATCCCCCTTCATCATATCTGTAATGCATAAACCAACTCTGAATGACGTGGCAAGACGAATAACAATGTGTGATTGGTTCATTGACTGAATGGAAAGGTACCAAAATTGGATCAACTCCTTGTGGTTCAGTGATGAAGCACACTTCGATTTGAATGGGGCTATCAACAATCACAACAACAACATCTGGGATGCTAAGCCTCCTGAGGAGGTGTCTGAGATGTCTCTCAAGGGCCCCAAGTCCACTTGATTCTGTGCATTGAATGGACATCAACGGTTATGCGGTGACAGTCAACGGCGAGCAGTACCGCGAGGTCGACCAGTACCTCATTCCACGGTGATCTCGTTCAACCACCGTCTCCAAACCAACTCAGACTTGCAAGGTTCATGTAGGATGGTGCTCCACCTCACTGTGCAGGTGAAACCATCGACTTGCTCCACCAGCTATTTGGAAATCGTGTCATCAGCCTGGGCCACAGTACATGAGTGGGCGCCCTACAGCCCGGATTTGAATCCAATGGATTTCTTATTTTGGGTTGCTCCCAAAGGTCAAGTTTACACCAACAAACCTCGAACTCTGGCTGTCCTGAAGCAGGAGGTGGAGGACTACCGTCAGGCTACCACTCCAGCCATTTGCAGATGGGTTGCGGAGAACTTTGGAGTCAGGATCAAAGCCTGTTCGAACATAGGTGGAGCACACATTGAAAATGTCAATTACAAACAGTATAATGAGTGATTTGATAATGACAAATTGAAAATATGACACATTGATGACACATTGAAAATGTCAATTACAAACAGTATAATGAGTGATTTGACAATGGCATGGCGGATGCTTTCCATCAATGTATCACTGAACTTGCTACCTTTTGTAATTTTTCTGCAATAAAACATTCAAATAGTCCGCTTAAAAAAAAAAAAAAAACACCCAATATTGTAGATGGTCGTCCTAAAATAATATGGCCATTGTTGGTTCGTGGGCCAAGGGTAAGTTGCGAGTGATTCCCAAAGGTAAACCTCCCCCGGTAGAGGTGGCTTACCTTTGGAGATCACAGATATCTAGTAGTTGTTGCTGATATTATTTTTGGTTAAAAATCTCTTTAATTTATGTAATACAGTATCTTATTTCTGTCTCTCTCCTATGTACCATACTCGTTGGTTCTGCCAAAGCATTTTCTTGGTGAGGGTCATGCCAGGTGGTTTGACATCCCTCGCCTAGCATACCCCTTTCTTCCAAGAGGGCAGGAAATTGGAATTTGCTTATGGTGCCTGTTGAGGCTCACATTTTTCTACAGTGATGTAAATTTCGTGTAGGATGGTATTACAAGAACACCAGGAGACAGTGTACTGAACAACTATTACAAGGACATTAAGGTACAGTAGACAAAGCAACACACTTATGGCTTTTTGAGATGGGATCCCAGCATCATGATCGGAATGCCAAATAGGTCAATCTAAACATGTGAATCCTTCAATGTTTGCTCATCAATTTTGGGCTTTTTTATTCTGGTACTTTTTTTAGTAGTCTACTTTTCGGCAGCAATTAATACAAGTTATGTACGGTATTATATGTGCAAACTCTCCATGAGACTTGAGACAATATACAGTATGAATGTATAGGACTTTTATATTTTAAAGAAAATGGATAAGCCAATGCCTGAGTCTGAGTGAGTCAGATTGAAACGGACACAAACTTGTTTGCGGTCTTACAGAATGCCCTCTAGTTATCACCTGTATAGTTCATCTTCTAGGCTGTGATGGTATTGTAATATACCAATGCCTGGAAAACCAGCAGAAAATCTGAAAATGGTGTGAAATATACTCAGTAATAAGAGAAGGTTGTTACGAACTATCCCAAGAGCTATCAGGAATGGAGAATGCTTTCGCAATCCATTCCAATCCATTCCATCGAATATCGCAATCCATTCCACAGCAAATAGATTACTGTAACCCAGCATGGGTGTATTGCCAGGCTGGCAAACAAAGTATGTTAAGGTAGATTGCAAATGACAATGAGATTGTTGCTGGTCAGTGGAATTAATAAGCCACATTGCCATTAAATCTCGGCATTAAATCTGATTATGGGCAATAAATCTCGAATATGAAGAGTGATTGAGCACACGAATTAAGAAAGATATTGAAGGACAAAAATCCGATTCAATCCAACTTCTCTCTATAAGGTATTGTGAACGTTATCTGAACATCTATTTATAGTGGATGGAAACTATGTTTTATATATATATATATATATATATATATATATATATATATATATATATATATATATATATATATTGTTGCGGATATGAGGACTGTTTTTTTTGATTGTGTGCTTTATTATTATTATTATTGGTTATTCTGCGCCTCCTGCCTCCGGAGCTGTGTAAAGGTCAAAAGGGCGTCCCATAATTAGTCCACAAGCATACACGTCAGCCAATCATAGAATACCCCTGTTCGATAGTTATATCTTATTCTGTGTTTTAGGGTAAGGCTGTGTCTCCCATTAATAGAAGTACTCCATTGCACCAAGTGAAAGAGATAAATTCCCTTCATTCCCACTCCCAAAACCTCCATTCCCCCTTTCATCGATTGGAAACTACCTCCGCTCCAATTGCCGCCATTGACCACGAGGCAGGGTTGGGGAAGAAAGGCGGATCCCCACCTCGTCATAGAGGGGAGGAGTGAGTCAGCCCCACTCAACCAACCACGAACAAGGGGTTGGACTTGGAGAGGGTGTGGAGAGAAACATCGAGGAGGTTCGCGAAGGTTGAGGGGTGGGGCCTATATAACCCGCAGGCAGGGTGTTCCCAAAGCAGACAAGGGAGATGAGCTTTGACGACAGAGAGACGAGAAGAAGTCCAGGGTTGAACTGCAGCTCGAGCCACCGAAACTGCACTCACTGCAGCTCAAGCCACCGAAACTGCACTTGCTGCAGCTCGAGCCACTGAAACTGCATTTGCTGCAGCTGGAGCCACCGAAACTGCAGCCACAGCAGCCTGAGGCCTGGACGGCAGTTTGGAGCAGGGCCGCGAAGGAGCGGCGGCTGCCCACGAGTCGATCAGCTGCAGAACTAGTTGGACCTCCCTATCCCGCCAGCCATCCACCAGCCACCCACCTGCCATCCCTATCATCATTCCCCGTGTAAGTGTGCTCGTAGTCTGTCTTTTGTCTTGTCCCTGGGTAGTAACAATAAGTCCGTATAAGCTAGTATTTTCACTGTGTCACCTGCGTCTCATGTGCTTGTAAATAAACGTGACTGCTGTCTTTTTGCTTATGTGTGTGAATAGTAAATAAATTTAGTAGTATTTCCAAACCTTTCTTTGCCTTCGTTTTCCTCTTTGCATTCGGTCACTTTAGAGTTTTCCCGATTGAATAGCAGTGGCGCGATCCGGCCAAAGTTTGGGGCAAATCGGGTATTAGTCGGGGAATAACTGTTCGGTCGCGGTAATACCAACCGCTCGGTAAATAACATCTTTAACCGCGTCTGTAACAATTGGTGTCTGGGAGTGAGATACGGGCCCGAAGCGCGCTTAACGCGCTCAAAATTACAAGCAGCTGGAAATTGTTGTGTTTTAAAAGCAAAACCCGAATTTTGAAATCGCGCCATGGCTGGTCAAGGCGATCGGATGCCGGTGGGTGAGCTAGAGGAGGGGTTAGGAGTAACCCAGGATCAGAGGAACGAAGTAGAGGAGAACATTGGCAATGTGGTTGAGGGGGTATCAGACGCACAAAATGGCGCTCTCGCGCACGTGGTTGAGGGGGCCACGGCCGCGGAACCAATGAGCGCGACCCAAATGCAAGCCTTCATGACCCAATTCATGGTGGAAATGCAGGAAAAAAAACGATAGTGAGAAAATGGAAAGCAGAAAAATGGGGGCCCTTATGGACAGGCTAGAAGCAAAAATGGATGCTCAGAGTGAGCGATTGGAGGGCCAAATGGGGGTAATGAGGGACGGAGCGAGGGCTGATAGTGAGCGATTGGAGGGCCAAATGGGGGTAATGAGGGACGGAGCGAGGGCTGATAGTGAGCGATTGGGGGGCGAAATGGGGGGCAAAATGGGAGAAATGGGGGGGGGAATGGGAGAAATGGGGGAACGGCTAGAAGCTAAATTTGAGGGGTTAGACAACGGGATAAAAGAGGTAAAGAATGGGTTAACGGGGGTGGAAAATAGAATGGCTGCCCAGGAGAATCAGTTAGAGGGGGTGAAAAATGGGTTAATGGGGTTAGAAAATAGGATGGAAGACAAATTGCGGGAGATGGGGGAGCAATCCGCCCGGGAAATCAAACAGATGGGGAACCAGATGGAGGAGATGAAGGAGGAGATACGACGAGGTGTAAGTGAGGAGGTCTCGGGGGTACGCGAGGAGGTAAAGCGAGGCGAAAAGCGTATAGAGAAAGAGGTGAGGAATAATACGGCGAGGTTACAATGGGGAATAGAGGGTCTGACGAAGGAAGTAGAACAGCTGACAGTGGGACAAAAGGAACTAGTGGACCAAGTGGAAAAGAACACGGCAATAATCGGGGGGTTAAAAGCGACACAAAAAGACATTAAGAACGAATTAATAGCAACACAAAAGGAATGTCAGATGGTACGTGAGGGACTGACAATGAGGGTGGACGAGGTGACAGAGGTAATGGAGACGAAGGACCGGCAGGTGAGGACGCACATAGAGACGGTTACGGTAGCCTTAGAGGACGAACTTGAGGAGACGCACCGGGAAATAAAAGAGGTGAAGCAAAAGTTAAAGGAGGTGTTAGAGGGGGTGAGTGAAATTAAGAAGAGACGGACAGAAACTAAAAGAGAAATCCAGGAGGAGGTGATGGAATATGTACAAGGTCAGTGCTCAACTCATAATGATGTGCTCACTAACCAAATAAAGAGTTTGCAGGTGGCAGAGGAGGTGCGACGAAGAGGTGTCAAGGTGAGTGGCGATATATTCGGAAATGTACATGATGTGAGGGGAGCTTCAGTCGGCTTGGGGGTTGATGTGGACCCGGGTGTTCGTGAGAGGCCGTTGGTGAAGTGTGCGACAGGTCTGGTGTGCGAAAGAGGAGGTGTGCGAGAATGTCCGACCATGGGGTGTGTGAGGAAAAAGTGCGCGCCAAGGAGTGAGTGTGCTGTCAAGAGTGAGTTGGTCGTAGCGCGTGTGCGAGGGGGCACATGGAAGCGCGGTGTGGTGAGTGTTACAGAGGATGTAACGAGAGAGTGTACACCTGTGGTGAGTGTTACAGAGGATGTAACGAGAGAATGTACGCCAGTGGTGAGTGTTACGGAGGAAGTAACGGGAGAGTGTGCGCAAGAGGATGCGCGAGAAAGGTGTGTAACGGACAGGTGCATGGGGAAAGAGTGCGCTGTCAAGAGTGAGGGAGAATGCACGCCTGTGGTGAGTGTTACAGAGGATGTAACGGGAGCGTGTGCGCGAGAAAGGTGTGTAACGGACAGGTGCATGAGGAAAGAGTGCGCTGTCAAGAGTAAGGGTGAGTGCGCTGTCAAGAATGGAGGTGAAAGTAGTGAGAGTGACACGGAGCGTGAGTTGGTTGTGACAGGTGAGCGAGGATGTACACCTGGAATGGAAGGATGCACACCTGGAATGGTAGAGCGTGTGTGGGAATGCACACTTGAGTTGGTCGTGAGGCACGTGGTTGGGTGTGCGAGTGAGAGCACACCTGTGATTGTCACAGAGGAGGTGACCGAGGAAGGGGCGCGAAGAGGTGTGTTGGTGAGGTGTGCGAGCGACGAATGTGTGCCAAGGTGTTCGGTGGTCAGGTGTGTGACCAAGTCTGTGAGCGGAATGAGTGTACCGAGGTGTGTAAGAGAAGGTGCAATGACGAGGAGCATGGGAATAGCTGGATGTATGAGCAAGAAAGGGGTAGCGTATGCGTGTAAGCATGCAGGTGAGGCATCGACGGTAACCGGGTTAGCGGTTAGAGCGACTTATAGCCGAATCGGGCCCTCGGTGCGTGCCGGGCTTCGCGTGCCGCGAGAACCAGCGGGGATCCGAACCGCGGCGGGCCCGGAAGGACCGCCGTACGCGATCCACGCTGGGCCTCGCTTTGAACGGCCGCGTCCGTGCTCCACTAGGCGGAGCGGGCAGCTCGATAAGAAGGGTCGTCATGGCGACCACTTTTTATTGAGACGTTCCGGCAGGTCGAGATCGGGCAATTGGATGGCTCCGCGCCGAGGTGGTGCATGGGATCTCGGCACGGGTAAGCCCCCGTCCCTGCACCGTGTGCCGGACGCATCCAGCCGCTGGCACCAAAGAACCCGCGTTCATTGCTCGGCTGTACGAAGCCGGGCTGTAGACGTGAATTGGAGCACCAAGAGGATCTAATAAGGAGACGGGTGATGAGGTTAGTGTTTTGGACCCAAAATTAGAAAAAGGCAAAATTTGATGATTGGTACGGTGATTGGTAGATGATTGGCAAATTTTTGATTGGCTGAAATTTGGTGAGCAAAATTGATAGTGGGACCTCCCCGATGTGGCGGGATGGGCAATCCACCATCCCTCACAGGCGGGGGCAAAGGAGCACTAGGTTTATGGGGTTGATGGCAGTGAAAACTAGCCCGGGTGGGTTAGGATATTGTGTGTAGGGATCTAGCGAAGATGACCTTAGGTGACGTTAAGATTAGTTAGTGACAAGGATACCTGTAGTGGGGACGCAGGTAGTTTAGAGTGGATAATAATGACGTGGTATGTGCTTAGTTTAAAGGGAAGACGGGGAGCACTAAGTTAGCAGGGCAACAGGTAGTTGAGATGATGCCGTGTGTTTGAGGATTGGAAGTGTATGGTGAACAGGTGTGATTGAACAGGTGTGATTGCACAGGTGTGCAACTGAACAGGTGTATGGAGCAGTGTATGAGGGAGTAATAGTGATGAGTTGTGTTGACCAACTGGTCCAGGAAGAGGAGGAAGGTGCAGGTGGCACCAGGTGTGAGTGCACAGGTGTGCAACAACAGGTATGAGGAACAGGTGTGTGGAATAAATGGTAGTGTGGAATATCTGGAGGATTGGAATGGATGGTCGTGGAGTGAGTATGGTGGAAATTATGGAGTGGAGTGGATGGTGCGATGGTGTGAATGGGGGAAGAGTGGACCCCCATCACGGATACCTGGGGCGGGTAGTGTAAGTGTTAGGTAGAGGGTATAGGTAAATTGTGGCTGGATATTGGCATCTGTGGTGCGAGTGGAAGAATGATGTTTGGATGGGTGCATTAGTGTTGTGGAAATGGCTGGGCGTGTAGCCTGTTAGTGTGTGTAGTTGGTTTGGGCACTCCACCACTGTGAGGATGTCGGCCAGGTGAGGCCGCAGGTGGGCTCTGGGAGCCGGTAGTAGTTGTTGTGGATGTGGCCCGAGGATCCGGAGGACGGACCCGGGTAGCCCAGTGCCAGAGGGCACCAAGGGGTGACAGAGCCAGGAGGGGCCTTCCCCAGTTAGATAGGTTAGGGTGAGGAGCTAGGTAAGCTCGGGTGGCAACTGCAGTGGTGGAGGTGTGCAGGTGGGTAGACCTGCTGGGAGAGCTACACGTCACAGCCCAGAAATCATGCAAGGGCACTGGGAGGGGAGATGAATCGGGGGAGTGAGACCCCAAATTGAGCAGCACCACAGTTTGGTCAATGGGAATTGGTTTTTAGAACCCATAGTGTAAGTTGGCCAATGGATTGGCAGGGAGAGACCCCGGGTAGTGTAAAGTGTGTTAATGTCATTTAGAGGATAGTTAGGATTGAAGTCTCCTCGCACCATCTACATCCACTCACCTGAGGTGGCAGGTACTCCACACCATGCCATGTGTAATTATTTTTTATGATGCAAATGTTTTGGATTGTGAGACGCATCATGACGTGGGTGTGACATTGTGCTTTGTGTTCCATCTCTTCCTCCTTATGAGGATTGATGATGAATTGATGATGGCAAATTTTGGTTAGAGGGATTGTGGTGACGAATTTGGTATCGAGGAAATATGGGGAGATGTGACAGTAGCGACGGATTGGTAATGTGTAGATTTTGTACATATGGGGTAAGGGCAAGGGTAGTGTAGGTGACAGGGGGGTGACGTACGGTAGGGACGAGCTTTCTCACTTCGCCCTCCGTACGCATTTCGCCTTGCATTGCCTTATTGATGTGTACCCTTGTGACCTTACCCCTCGCTCATTTGTCTCTTTTGTCTCCCACATGACCTGTGCACCATTGGGCGCCGAGGGTAGCGTGCGGGAGTCCTCCATTGTGCGCCCGGAATTCCCAGAACCAGCTGTCTGCATCGATGCACCACATTATGGACCACATGCCTGTGGCCAAGCACCACTGATGGACCCCATGGGTTGGGGCAAGGCCCCTCTGCTGGAACCGGCCATGAGGGCCCGAAATCTTGCTGGCGGACCTTGGCCACAGGGCACCGATGCCCCACAGGTGAACCACACGAGTCGGCCCTGTGGGCCATAAATAAAGAAAATAAAATGGACACATTGGGCACACTTTATTGCAAATAGGCCGCCAGTAAGAAAATGAGAGAGAATGACAACAACTGGAAGACATAATAATAGCCAGCAGAGGGAGCCGAAGAGCAAGAGATCACCTGCAGGGTTAGGGGTTGTTGATTTATTTTTATGATTGAACATGCATTGAACACTGATGAACTATGGTGACTGCACTGATTGGTGCTTGAGGGTGCTTGTATTGGTGCGTTTTTGGGTGCTTTCATGGTGCATTGATGCAGAGCAGACTGTCTCCCCCCCCAGAAAGAACAATTACAGGTCCTGGGTTAGTCTTGTAAATAAAAGCAGAGTCATTGTAAATAATGCTCCCCACTGTCAATGTATAGTTTGAAGACCATTCCGCAATTCGGTTAACTGTGGGCGTAAGTCTGTTAGGCAGGGTGCAATGGAGCAGTGGGACACATTTCTTTATGTTTTAAAACTGTCGCACTCAGGGTCAGGTTAAAAGTAGAGGGAACTACACCTACGTGTCACACTAAATAAAAGTTGTAGGCCCGGGTTGTGCCTAAGAGGAGGAGGGTGCAGTGTTGCGGATATGAGGACTGTTTTTTTTGATTGTGTGCTTTATTATTATTATTATTGGTTATTCTGCGCCTCCTGCCTCCAGAGCTGTGTAAAGGTCAAAAGGGCGTCCCATAATTAGTCCACAGGCATACACGTCAGCCAATCATAGAATACCCCTGTTCGATAGTTATATCTTATTCTGTGTTTTAGGGTAAGGCTGTGTCTCCCATTAATAGAAGTACTCCATTGCACCAAGTGAAAGAGATAAATTCCCTTCATTCCCACTCCCAAAACCTCCATTCCCCCTTTCATCGATTGGAAACTACCTCTGCTCCAATTGCCGCCATTGACCACGAGGCAGGGTTGGGGAAGAAAGGCGGGTCCCCACCTCATCATAGAGGGGAGGAGTGAGTCAGCCCCACTCAACCAACCACGAACAAGGGGTTGGACTTGGAGAGGGTGTGGAGAGAAACATCGAGGAGGTTCGCGAAGGTTGATGGGTGGGGCCTATATAACCCGCAGGCAGGGCATTCCCAAAGCAGACAAGGGAGATGAGCTTTGACGACAGAGAGACGAGAAGAAGTCCAGGGTTGAACTGCAGCTCGAGCCACCGAAACTGCACTCACTGCAGCTCGAGCCACCGAAACTGCACTTGCTGCAGCTCGAGCCACTGAAACTGCATTTGCTGCAGCTGGAGCCACCGAAACTGCAGCCACAGCAGCGTGAGGCCTGGACGGCAGTTTGGAGCAGGGCCGCGAAGGAGCGGTGGCTGCCCACGAGTCGATCAGCTGCAGAACTAGTTGGACCTCCCTATCCCGCCAGCCATCCACCAGCCACCCACCTGCCATCCCTATCATCATTCCCCGTGTAAGTGTGCTCGTAGTCTGTCTTTTGTCTTGTCCCTGGGTAGTAACAATAAGTCTGTATAAGCTAGTATTTTCACTGTGTCACCTGCGTCTCATGTGCTTGTAAATAAACGTGACTGCTGTCATTTTGCTTATGTGTGTGAATAGTAAATAAATTTAGTAGTATTTCCAAACCTTTCTTTGCCTTCATTTTCCTCTTTGCATTCGGTCGCTTTAGAGTTTTCCCGATTGAATAGCGGTGGCGCGATCCGGCCAAAGTTTGGGGCAAATCGGGTATTAGTCGGGGAATAACTGTTCGGTCGCGGTAATACCAACCGCTCGGTAAATAACATCTTTAACCGCGTCCGTAACAATATATATATATATATAATTATATATATATAATAAAGCAGGAGTGTCTGTCTCTCTGTCCATCCCCAAACTACTCCCTCAGTTTTGGGGTCCCAGCGGATGTTCGAAGGTAGGTATGAGGTTTCAAAAATTCCTCAATAAAATAATGATTTTGAAATTAACTCGATACAGACCTGCCGTGAATCTGGAAGTGGACAGATGATGGCAAAGAGCTGGTTTGATAATATCCTAATACAATTGTCATTTAAAACAATATTTTGTTAAAGTATCAATTTATTAATGTAATGACATTTGGAATTAAGTGAATACAATTACGAGTTTGAATTCGTAATTGTATTCACCCAACCATACAAACTACTCCACATCCGGATTTAAATATTTGTTTATGTCATGAATGTTGGTAAAAGTTTGTTTTTTATATGAATGTTATTTAATTTTTGATTGGAGTTATGCTGTTTAGAATGAAAATAGAGATATTGAGTTCAAGTGAATGACGAAATGCCGTAGCGGTTTCTACTTTCTAAGCGTGAAATTCGCAGATCGCCATTTGCAGATTCGACATTGATGGGTGTGGAACCATTTAAATGGTTACGTTTTTCGTGGAAGTCCTTCACAAACCTGCTGTGTCCATGCTTGATGTTCGACTACAGGTGGCACAGTAATATGGAAGTTATTGGTTCCATTGTTTCCCACTCGTCGGTTTTTTTTCCCTAAGTCTTTCACGAACCTGCTGTCCATGTCTGACGTGCGACTGAAGGTGCTACAGCAATGTAGAATTTATTGGTTTCATGCTCTAGCATTCACCGTTTCTGCATTGTTTGTTTGCTTTTGGCCTCCCACCCGTTAATCCCGGAAATGTCGATGAAAATCCGTGAATGCATGCCGTGTCAGTTTCAGTGGGGAAAAGGAAGACAGCTAATTGCACTAAGAGATACTGTGGAGTGTTTTCATTCTGTACAGTAACTCGTGGGGAAGACGTGTTTTGCAATTGGTGAAACATCCTGCGAAGCTCTCGATTATAGAGCAGATAAAATTCGCGGCCGCAAAAGCCATGAAAACGTAAAGCACATAGTAGTGAATGTATAGTTAGGTCTTGCTTGTGTCTCATAGATTTTTTTTGCATATGTCCAGCTGCTTTATGCATGGATGGTGGAAGATGGGTTTTATAAATGCTGCTTTATGCATGGTTGGTGGAAGATGGGTTTTATCAATGTGTCAAGCTAGCCACTCGTGAAAAAAACGTTTTTGCGCCCCTGACAAACCGTGAATGCGCGGAACACCGCCGCAAATAGATAAAAAACGTGAATTCGCGGAACACCGCCACGTATAGAAAAAAACCGTCAATTCGCGGAACACCGCCGCAAATAGAAAAAAAACCGTGAATTCGCGGAACACCACTGCGAATAGAAAAAAACCGTGAATTCGCGGAACACCGCCGCAAATAGAAAAAAACCGTGAATTCGCGGAACACCGCCGTGAATAGAAAAAAACCATGAATTCGCGGAACACCGCCGCGAATAGAAAAAAACAGTGAATTCACGGAACACCGCCGTGAATAGAAAAAAACCATGAATTCGCGGAACACCGCCGCGAATAGAAAAAAACAGTGAATTCGCGGAACACCGCCGTGAATAGAAAAAAACCGTGAATTTGCAGAACACCGCCGCGAATAGAAAAAAACCGTGAATTCGCGGGACGCTTTTCTGCGAATAGAGAAGCAGGTCACATTTTATCAACCGTCAATACGCGTAACCTTTGAATAGCAGAACTGTGAATAGCGTGGTCCGATTGTGATTGTGTATATATATACATATATGTATATATATATATATATATATATATACATATATATATATATATACATATATATATATATATATATATATACATATAACATTTCAAAACACACCTGGTCACAAGTGTGCCTCACTGTCCGGGTCCTCAGTCGAGGTCCTCAGCATCATCCCGTTTTGGGCCTTCAACCTCGATACGGTCAGCTAAGGTGGGCCAGCAGGGGCACATATGCCTCCACATGCATCAGCTACACCTTGACCTGGACATACCCCACCAGCAGCCAGTGAGAACACAGACTACAACAACAAAACCGCCTCCACTCCCAGAACCCACAGCCCCCCAATTTTATTTTACAGTTTGCAGTTATATAAATTATCATTGTAAATGCTAGATATCGATTGAGGTTGTTTTTTTTACAGTGTTTACGTTTTCCCCATTAAATTTTCACTTTTCATTTACGGACATTATTGTCATGTTTATTTAATCACAGTTTACAGTTAAATATATTACAATTTTCAAATGCTAGAAATTGATTGAGGTTATTTTTGGTTTTATTTTGCATATGCGCTTATGGTTTTATTTTCGGAACGATCGAGCCAGCGGTCTGTTGCCTATACGCTGCCCAAATAAAATGATGGGTTTGAAGAATGTGTTGCACTGTTGAAACAAGATCGTCCGTAGGGAATGTACTCTGCTGGTAAGGTCAATGTTCTGACAAGCAGCAGCTATATTGTTCACATAATGTAGCAAATGTTGCTTCATGAGAATTGTTCAGATGTGACGCTGATTTGCACAACCATAAACCTCATCACCAGACATATTGTCAAAGAAAAATCTCATTTCATAGTTCCCGAGAATCTTGGCCCAACAAAAGAGTTAATGGAGTTTTAAAGAGGAATGACGATTACTTATCATATAGTTGACACTTTCTTTAAGATTATTTCAACAGCCCCAAATCAACCTTGGGAATTATCATACGACTGGAAGACTACAGCTATAGGCACCACCAACTGGCTATCAGTCTGGTTAGGCCATCGAAAATTGCTCAATAAGTCAAATAACCCTGCAACAGATTGTCAAATGGAACACTTGGAGAGTTGTTAGATGTAAATTCATAATGTGGCAGGGGTTGTGGGGTCATCTGGAATTCGGGCAAATGCCCATGCAGTTCGTCAAGCCTTACACTCTGTGGAATACCATGGGTGAACAGCTGCACACATACCTTTTATAATATCATCAGTGCATGAGGTCGCATGGCATGGGGTCTAGGAGGTATCCTACAGCCTTGAAGTCTAGAAATGGGTTAATTTTGTAGGGAAGCAGGTCCAGGTGCGCATTGTTAAAGTCTGTGTTGGAATGCTAGTTACATGCTCAACCATAAGGGCTACATCAGCTGAAAAAACTATCGGAGAGATGTTTTGTAAAGATGGCAAATCCCACTTCCAACCTACCAAAATTAGTAACAGATGTGTTTGAGTAAGGGTCTAGTTTGTGATTAGTGAATGGGTAGGGCCTGAAAGTATTAAATGGCTGCACACAAAGGCTTTTACTCAATGTAATGAAGATTATGTGCGTTTTGTTGCTTTTGATAACATGGTATACGAGGCAGAGAGCTCTTCTCACCTGCCTTTTGTTCATTTTGCCAACTAATGAATATACTACACTATATCATTTTAACCAAGCCCGACAGAATGGTGATATGGTAGTCCACTTACCTTTGAGTTGTTTAGTCTGGCTTTGATTTCTGACCACTATTGGCTATCATCATGGTGTCGATGCATCAATGTGTGTGCTGTCCATTGAAATGACGCTAAGCCAGAGGACTCATCTGTCATCACTGGTTGTTGCTATACGTTGAACATCCCACAGTGTCGTTCTTGAGGAACGACGCTAAGCCAGAGGACTCATCTGCCAGCACTGGTTGTTGGTATATGTTGAAGATCCCACAGTGTCATTCTTGAGGAACGACGCTAAGCCAGAGGACTCATCTGCCATCACTGGTTGTTGGTATACGTTGAAGATCCCACAGTGTCGTTCTTGAGGAACGACGCTAAGCCAGAGGACTCATCTGTCATCACTGGTTGTTGATATACGTTGAACATCCCACAGTGTCGTTCTTGAGGAACGATGCTAAGCCAGAGGACGCCTCTGTCATCACTGGTTGTTGCTATATATGTTGAAGATCCCACAGTGTCGTTCTTGAGGAACGATGCTAAGCCAGAGGACTCATCTGCCAGCGCTGGTTGTTGGTATACATTGAGGATCCCAGTGTCGTTCTTGAGGAATAAGTCAGTTATCACTACTACCCTGACAAAATTGCAAATTTCCGCATGAAATCAGGTTGTACGTAGTTTGGTCTTTCTTGGGTATTCCTTGACACCAGATTACACTGCTTGCTATCTCAGAGTGTGATTGCTCTGTGGGCAGCAGCTCCTACACCAACAGCAAAATTCCCACGTCTTGGTGCGTTCACACGTCACGGCTGAACCCGAGATCTGTGAAATTGACGACTCATTCCATCATCATCATCATTTTTATCCCACTACAAATATACAGTCCATCCTGGGTGGTGGGGTAGCTCAATTGGTGGCATGTTGGAAATCAATTCATGTGGTGTGGCTTTGACATCTGATAGAGTCGATTTTCACTAAAACTTCCATTCTGGTGCAGTGCCATAACCAGTTAAACCATCTCGGAGATGTGAAGGGTGGCTCCTGGCCTGATATCTGAGGGTCCTGAGATCGAGCCCCTGGCCAACCAGTGAATTAACACCAGGTGGGTTGATTCAGCCTGTCATCCCACTAAGCATGAGTACCAGCTTACTGGGATGAGGGGGCACTGCATCAGTGGCACAGCCGCACCCCCAGGAAATGATGCATCCAGCAGCCACAAGTTGCATACGAACCACCACCATCATTCCTCATGAAATGTTCCACATACCAAATACTCCGAGTAAAATTTTTATTACTATTCCAATTCTTCTTCCTCTTGGCTTTATCTTTAACCAATTTGCTCTAGCTCTCTTTACATCTCACAATTTCAAGACATAATTCAGTTTGTTCTGTCTATTAAGCCTAATATCTTAAATACTTCTCAACTCTTGCACTCCATCTTCTCTTCTTGATTGTGAGTGTTGTCTTGTTCTTTCTCACCAGTTTTTAAAACACTCACCTGAAAACACAGTGAAGTTGTTTATATTTACTCATCAGTGTCTTTCTTGATGTAAACATTTCAAAATCACCACATTAAATAAAATCCCTATCAATGTATTTTTCCCCATCTCTTTAGCCTTAATACTTCAATCTCTATATGAAAATCCCTCTGCCCAATTGCTGGCCCATTCTCTTCAAGCATCCAAACTTTACTACCTCCACCACCGAAGGTGAGAAGAGGTTATGTTTTCACCCCTATTTATTATGACGAAAATTTAAAATTTTCATCATACACTACATGACCAAAAGTATGCGGACACCCCTTCTAATGAGTGGATTCGGCTATTTCAGCCACACACATTGCTGACAGGTATATATAATCAAGCACACAGCCATGCAATCTCCATAGACAAACATTAACAGTAGAATGGGCCGCAATGAAGAGCTCAGTGACTTTCAAGGTGGCACCGTCATCAGATGCCATCTTTCCAACAAGTCAGTTCGTCAAATTTCTGCCCTGCTAGAGCTGCCCCGGTCAACTGAAAGTGGTGTTATTGTGAAGTGGAAACGTCTAGGAGCAACAACAGCTCAGCCACGAAGTGGTAGGCCACACAAGCTCACAGGATGGGACTGCTGAGCGCGAAAGCGTGTAGTGCATAGAAATCGTCTGTACTCGGTTGCAACACTCACTACCAAGTTCCAAACTGCCTCTGGAGGCAATGTCAGCACAACAACTGTTCGTCCGGAGCTTCTTGAAATGGGTTTCCATGGCTGAGCAGTCGCACACAAGCCTAAGATCACCATGCACAATGCTAAGCGTCAGCAAGAGTAGTGTAAAGCTCGCCGACATTGGACTCTGGAGCAGTGGAAACGTGTTCTCTGGAGTGATGAATCATGCTTCACCATCTGGCAGTCCGACGGACAAAACTGGGTTTGGCGGATGCCAGG
>NC_136269.1:46751159-46836159 GCF_964187855.1 Myxine glutinosa | reverse complement strand
CAATATTTCCTTCTGAGTGCTGCAGGATTAGTGTGGTATTCCACAGATCCATGGCTTTCTCAATCAGTTTGATTATTTGGGGATTTATCTTGTATATTTGCATGCATTTTATCATCCATGAATGTGGGACACTGTCAAAAGCTTTTTATAGTCTATCCATGCTGTGGATAATTTGGTTCTTCTCTTTTTGCAATTTTCTTGTATGGCCTTGTTTAGTAATAGGTGGTCTATTGTTCCATAACATCCTCTCTTGCATCTCATCTGTTCTGCCTCCAGGCCTCTTTGTTATGTTAGGTGGTGCTACATTGTGTCTGTGATGATTCCTGTTAAAAGTTTGTATGTTGTTGGTAGACAGGTTATTGGCTGGTATTTGTGGGGTACTTTGGGTGTGTGACGAGGAAGAATTAATTCGATGTTGGTGAAGATCCGGATCTGGAACCGGATACATTAGAATTTTTAAAGTGACCATCATTGAGGGATCGGGGGAAAAACGATATGTTCAGGTCTGAATCCAGATCTGTATCAGTGGGATACAAACAAAAGGTAAATTGTTCAGTCTGGCAGAGGTGTGCTCTCTACTGAGTGCCGTTCTGGTTTAGCCTTTGTTTTTTGTTTTTTCAATATACTTGCATTACCCTTCATTTACGTGTAATTTGCAACTTTAGATAACATGCATTCACCTATTCTTCTCGATGATTTGCAGGAGTTACAAAGAGTGATAGATCTATTGCCTCTCTCTGTGATACTCCACTAATGCCTTCCCACTTACAACAGCTTTGTTTGAGTTTTGTTTCAATTCGTGAGCCAATTTTCAATGCAGACGTTTTGCTGCCGTCCCACATATTTCACTCAACCAAAGACTTATTGCACGTCACGCTGTGACAAATACAGTCTAACATAATGCCCATGCATCACACCGGCCACACTGTACCATCGTCAATACATATTGTTACCTGTTGAAAAATCCCATCCAATTTGGTGTGCAAGATGTTTCATTTGTTCTCTATTCTTCTTCTTCATCTTCTTCATTCTTCTTTTTCGTCTTCTTCATTCTTCTTCGTCTTCTTCCTTCTTCTTCTTCCTCTTATTCCTTCATTCTTCTTCGTCTTCTTCCTTCTTCTTATTCCTCTTCTTCCTTCTTCTTCTTCAACTTCTTCCTTCTTCTTCTTCTTGGTCTACTTCATTCTTCTTCTTCTTCTTGGTCTACTTCATTCTTCTTCTTCTTCTTGGTCTACTCCATTCTTCTTCTTCTTCTTGGTCTACTTCATTCTTCTTCTTCTTCTTGGTCTACTTCATTCTTCTTCTTCTTCTTGGTCTACTTCATTCTTCTTCTTCTTCTTGGTCTACTTCATTCTTCTTCTTCTTCTTGGTCTACTTCATTCTTCTTCTTCTTCTTGGTCTACTTCATTCTTCTTCTTCTTCTTGGCCTACTTCATTCTTCTTCTTCTTCTTGATCTTCTTTCTTCTACTTCTTCTCTTATTCCTTCTTCTTCTTCTTAGTCTTCGTCCTTCTTCTTCTTCCTCGACTTCTTCGGCTGGTACTCTTTTCCTAACCTTTTCTATTTTTATTCATAGGCTACCTTTGCTTCCTTCTGCGACCTGCTAATTAAATAACTAATCCCAAACATCTACTGTGCTTTCGTGACTTTTATTTATTGTTTTTTCATTTTCTTAGTTTTTTCTTCTTGTATTACTTCTATTTAAAAACATTATCTTCTCTTTTTCTGTTTTTCTATCTATGATGCAATTTGCCAGTGAATGCATTGAGTTTGGTGACCCTTGCTGTCACATTGCTTCTCCGTTATAAAACTTGCTCCTTTGGCTCATTCTATTACCCTTGAATCAGTTCGTTTTGCTTTGCTCAGGAACATTTACGCAGGACCCGGCTTTCCCTCTTTCGGTCCATAGGCTCTTGACCTCTATAAATTAAATATTTCATGAAGCTGAATTTCTACAATGACCTTGTAAATTCATATATTTGACCTTTTCATAAATAAATACATGAGCATGGTTCATATTCGATCTGCACTTTTGTTTGTAAAGGAAACGTAATGAATGAATGCAGATTAATATATTTTCATGAATTTTGGCTTTGTGATATGGGGGAGCATTACTCATAGTCACGTGTTTCCCCCGTCAATGCACGTGCCAAAAACAAGATGGCGTCAGTTAAGATAACAAAGACACGAGAACAGCGAAAAATCATGAGATTTTAAAAAGTGAATAGAATGAATCCCCTGATGAAAAACGAGCCACCTCGATTAACAAGGCAAACAGAGCGAGTTGACGATCTCATTTCGATGGATTGGCTCGTTTCTGTTCTTCATGGAAGTTCAAAGGTGAGCATTTGTGTCGTTAATTGTTGAGTCCACCATTTGTGTTTCGAGTTCATTGTAGTTATCAACAAATGTCTAGGTCACATTGAAACCGCCCTCGTATGATGCACCGGCTTTGAATTTCTCGTTCGGCTTTTATCTTTCTTGTACTAAAGGGTTTACGCAAAAAGGACAACTGGCCAAGAGTAGCATTGACTTCACAGTTACAAACCAGTCCAGTGTTTCTATTTCAGATTGCTCCTTTTCGGTCGTAGTTCATGGTCCTGTCCTTTGGAGATTTATCTCTCCATTTATTCCCCACCCCACCTCTCTCCCTTTATCTACCCCTCACTCCTTCTCTTCCCTTCACTCTCTCCTTTCTCTCTCCCCCCTACTTCCTCTCCCTCCCTCTCTCTCCCTCCCCATCTCTCTCCGACCCTCTCTCTCTCTCTTTTTTTTTCTTTTTTTTTGTATACAAGATCGAGGCTCGTGAAAGAGCTAACATTAATCACACAAAAAGTCAAACCGACACATAAAACACAAAATAAGGAGAGCGGTAGACAAGACAAGATTTCTACTCCCCCTCTCTCCCCCCCCCCTCCTCTCTCTCTCCCCCCCTCCTCTCTCTCTCCCCCCCTCCTCTCTCTCTCCCCCCCTCCTCTCTCTCTCCCCCCCCTCCTCTCTCTCTCCCCCCCCTCCTCTCTCTCTCCCCCCCCTCCTCTCTCTCTCCCCCCCTCCTCTCTCTCTCTCCCCCTCCTCTCTCTCTCTCCCCCCCCTCCTCTCTCTCTCTCCCCCCTCCTCTCTCTCTCTCTCTCTCTCTCTCTCTCTTCTCCATCTCCCTTCTTACTCCCTTACTCCCTCTCTCCCCTCTCTCTGTCCTTCTCCATCCCCTCCCTCTCCTTCCTTCTTCCTCATTCCTTCCCCTCTTTCTCTGCCCTATATCTCACTCACCTCTTTTCTTCCCCTCTCATCTCTCTCCCTCACTCCCTCCCTTCTCTCTCTCCCTCTCTCTCTACCTTCTCTCTCCCCCTCTCTCTCCCCTTCTCCCCCCTTCTCTCCCCCCTTCTCTCTCCCCCTTCTCTCTCCCTTCTCTCTCCCTTCTCTCTCCCCCTCTCTCTCCCCCTCTCTAGCCCCCTCTGTCTCCCCCTTCTCTCTCCCCATTCTCTCTCCTCCTCTCTCTCTCCCCCTTCCCTCTCTCCCTTCTCTCTCCCCCTTCTCACTCTCCCTTCTCTCTCCCCCTTCTCACTCTCCCTTCTCTCTCCCCCCCATCTCTCTCCACTCTTCTCTCTCTCTCTTTGCCCTCCTCTCTCTTTCCCCTGTCTCTCCTTCTCTCCTTGTCTTTCTACCCTCTCTCTCCCCCTCTCCCCTCTCTCTCTCTCTCCCTCGCCATCCCCTCTCTCTCCTTCCTTCTCCCTCATTCTCTCTCCTCTTTCTCTGCCCCATATCTCTCTCACCTCGCTTTTCTTCCCCTCTCATTCCTCTTCCTCACCCCCTCCCTTCTCTACCCCTCCCCCACTCTCTCTTCCCTTACTATCTCCACCTTATCTCTCCCACTCCTCTCTTTCCCCCCTTCACCCCCCCCCCTCTCTCACCCTCTCTCTCCCGCTCCTCTACCCCCCTCTCTCTCTCTCTCCCTTCTCACTCTCCCTTCTCTATCCCACACTCTCACCCCTCACTATCTTCTCCTTCTCTCTCCCTTCACTCTCCCTTCTCTCTCCCTTCTCTCTCCCCCTCTCCCTCTCCCCTCACTATCTCCCCCCTTCTCTCTCTGTCCCTCTCTCTCCCCTCTTCTCTCTCTGTCCTCCTCTCTCTTTCTCCCCTGTCTCTCCTTATTTCCCTCTCTCTTTCTACCTCCCACTCTCCCCCTGTTTCTCCATCTCTCCCTCTTTCTCTTTCTACCTCCCACTCTCCTCCTTATCTCTCCCCCTCTTCACTCTCTCTCCCTTCCTTCTTCCTCATTTTCTCCGCTCTTTCTCTGCCCTGTATCTCCCTCACCTCTCTTTTCTTCCCCTCTCATCTCTCTCCCTCACTCACTCCCTTCTCTCTCTCTCTCCCTCCCTTCTCTCTCCCCTTCTCTCTTCCTCTTCACTCTCCCCCTTCTCTCCCCCCCCCAATCTCTCTCTGTCCCTCTTTCTCCCTTCTTCTCTCTCTGCCCTCCTCTCTCTCTTTCCCCTGTCTCTTCTTCTCTCCCTCTCTCTTTCTACTCACCACTGTCCGCTCTCTCCTCCCTCTCTCCTCTCTCTCCCTACTCTCTCCCTTTCTCCCCCCCCTGTCTCTCTCTCTCCCTCCCCCCCCCCTGTCTCTCTCTCTCCCTCTCCATCCCCCCTCTCTCCTTCCTTCTCCCTCATTCTCTCCCCTCTATCTCCCTCACCTCTTTTCTTCCCCTCTCATCTCTATCCCTCACTCCCTCCCTTCTCTCTCTCCCATCTCTCTCCCCCTCTCGCTCTTCACCCACTCTCTCCTCTCCCCTCCTCTTCTTTCCCCCTATC
The DNA here is from genome assembly GCF_964187855.1 of Myxine glutinosa. Taxonomy (NCBI): domain Eukaryota; kingdom Metazoa; phylum Chordata; class Myxini; order Myxiniformes; family Myxinidae; genus Myxine; species Myxine glutinosa. The sequence continues at coordinate 46,831,355 of NC_136269.1, read as the reverse complement.
CTCGACCTCTTCCCTATCATTTACTCGAGTTTTAAAATGGCTACATTTGTATTCTTATACAATAGACTTATTTTCTATACAGTGGGGAAATCTGAACTTCCTCTAATGAGATGTTAAATCGAATTGCATTCTGGAATTTGATTTGCCCACCACTTTATCACTTAAAAAAATATATATATATATGTATGTATGTATGTATGTATGTATGTATGTATGTATGTATGTATGTATGTATGTATGTATACAAAGCAAAATGCTCAACTCTCTACCAACTTGATGCTCGGTCTTCCTCTTTTTTTTTTAGCTTTTTAAAGGTCGTGCCTACTCATGTTTCACTCTATGCCGTAATATATTTGGCTTCTGACACCATTTGCCTGTTGGTGAAAAAGGTAGCCTCTTCTCTCACAATACATCGGACCTTTCTCTTGGCCTTTGGCCAAGGCTTTTGCTTGTCCTAGCATTTTCCCTCATCATTTCAAAACCAAGAGGCCCTCTTGGAGGCATAGTGTTCGCAGCAGGTATTTGGCTGCACTCCTAACATAATCCATGGCAAATGTGTGCACCAGACATCAATGAAAATGCATGATGGACAGTTTGATTCGCTGTTGGGTTTAAGGAAGAATGACAGATATTTAATGCCGTGCATTGGATTGGTGATGCGCAGAGGCAAGGATGTTTGCGTCAAAACAGGACTATGCGTTAGGCCATCTTTGGCACCCAGACTAAAAGCTTATTTTGTGGATGCAGAGCGTTTAGGGTCACATTTAGTGTTCCCCCTTCTGCCCCCCGCCCCCCCTACCCACCCCCAGCTACAGTTCAGGGTGGGCGTAGGAGAGGCGGGAGGGGGTAAGGGAGGTCCAAAGTGCGCTCTCGGGTATTTTGAAGCAAGGAAAAGATCCTCGATTGACCTCGATTTTCATTTCACGGGCACGGAAATGTCCAGGAATAAAATAGTTGGACCAGGAAAAATGAGTTTGGGCTTATCATATTCTGCAAAACGCAGAACGCGCTCTGCCTCATTATCATTTTGATAGCACTTTTTTGCGATATGCGGCTCACTGACTTTCTCTCCTACAGCTCTTTCGCCCATTTTCCCCTTCCCCTCCCTACCCATTCCGTGCCTGAGATTCCCCCCTCCCTCGTCCTTCTTTTTTCCAACCCCTTCTTCCCATCCCTCCACCCACATGCCATCCACCCCTCCAGCTCTGTCTCTGCGGGTGCATACATGATGAGCAGTATGACGGAAAATGGGGTATTCTAAAGTACAACATAAAAGCACCATTTTGTCTTCTCTCCTTCATTCGAAGAAACCGAATTATGGGGGGGCTTGGAAGCCAAAATAAAATAAAATAATGGAATCTATCTAGAAGCAACATATGTATGTATGTACTCGTGTGTGTGTGTGTGTGTGTGTGTGTGTGTGTGTGTGTGTGTGTGTGTGTGTGTGTGTGTGTGTGTGTGTGTATATACATACAGTGCCAATAAAAAGCTTGCATCTCCTTTCAGATTTTTCACCTTTTGTTACCTTATAGCTGAGAATTAAAATGCATTAAATCAGACTTTTTCCACCTTTATTTACATATCGTAACCCACAACTTCCAAGTGAAAAACAAATTCTACAAATTTCAGAAAATTAAATAAAAATACAAAATTCGAATATCTTGGTTGGATAAGTGTCCACCCCCCTGAGTTAATTCTTGGTGGAAGCACCTTGACAGCAATTACAGCTGTGCGTCTGTTGAGATAGGTCTCTACCAACATTGCACACCTTGATTGGGCAATATTTCCCCCATTCTTCTTTACTAAACTGTTCGATCTCTGTCAAGTTACATGGGGAGCGTTGATTGACAGCAATCTTCAAGTTATGCCACAGATTTTCAATTGGATTTAGGTTGGGGCTCTGACTGAGCCTCTCAAGGACATTTATATTTTTGTTCCTTAGCCACTCCAGTGTAGCTTTGGCTGTGTGCTTCGGGTCATTGTCATGCTGAAAGGTGAACTTCCGTCCCAATTTCAGCTTTCTTGCAGAGGGCAGCAGGTTTTCCTCTAGGATGTTTCTGTATTTTCCTCCATCCATTTTCGCTTCTGTCCTTACAAGTGCCCCAGTCCCTACTGATGAGAAACACCCACATAACGTGATGCTGCCGCTACCATGCTGCACAGTAGGGATGGTGTTCTTTGGGTGGTGTGCCGTGTTGGATTTGCACCAACCGTAACGTTTTGCATTTGGGTCAAAAATATCCATCTTCGTTTCGTTAGACAACAAAACGTTTTGCCACATGGCTTCAGAGTGTTTTTTTTATTTAATATACCTCAAACGAGACTCAAGGTGGGTTTTTTGAGTAATGGCTTCCTTCTTACCACCCTACCGTACAGGCCAGACTTGTGGAGTGCTTGGGATATTTCAAATTTGCCATTGTCCTCTTGGTGACCTTTCTGATCAGTATCCTCCTTGCTTGGTCATCCAGTTTGGAGGAATGGCCTCATCTAGGCAGGGTGTTGCTGGTACCATATGCCTTCCACTACTTAATGATAGTCTTGATTGTGCTCCAAGGGATATTAAAGGCCTTTGAAATATTTTTTATAGCCATCGCCTGATCAGTACCTTTCCACAACTTTATCCCGGAGATCTTTTGAAAACTCCTTGGTGCTCATGGTTGAGTCTTTGCTGTGAAATGAATTACCCAGCAGAGGAAATCGACAGGAACGGCTGATTTTATTCTAAAATAATTAGAATCATTACAATTTAACACACGTAGAGGCCAATTAACTTGTTGTGTGATTTTGAAGGTGATTCGTTACACCTGATATAGTTTGCAATTGCTATTATAAGGGGGATGGACACTTATCCAACGAATATATGTATAAAAACAAAAAACCAAAAATATATATATGATCCACCACGCGGTGACCGTAACCCGGTGACGTCGTGATGCCGCTATATTGATTAACCCGGGTTACCTCGTGAGATACGGCAATTCTCAAATCAGGGCCATTTAACAGTAACCCGTTCTCTCGTGAAGGCTAAAATGACCCGGAACATCCACACTGGGCATGCAGTTCTTCAATAAAGTTTGTTTAGATGTGATACCAAATTCAACAATCAAAATAAACCGGGAAAATAATGCCAATACTGGCGATCCAATAGGTTGCCCTGGAAAAAGATCATAACACGCATTTTAAACGTTGTATATTAAAAGTTGTAATACGAGGTAAGAATAATAGACCTAGTTGCTCCCGCAAGGGAGTAATGCATTCGATCGTGTGCGTGTGTGTGTTCGTGTGTTTGTGAACAAGATATCTGGAAAAGTTCTGAACGGATTTGGATGAAAGTTGGTGGGATGATTTCCCTTGGGATAAGGAAGAAATGATTAGTTTTTGGTGAAGCTCAGGATATTATTCCGGATCCATGAAAAAAAATTGGGAATTTTTTCAGGATTTTTTTTTCTGTTTTACTTTAAAAACCATTTTTTCTGCAATAATTGGACCGATTGAGAGCAAATTTTCACCATAGGAGGGACTCGGTCTGTGGAATATTTTTATGGTAATTATGACGTCTCAGGTCACGTGGTTCGGCCGCCATATTGTTTTGAGTGAAAAACACTAAAATCCCATTTTCTCCAAAACGCCTGAATAGATCGAGGCCAAACTTTGCAGGCAGAATAGCATACCCATGACGAACAAAAAAGTCAGCGAGCATGACGTCATGCATCACATGGTTTCAGAGTTATGACGTTTTTAAGCACAAACATTTAAAACCTAGCTCCTCCCTCATTTGTGATCCAATCGAGGGGAAACTTCAAAGATCTGTTCAGCATATCAGTCTACTAAAATGTCCGTTTGGAATTTGCGATAGGTCACGTGATTTGGCAGACCGTTAATTAAACGCAAATAATAAAAACATTTATATCTCTTGAACCACTTCATTGATCGACGTGAAACTTAATACTGTAGTAGAAGTCATGAAGAGTAACAAGTCTGCAAAATTTGAAGATCATTGGATGTACGGTCTGGAAGCTAGAAGTTGTTATTGCGTGAAGAAGAAGAGTCTTCGACTGTGGACGATTAATTATTTATCACATGTACAGACTTGCAGGCATCGTTTGACACAATCTCCTGGGTTAATTTGAACCTCAAATAAAATTATAATTCCAGATTTGTCAATGGCTGAGGTATATTAACAAACGATTAAAACAGATTTGGCAAAATTCCCACTTTTTTTTTTAAAGATCGCATATTCACCCAGGGTTGTGAGAGTCTGAAGAAGAAGAAACCTTCCCAGACCTTCTAGACCAAATCCAGGGCTTCCCAGACCAAATAAATAATTCTGGTTATGGCTCTGCGATTTTCAGGTTTATTACTCCCGCAAGGGAGTAATGCATTCGATCGTGTCCGTCCGTGTGTGTGTGTTCGTATGTTAATGTGTTCGTATGTTTGTGAACAAGATATCTGGAAAATTTCTGAACGGATTTGGATGAAAGTTGGTGGGATGATTGCCCTTGGGATAAGGAAGAATTGATTAGTTTTTGGTGAAGCTCAGGATATTATTCCGATTGCAGGAATTTTTTGGAGAAATATTTTTTTCTGTTTTACTGCATTAAAGCTTTTATTCTTATTCTTAAATGATGTTTTTCTCTTCCAATTCCGAGGTATATCAAAATTAATTCTCTGACAGTTAGGGCCTACTTTCTTTTTCATTTAATGTTTTGGGGAGAGGGGATGTTAAACAAACGTATTATTCCAACTAAACACACGGCGGGAGTATGCCCTCCACTGAGTGGCGTTCTAGTTCTGCTGTGTATTGCATAGAAATGTGCTTGTTCTTGCCAAAAAGTATGGGTACACAAAGGATTTTCCTATCACGTGAACCCGGGTTACACTCCCCCTAAAATCAATTAATCCATTATGTAAAATGGTCCAAAATCACGGGGCAACCCGGGTCACCACGTGGTGGATTATATATATGTGTATATATATGTGTATATATATATATATATATATATATATATATATGTATATATATATATGTATATATATGTATATATATATATATATATATATATATATATATATATATATATATATATATATATATATATATATATATATATATATATATATATATACATATAAAACACAGTTTGTGTGTGTGTGTGTAATGTTACCGATAGACTCCTAAACGGAGAGGCTTACGTGCTTGATATTTGACATAGACATGGCCATTGAGCCTGGGACGAACATGGCCGAACTCAAAATATTTGACGATCCATATTTTTTATTCATATTTACCTCAGCGCATTTCAGCGAAGTACCCGCTAATCTCAGCCGGTTCCAGAGCAGCTCGCTGATTCGCTCAGAGCGATCACGTGATGTTCCATTCCTGCCGCCAGACTGATTCGCTCAGAGCGATCACGTGATGTTCCATTCCCGCCGCCAGACTGATTCGCTCAGAGCGATCACGTGATGTTCCATCCCGTCACACGTCACCTCATCTTTTATGCGATCGTGTTTTGTATCGATTTTGTGCGATATGAATTAAATGTCTTTGAAACAGCTGTGAAACGTCTTTCCACAACCCTTCCGTAACCGATTGGAGCAGTTTCTTGCCGCACAAAAGGAGATCCGCGAACGAGATCCTCCCCCTCCCACCTCCTCCCCCTCCCCCCTCCCCCCTCCCACCTCCTCCCCCTTCCCCCCTCCCCCTCCCTCCTCCCAACCCCTCCCCCTCCCCCCTCCCATCCCTCACCCTCCCCCCTCCCATCCCTCATCCTCCCCATCCCCCTCTCTTCCCTCTCCCCTCCCCCTCCCCGCCTCCCTCCTCCCCTCCCCCCTCCCCCTGCCCCTCACCCCTCCCCTCCTCTCTCCCCCCTTCGCCCCTCCCCCTCCCCCTTCCCCCCTCCCCCCTCCGGCCCCTCCCCCCTCCCCTCCCCCCTTCCCCCTCCCCTCCCCCTCCCCCCGCCCCTCCCCCTCCCCTCCCCCTCCCCTCCCCCCTCTCTCCTCCCCTCCTCCCTCCCTCCTCCCCTCCTCCCCTCCCCCCTCCCCCCGCTCCCCCTCCCACCCCCTCCCATCCCTCACCCTCCCCATCCCCCCCTCTTCTCCCCTCCCCCCCGTTCCCCTCCCCTCCCCTCCTCTCCCCCGCCCGGCAATGCCAGGTACTTCTGCTAGTATATATATATATATATGTATGACGATTGGAGCTGCAACGTGGATTTGATTTTATGTTCATGGTGCTTATGCATATCATTTGTGTGGTGTTATTTATTTAATTTTTCTTGGACATCTTCATTGTCCAGGAGTTATTCCTTTTAGGTGTTGACATTTCCTTGTAGGTACCGTTATTGTTGTTCATGTGTAATATTGACTAACCACTATATTATAAGCATCTTCGTTCCAGCCTCACACAACGAGTCAGTCGTTCCCAAAACAAAAGGAAAACACGCAACTGCCTCGTTCAAAGGCACAACCGTTTCCTCCTGATCAGAAGAAATATTTTCTTGAGCCAACACCAACCACCGTACGTGGTTTTCCTCGTGCGTTTAGCACAGCCTTATTAATCCAACAAAAGCTAATGGGTGTGCCTCGAATTGCGGTTAGGTCCGCATCGCCGGGTCATTTGCATAATGTTCAGACAGCGTTATCTCCTGCGAGACGAAGTGTCGTCAAATAGGCAGCCCGGACCATCATGGCCGAGCTTTAAATTTGTGAGTCTGCGAGCTCGAAGCTGTCTGTATAGGATGTTCGTGAGAGCATGTGGGGGTGAAATAACACACGTAAACAAAGCAGATGGCGTAAACAGTTTTTTTTTGTAAATAAAATAAAAATTGACCTTTGAACCGTTTTTCCTCCGCAAGCTTTTGGAGTTGCCATCAGCAATTAAAAAGGCGAGAGGACACCACGTGTGCACTGTATACCTGGTTTTACCTGCTGTGCTGTCACCCTCGAAAACATTCACCGAAGGGGGAAATAAAAAAAAGATGTATTAACAACATCCAGGTCGCTCCTGTGTGGTTTTCGCTGAAGCTTTATGTGGCTTGTTTGTCTTAGGATCACACCCACAGTGAGATACTGCAGGACATGTTTGGACAATTAATCTATAGGCTTTTTTAATGAAAGGTAGTTGCAGTATTGTTTTTGCAACACCTGAAAACTGCTTATGCCATAAAATGTTTCCGATTTCAGAGCAGAATAAGGAGGGGTTGGCTGGGATTTAATTTATTTCTTTTTGGAGGTGTGGGTGGGGGTTGGAGTGTGGATGTTAGTATTCAGCAAAGGGAGTAGACTGCGAGTAAACTGATTATAAATACCCCCTTTATTGCTGCGACCACCACCACCCCTCTCCCCCACCCCCTCCTTCTTTCCCCCCAGTTCTATGTGCTTGCATCCATAGCGTCAAGGTTGACAGGATAGATCACAAGGAGCGATCCCACCTCTGAGCTGTCCTCCATAGTCTCACTTCGATTCCCATACTGCCATCCTGGTGCTTCGCACACACGGTGTCATATCAATGATTACGTCATCCTTAGGTTGAGACATTAAGCTGGCCGTCTTATTGCTAGTACTCGCCTGTGGACACTTAGGGTGCCCTGGTGCCTTTATAAATCAAATAAAAACACGAGAATATTGTGCTCCACGACTCATAGATAAATTTCATATATTCCCAAATCCTGCTTGGGCACATTAAGATGGCATAGCAACCTGTTCCCGAAGGATTTCTCAGCAATTCTATGACTCGTCACGTGAGCACTGATGCCCTTGAGAGACAGAGGGGCGATGGAGCAACAACAAATCGATATGCTAATGCCCATCATTTCAATGTTTAGAATACATATTTTAATTAAAGAGGTATTTTTTACCCCTGCACACACGAAGCAAAAAGTGGGGTTAAGTAATTGAAGACCATAGAATTATAACCAGGCTAAGTCACATTATATTTTTTTCCCCCGTTTTTCACGTTTTTCACGTTTTTCACGTTTTTCACGTTTTTCAAAATCTTTTTCACGTTTTTCTCGAAATGACTAAAATGTGACTTAGCCTGGTTATAATTCTATGGTCTTCATTATTGTATCATGTCCGGTTACGTTTGGCGCAAACCCAACACAGCACATCACTCAAAGAACACCATCCCTACTGTGAAGCATGTCTGTCTTATCATTTTATGATCGAGGAACAAATTATTTCAATTGAATGTTATATTTTGAACATGAATCAGAACATGAATAGGAAGACATGTTTGCCGTTATACTTATACACTACTTTGGCTTTGAATTTGTCCCGATCGGCGATTGCGCATGCGCAGAGAGGAGAGGACCCAGGTGATATTTTCACTCTGTCTGTCTGTCTGCCTGGCAGTCAACCAAAATTGAAAATCATTCTAACCAGGAAACGTACTGTTTTAAGGACGTTATAAAGGACACAAACACCAAACACGAATAACTAATGTAACGTGTTAGATAGGGTGGTGTAATGGACACTGCAAAAACGGTGGTAAAATGGCGGTAAATTCCAGGATTAATTTACTTATATGACTTTTACCATCTTTATTTTATATTATATTCAATTATATACAAGAACAGTTGAGCACAAATCGCCTTCTAAATACTTCCAAAACCCTTCCGTTTAGCAGTACTTGCACATGGTAAATAGGGCGGTGTACGAGGGCGATGTACGAGGGGGGTGTACAGAGTTGGTGTACAAAGGTGGTGTACAAGAGCGGTGTATGAGAGTTGTGTATGAGGGTGGTGTACGTGGGTGGTGTACATGGGTGGTGTACAAGGGCGGTGTACAAGGTGCACAAGGTCGGTGTACAAGGGTGGTGTATAAAGTCAGTGTATAAGACTGCTTCAAAGGCACTAAACTTCCGAAAATAAATCTAACGATTTATGAAATCATTGTTTTATTAAAATTGAAGTACTGTATAGACCTGAACACTGCTCGGGGTAACATGTTCTATGAACTCTCAAATGCAATGTTTTGCCTTTCTTTGTTGTGAGTACGTTGTCGAATCATCAGTTCATTTTTCTCACTTCATTTCTCCAGCACCACACCTGCAGCCTTGCCATTGCTCGCTCCCATTTGGTGAGTGTCAATGCATTGTGGTATAAACAGTGTGTGGTTAAGGTCAAAATATAAAACGGAGCAGAGAGTCAAATCTTTTTCGACATTTGCCAATGGATTAATGACTTTAAAATGCTTGTAAAAATTGTAAGCCAGGAGTTCAGTTGAATCAAGACCATGGAGACATCAAAGGTGTAATACTCACACGAATGGGATTTTCTATTCAAGGGAACTGCTCGTGCCGGAGGCATTGATAATGTTTCCAAGGGCAGTGCTGATGCAAGTGATCGAGGATATCCTTACCCAGGGTCTGAAAAATGCATTCTCACAGATTTGAGATTAAGAACGGAATGATCTTTACAAGGTCAATGGAGTGAACCTACACCAAGATATAACATCCTTAAGCGATCTGTGATTAGCTGTCGACTACACACACGTGCTTCCTCATAGTGGAATAGATATTAATTGTCGATCAACTAATTTTTCCACAATTATGGTATTGGTTCACAGCCTGAATTTAAGATGGATCAAATTGAGATTTTTTGTCACTGATCTGCATCAGCTTTGCACATTTGGATTTGGGGAGTTTCTCCCATTCTTCCTTGCAGATTTGCTCAAACTCTGTCAACTTGGATGGGGAGCCTTGGTGCACAGCAATCTTCAAGTCTTTCTACAGATTCTCAATGGGATTCAAGTTTGAGCTTTAGCAGGGCCACTCAAGGACTTTCATGTTCTTGTACTGAAGCCATTCCCATGTTGCTTTCGCTGTCTGCTTGGAATCATTGTCCTGTTTGAATGTTAATCTTTGCCACAGTCTAAGGCTCTGAAGCAAGTGCTCCTCAAATATTTTCCTGTATTTGGCTCCATTCATTGTTCCCTCTATCCTTACAAGTCTCCCAGTCTCTGCCGCTGAAAAGCATTCCCATAGCATGATGCTGCCACCACCATGTTTCATGATAGGGATGGTGTTAGATGAGCGATTAGCTGTGCTCGGTTTCCGCCAGACGTAGCACTTTGCATTCAGGCCAAAGAGTTTAATGGTCATCTCATAAGACCACATAATTTTTGCCTCATCATCTCAGAGTCTTTCACGTTCCTCTTTGCAAACTCTAGGCATGCTGTCATGTGCCTTTTTCTCAGGAGTGGTTTCTGTTTGGCCACTCTCCCATAAAGCCTAGATTTGTGAAGTGCCGCAGAGATTGTTGTCCTTCCGGCAGATTCTCCCATTTCAGCCAAGGAACCCTGTAGTCCTGGTAGAGTGGTCATTGGGTTATTGATCACCGCTCTGACCAAGGTCCTTCTTGCCCGGTTGCTCAGTTTTGTCAGACGGCCAGCTATAGGAAAAGTCTTGGTAGTTCCATTTTCTTTCCATTCCCTAGTGAAATTTCCTTCCAAGTGAAAATAGTTTCTTTCCATTTCCTTTCTGCTCACTGTGTTCTTGGGAAACTTCAACATTAGAAATTGTTTTATACCCTTCCCCAGATCAATGCCTCCTCACAATTTTATGTCGGAGTTCTACGGACAGTTCCTTGGACTTCATGGTAGAGTTTCTTCTCTGACTTGCACTGTCAACTGTGGGACCTTATATAGAAAGGTGTGTTTTTCTCTAAATCATGTCTAATCAATTTAATTGGCCACAGATGGACTCCAATCAAGTTGTAGAGACATCTCAATGATGATCAAAGGAAATTGGATGCATCTGAGCTCATTTTGGAGTGTCATAGCAAGGGGGTTGAATACTAATTGACTCGACATTTCGGGTTTTAATTTTTTAATTATTTTTCTTTATTCTAAAAAAACATTCCACCTTGACATTATAGGGTATTATGTGTTTGATAAATGACCAAAAAAAATCTCAATTCAATCCATCTTAAATTCAGGCTGAAACGCAACAAAATGTGAAAAGGTCAAGGGGTGTGAATACTTTTTGAAAGCAATGTATGTTTGTACTGTATATACTGTAACGTCTGTGAGAGGGTCTCGTCAAAAGGTGAACATGCTGTTGGTGTCTGCCCATTCATCACCTTACAACCCTCTTCATTCGCCCTACTCCCAAAACATTCTGGTGATGTCCTTGAACCCGCCCAACTCCTCCCCCCCCCTCCACGAAATCAAGTAGATAAAACGATAGATTGGATTGTTGTGGTATTAGTAGCGCACAGGCGTGATGAGCCAAATGGTCTTCTCGTGCGTCCAGGTTCATTGTATTTCTTTGTATGAAGGTTTAAACAGGGGAAAACATCTGCACCTTTGATTAACATGATGCAAATTCATTTTAATTGTGCTCGAAGAATAGTGAAAGATCATTAAATAGGATTCCGTTGCAGCTTTTAATTTTCTTAATGCTGTTTTGCTCTAATATAATAATTCGAAGCTGGAGTCCTTTCCATGCTGTTTGACTTTCCAGTATTGCCTGCAAATACATGCTAATTTGCACCATTTTTTTGGATTCCAATTCCAATTTTGCAGAAAGCAGTTGATGAGAGCAAGTTTATTGTAAGGGTTGCTGAGTGACATTCGAGTCCGATTCGTTGAATCTCTCTGCATGCTGCACGCTCTTTGCATTGATTTTGACAAATGATGCTCTTCATGATGGTTCACTTTGTCTTAAGTAATTATTTACGAGTCAACTATTTCTGATGACTGTAATTTCTGCTTTACCGACTCGTGTTTTTTTTTCTTTAAGTACTCCTTTACATTTGAGCTATTGCTGGAAGTCGTTATTTTTATCCACTGACTAAGGGTCATGTAGGACCGTTTGATATGTTATATGGGATTTGAACAGCAGCATCAGGAAAGTCCCCAATAATCCTTCCCTGCAGGGCTTTACGATCATTGTTCATCACCATCTCAGGTCATCCCACATCCACAAGCATAATCTTTTCTACCACCATTAACCCTACCAAAGCTCACCCCTTTCTGAATTTCCAGTTTTTCTTTCCACTTTTGTGAGTGAGAGTTTGCTGCTGTATCCATGTTGTTCACCCCATGTGTTCTCCCCTTGGCTTCATTCTTCCCCACTTCCCTATTTCTCCAAGTCTCCCTCAATTTGGTCCCTCAACCCTACCGTTCATCTCTTTCTTTTGGTCTTTTGTGTATATATGGTTTCCGCCCAGCTGATAGCTGGGTTGGGATCCAATTCCGAGCTAGACAGCTCACAAGCTCTTTTAGCTCTTTCAGGAGCCTCGATCCTGTATACAAAAAAAAAAGAGTTTTGATGAAGTGGACTGTGGTTGCATTCTGCAAGCAACTAAATAATTCAATTAAATCAAGAATTAGTGATTAGAATGAGCTCGTTATTAAAAGTTTACAGCGATATTAATTTGTAATGTAAATACGTCAAAGGTTATAAAATATGAGGTGGGAGACACACGTGTTAACGTTGCCTAGCAACCACCTTTATTGTAACCTCCATTGTCTTGTATCAGGTGACCCGCCGTGATCAAAGCGATTCTGCCCCCGCCAACTTTTGTTTACTGATATGTTCGTTCGTGGACATTTTCTGACAGTTTTTTATTTACTTTTTTTTTTTGGCATTTTTCCTGAGATATTTATTGGTTTAGAGTTGCAGCAGTCTGCACAATTTTAGCTTTCTAGGCCACCGAGAAAGTACTAAACATTTATAACAATGAGTGAGTATGTCAGTGGTGTAAAAGAGCTTTATATATTAGATGAAGTAAATCAATAATTAGTGATTAGAATGAGCTCTTTATTTTAAAGTTTACGGTTATTGTAATTTTTTAATGGAAATACGGCAAATGTTATAAAATAAGAAGAAGCACATGCTAGCATTGCCTAGCAACCAGTTAAGTGGATTCCATTGTCTTGGGTCACGTGACCCACAGTTAGTAGACAGAGGCCCTACCAGCTGAGTTTTATTTTCGGATATTTTCGTTTATGGAAATTTTCCGACTGCTTTGTGATTTTTATGCCTCTGCCCAGGAATATTCAGGTTCACTATGTTTTTTCGTTCAAAATTTTGGTATATTAGCAAAACTATACATTTTTGGAATATTCAGAGCATGAGGAATCCAAAAATTAATGTTTACATTTGCGGAGACACCTTTGCGAAAATGACACTCAGGACAGTGATGAAGATCTGTAAAAGCATATTCCTGAACGGTATAGACCTCGTAGATCCTGTGTATAGGACTTATAGTTCAATCTGATACTACCTATAACTTCCTATAACAACCTATAACTTCAAAGGACTTGCAATATCATGTATTATGTAATACAGTTATATCACAAATATAAAGACAATGGTTTTCAATTACCTTTGTTTGTTGCTTTTCTATAATCCTGAGCACTATTTTGAGGCCTTTATTGGATTCCTTGACCCATAAAACATAGGATTAGCATATTTAATTAAGTTTCTAGGTTGACTAGAAGCCGAGATCGCGCAAAATATGTATTTTATGGCGGCCATTTTCAAAATCCAAAATGGCGGCCATGCAGGTGTCTGTGCAAATGCCAACATGGATTTTCAGATTCTCCATGCTCTGAAGATTCCAAAAATGTATAGGTTTGCTAATCCCAAAATTTTGAAAGAAATTATAATTGTTAACATAGTGAACCTGACTATCTTCATCACTGTCCTGAGTGTCATTTTCGCAAAGGTGTCTACGCAAATGTAAACATTAATTTTTGGATTCCTCATGCTCTGAATATTCCAAAAATGTATAGTTTTGCTAATCTACCAAAATTTTGAACGAAATTATATTTGTTAACAGAGTGAACCTGACTAGAAGGTGGGCGGAGGCATTATGTTTTCGGGTTGTCTGTCCGTCCATACATCCGTCCGAATGGGCTAAACCTCATTTTTCTCAGCAACCACATGTCTGATTGAGATAAAACTTTCAGGGTAGGAGTGACATCCATGCAGAATGTTTTTCTGATTATTGTGATGTCATAGGTCACGTGGTATGGCAGCCATCTTGGATTAAATGCAAGTAATTAAAAATTTCTTTCTCGGAAACCACTGAATGGAAAAATTTGAAACTTGGCACATTGTCAAGTACTTCTAATGGAGAACAAAAGCATGATAATGATGACATCATAAGTGAAGTGGTATACCAGCCAAAAATGTTTTAATCGAATTCCTTATCCTAAAAATCTGAAATTGCATGCATGTGATCTATGAAACATTTGTATTGAAATATGAAATTTATGACATAATAGGTCACATGGTTTGGCAGCCATATTGGATTTAACCTAAAACCCCCCAGAAAACATCTTCTCTCAAACAACCAAATCGATTGACTCAAAACTTTACGTGTGTCATTGACTAGCCATGGCAATTAAAAGATGACCACGGAAATGTCATTGGTCACATGGTGTGGCAGCCATATTGGATTGAAGGAAAATATTAAATAATTATATCTCTGAAACCACTTACCCTATCGATGCAAAATTTTACAAATTACCTAACTCCATTGTTGTATATAGTTTGAAAATTATTATGTCGTAGGTCACGTGGTTTCGCAGCCATCTTGGATGTAAAAATGAACCATATCCGATCAACACGAAACTTCACAAACGTGATCCCCTACCCATACATATGCATTGTGTACATTTTTAAAGGTCATATGTCACGTGGTGTGGCAGTCATATTAGCTTGAAAGCCGATAATTTAAAAAAATCCCTTCTCTAAAACCGCTTCACCGATCGATGTGAAACCTATCAAGACTGGTGAAAATGTGATACTTGAAAACAGCTGAAGGGATTTAAATCAAATTTGTTTATCTTTAGGACAGTGAACAAGGGCATCTACCCGTTGTGGGACTATGCGGAGGCACATTGACAACACAGTCGCACTGCTCTAGTTTTTCCTGGGATATTAGCTTCTAGTTGCAGCAGTATGCAACATTTCAGTTTTCTACCCAGCCTAGAAGGTGTTAAACATTCATATCAGTGAGTCAGTGGTTAGAAATATATATATACATATATATATATACACTCACCTCTAAGCTATCTAGCTTGGATTTGAATCTCAGCCCGGCTATCCCCAGAACCATGGACAAATTCCAAATTCTTGCACGAACTACTGCTGAGAGGGCAGCGGCAAACCACCCAGTATAACCCTTGGCAAGAAACTGCTTTTGCAGAATGTCCGCTCTCTAACAGAGGGTGGTAGCGTACATCAGAATCAGAATATATTGTTGCATATTGGACAATTTGAAGCAGCATTGCGGTCAATTTCCACAATGGAATTAGAGATGTGCAAGCTCCAAGGCAAATTTCTCTTTGGCGTGGACGAGATGTGTTTGCTCAGTGGGAGACCGATGGGAAGAGGATGCCAAGTATGGAAGGCTGATCCCACGGTTGCAGGGAAGTTGTTGCAGCTGAGAATGCACAAACAGCCCCCCGACCGGCGAGCTGCAGTGTGTAGGTGGTGCTCAAAAAGGAGGTTTCGATTCGGTCAGAAAATAGAACAAAAAGGGATAATTTTCACATTTTCTTGCTCCCTGAACACACACCGTTTCGGTCATCAGACATTTTGTGCTTTTGAACAAAATTTATAGCTCAGACTTATTTGGCCAGGGCACCGTGCGAATACTATATATTTTTAAACCTTTTCTCATCTGACAAAATGTCCACACTTTGAAAATCATTTGCTTTCATAAAAGGTTTCCAATTATTTTATTTCGTTTTATTTCTTGGTCCAAAAGTCTGCACAATTCTTGACCCCTTGTTGGTCGGGTGAGCGTAAGTTGAGCAGCATACAATCTTAAAATCATTTTGTGTTAATGGCTCGAGGGATGAAAGGCTTTTCCTGTCTGGATTTCCATCCTAAATGTTCGGATTATACTGTGGTGTCCAGCACGGAACCTAAACTTTCCCAGTGGATTTTACGGACCCCCTGTGGAGTGGCACAGGGCCCAATGAAGCCTGTAGCGACCCCCACTTCGCTCCAGCCTTTCATCCGCCGCTTTATTTCCATTTTTACAGCGGGTGTGCACCGCCAGGCAATTTGCCTCAGCCATATGAAGGAGGGAGGTGGCAGGGCAGGAGGGGTGGTGTTCAGCAGAGGAACCATGCTTTGATTTTCAAACGTGGAGGTCAATGAAGTCAAGCCACAATGAAGTTTCCATTTTTTTTTTTACTCTGAGTATATGTGCGGACTCAGCAAGCTGTTTTCTCTGCAGCTTTCAATTAATAGCTCGGAGGAAAAACAAAGGCATTGCTATTGTTGTCATTCTTATCACCTACAAACACAATTATTGTGTTAAAATAGCACACATTTAACCTCAACAGTACATATTGCAATTTCATCATCTCCGAATAATCAGAAAACTCGCTCAAATTTATATAGCAATGCCCCTTTTCTCTGTGTGTCTGTGTCTGTATGTGTTTCCCCCATGTTCTAAACACGATTTGTAGCTCGAAGCATTACAGCGGTCTTGGCCTGGCTCCATACAGCTGTGTGGCTCACCTGTATAGAATTACTCTCAACTGGATCACTTAGATCCTTTACCCTACCAACCCCACTCCGGTACTCCTGTGGAATGTGGATGAGCATAAGCAGTTCAATGGGCAGCTGCCATGTAGCACTGACCCATAGCACACGTCAAGAGAATAATGCAGGCAGAAAGGACGTCGTCCCTGGAAACGGCTTTGGGTTGCTGTACAGAAAGAGAAGTGCGCCCTCTCTCAATAGAGCTTTCCCTTTCAGGAATAAACAGTGCTTTCACTCTTCTGAGAGAATGTATCCATCTTTATCGTCTTCTGCTTTAGTGATGCGTCCAGCATTGGAATTCCCTGCCTCGATCATATTTGAATATGGAAACAAAAAATCATGTACGCAATAATAATAATAATTATTCTTTTAAATTTATAATGTTAGTTTTAGTTGGACGTATTCCATATTTTGTTGGTAGTGGTCCAGGTTCTCATCTCTACCTCACTGTCTATATATCTATAACTACATATACATACAGTGCCTTTGGAAAATATTCACACCCCTTGACTTTTTCACATTTTGTTGTGTTAGAGCCTAAATTTAAAATGGATTAAATTTAATTTCTTTTGTCACTAATCTACACAAAATACCCCATAATGACAAAGTGAAAACATGTTCTTTGAAATTTCTACAAATTTATTGAAAACGAAATGTAGAAATATCAAATTTACATAAAAATTCAGCCCCCTGAGTCAATACTTCGTCGAGGCTCCTTTGGCAACGATTACAGTTTCGAGTCTTCTTGAGTATGTCTGTATCAGCTTTGCACATCTGGATTTGGGGAGTTTCTCCCATTCTTCCTTGCAGATTTGCTCAAGCTCTGTCAAGTTTGATGGGGAGCATCGGTGAACACTGAACAGCAATCTTCAAGTCTTTCCACAGATTCTCAATGGGATTCAAGTCTGGGCTTTGGCAGGGCCACTCAAGGTCTTTCAGACTCTTGTTCTGAAACTATTCCCATGTTGCTTTTGCTGTATGTTTGGGGTCATTGTCCTGTTGGAATGTAAATCTTCGCTGCAGTCAAAGATCTTTTGCACTCTGACGTAGATTCTCCTCAACGATTTGCCTGTATTTGGCTTCATTGATTGTTACCTCTATCCTTACAAGTTTCCCATTTCCAGCTGCTGAAAAGCATCCCCATAGCATGATGCTACCAAAACCATGCTTTACAGTAGGAATGGTGTCAGATTTGTGATAAGCTGTGCTCGGTTTCCGCCAGACGTAGCGCTTTAGATTCAAGCCAAAACGTTCAATTGTGGTCTCATCGGACCACGGAATCTTTTGCCTCATGTACATTTTTGCAGAGTCTTTCCCAATGACCAATGACTTTTGCAGAGTCTCCCAAAAGAACTCAATGACCACTCGGAGTCTTTCACGTACCTTTTTGCAAATTCCAGGTGTGCTGTCATGTGCCTTTTTCTCAGCAGTGACTTCCATCTGGGCACTCTCACATAAAGCCTAGATTTTTGATGTGCTGCAGAGACTGTTGTCCTTCCGGCAGAATCTCACATCTCAGCCAAAGAACTCTGTACTTCGGTTAGTGTGGTCATTGAGTTCTTTGTCACCTCCCTGACCAAGGTCCTTCTTGCCCGGTTGCTCAGTTTGGTCGGACGGTCAGCTCTAGGAAGAGTCTGGGTAGTTCTATATTCTTTCCATTTTCTAATGACGGAGCTCATTGTGCTCTTAGGAACTTTAAACACTCTGGAAATTGTTTTAAACCCTTCCTCAGATCTATGCCTCCTCACAATTCTATCTCTGAGTTCTACAGCTAGTTCCTTACATTTCATGCTAACGTTTCTGCTCTGACTTGCATTGTCAACTGTGGGACCTTATATAGTAAGGTGTGTTTCTTTCTAATTCATGTCCAGTCAGTTAAATTGGCCACCGGTGGACTCCAATGAAGTGTAGAAACATCTCAAGGATGATCAAATGAAATTGGATGCACCTGAGCTCAATTTGGAGTGTCATAGCAAAGGGGTTGAATATCTATTGACTCAGGACATTTTAGCTTTTCATTTTTTAATGAACTTGTAAAATTGCCTGAAAAAAACAAAACATGACCAATAGTCTAACAATTGCGTAATCAGGCTTGGATATGCTGATTGGAGGATCTGCTGTCCCACGAATTCGCATTTTTTTTTTTTCACGGCTGTGTTCTGCGAAATCGCGGTTTTTTCCCCCCTATTCGCGGCCATGTTCCGCGAATTTGTGGTTTTTCACGGGTGCAAAAAATTTTTTCACAAGCTTCTAGCTTGACACATTTATAAAACCCATCTTTTACCAGCCATGCAAAAAGCAGGTTGTCGTACGCAAAAATAACATCTTATACAAGCTGTGAGCATGACCTGCTTATACTGTATGGTACAGTACCGTACCTTCACTGTGGTGTGCTTTGCGTTTTCATGGCTTTCGCGGGCGCGAATTTTAGCCGCACTATAAGAGAGCTTCGTGGGATATCCCACCAGATGTGCGAACAAGTCAACTCCGCGAATTATAGAATGAAAACGCTTCATTAAATCTATTATCAATAAATCAATCGATACGTCATCATCCGATAACATCCCCCACAAACAATGGCTCCTGCAGATACCCATAATGCACGCAATCTTACATATAGATACAGATTGTGTCCTACATCTCGATCATTGTTCTCGTCCCGTTGCTTCGACCTGTGGTTTTGACTCACTTCGCTTATCGTTCAATAATGGCTCCCAAGCGTAAGAGCAGTGCCGGATATGCATCGACAACCAAGAGGCAGAAGAAAGTGATGTGCCTGCACCAGAAAGTAGAGCTGCTCGACTGGCTTTCGAGACGAGAGAGTGCGGCCTCTTTTTTTTTTTTTTTTTTTTTTTTTTTTTTTTTTGTATACAAGATCGATGCTCGTGAAAGAGCTAACATTAATCACACAAAAAGTCAAACCGACACATAAAACACAAAAATAAGGGGAGCGGTAGACAAGATGGGGAGAGAGGGGGAAGGACACAAACACAACATTTGAGAGCAGGGACATCAGGAGAAATGTGGTAGGAGGAGGGCTTGGGGGGGAGGTGGGAGATCTATAAAACATATGAACACTGCAAGGACTTCCAGGAAAGAAGTTGGAATTTCAAAAAAAGTGTATCTGTGGTGAATTAGCGAGGGTAGAAAAGATCAAGGTTTTGGATGGGGGAAGATAAGAGATGGTGGTGAACAGCTGTTTTAAAGACCTGGAGGGAGGAGTGGGATTGAAGGGATTGGGGGAGTTTGTTCCAGAGTCGGGAGAAAAGGGGAGTGAAAGAGTGAAGGTGAGCAGAGAGCCTAGATTTTGGCAGTTTAACCATAAGAGGGTTGCAGGCAGATCTTGTGCGATCTGAAGGAATATTGGGGGGACAGAGCACAGAGAGAGAGCTGGGGGAGCAAGGCCGGAGAGGAGTCGGTAGAAGACAGAAAGACCACCAACCTGCATGCGGTGAGTGAGTGAAAGGCCCTCGGAGTTAGCTTCATCGCAGGAGATTCCAATGATTCTGAAAGCTTTGGTTTCAACAGCGTGAAGCCGAGCTAGGTGTGAGGCAGGAGCACCAGCCCAGAGGGGGGAACAGTATTCCATTGAGCTGTGGATGAAAGCCTTGTATGTGGTGAGGAGCTCAGGTGGGCCAAGGAAGGACTTCGCACGACGGAGGATGCCCAGTCAGTGACTGGCTTTAGAGGCCACCTTGGAAATGTGGTTTTCCCAAGAAAGATCATGGCAGATAGTGAGACCCAAACGCTTGAGCGACAGAACTTCTTGGAGAGGATTGTTGAGAAAGTAGATGGAAGGTTTTCCAGTCGGTCTTTTCGGAGAGACATAATAAGAGTGTGAGATTTGTCAGGATTGAAAGACATGTTCCACTTGTTTGACCAGTCTGTGATTTTGCCCAGGTCTGCAGAGAGTGAGGAGGCTGCAGGCTGCCGATCTGAGGGATGAGGAATGGAGCGGCAGATAGTGGAGTCGTCAGCAAAGAGATAGAGAGGATTTTCCAGAGAGTCGCAGAGATCATTGATGAAGACCAGAAATAGCACAGGGCCCAGAACACTACCTTGGGGAACTCCAGCCAGAACAGGAAGGGGAGATGAGAGAAATCCATTCAGGGCCACACGTTGAAAGGCATTATGGCGTCAACGAATCCCGCTACTTGTGGAATAAGGAGAAGGCCATTCGTGAGAAAGCTTCAGCGAGCACTGTATCGGATACGAAGGTGGTCACCCATGTCCGGAATTTCCACATTGAAAGGATGGAGACGACTCTCAGAATATGGATCGACGATAAAACGCAGACGAGGGATTTCATGCTGAAAACCATGATGCTGAACCGTTCCCTAAACCCGCTCATCGAGGACGAGTTGGACGCCATTCCAAAGGTTTCCGAGGAGGGGGAGGCGGAGGCGGGAAGTAATGAGGAAGAGGTGCCAAGGTCCAACCTCACAGTCCAGTTACTGGGCAAGTAGCTGCAGGACATGCGGGCGATTGTCGACAGGGTGCAAGACACTGACTCAGTCGTGGAGAGGTACCTCAAGTTCAAATGGGCCTTGGATGATGTGCTGCTCCCGTACAAAGAGCTGCATCTAAATCTTTGGCAATGTGTCAGGCAGCTCCTAACTACCCATTTCTTCAGCCCTGCTTCCTCCACCTCAAGATCACCAGCATCCTCACCAGCATTCTCACCAGTGTCCTCGCCTTCTCCTATCTCTCCTTTAGTGCACAATTTTGCTGCACCATAATTTGGGTCGCCCTCGAAGTTCGAGGAATTCTTGGGATTTTATTTCATCACCATCACCATCATCATCATCACCATCATTTGAAAGATGTGTGTGTTTGTAAAATAAAAAATTTTAAACGGTACATGATGGTGTTGTGTTTTTTTAACTTTCACGGTACGGTATGGTTCAGCACTAATAAACTGTAAGCACATTCCTTCAATAGATTGGAAATGGTAACTGATGTTTTTTTAAATTTTATTTGTAAGCATTTTTTGTGAAACTGTAATCATGTGCATTTGCAGGCGAAAACATTTTGAACTTTAAAAATTTTCCTCTATGAAACAGGAACCACCGGAAACCTATAACGTTTCTCCCTTTTCCCCATTGAAACAATGCCGCGGCATACATTCACGGGGTTTTCATCGACCTTCACGGATTTGCGTCACCATTTGCGGATTTTGCCTCACTGTTCGCGGTTTGGCCCTCTCTATTCGCGGATTTTCATGACTCAGGAACCTATCCCCCTTTTTCCATCAAAACAATGCCCCGCTATTCGCGGGTTTCGCTATTCGCGGATTTTCCAGGAACGTATCCCCCGCGAATAACAGGGTGCGACTGCATATTCCACCCTTCATATTCCACACTGGAAATCAACATTCCACCCTTCTCGTCAAAAAGGACTGCATAAACCTACCAAAATAGCTACATAAGGTAAGCCCTTTGCTGTGTCAAACTCCACTCAAGCTCCTCCACAGCTGCAGCAATTTACATACAGCAAATGTATGAAAACCGCCAATGCTACAAGCAATTTACATACAGCAAATGTATGAAAACCGCCAATGCTACACGCCCCCATTACCCCATTAGCCCTCACATTATTTTCAACACTTATTGGCAGATCATCAGTGACAGTGCAGATAGAAACATGAAACAATGAGGCTGCCAAAAATGTACCACCTGCAATGCCAGTGGCAATTAACATATACATACTGTAGTAAAACCAGAATCAGGTCTACCACCCATAATTTGGCGAAATGAACAGTCATATATTTGTTCTCTCTCTCTCTCTCTCTCTCTCTCTCTCTCTCTCTCTCTCTCTCTCTCTCTCTCTCTCTCTCTCTCTCTCTCTCTCTCTCTCTCTCTCTCTGTCTCTCTCCCTCCCACTTTCCATAGCTGCTTTCCATGCACACTGATCTGCATCTTTTGTGGTATGTGTCATGTTAGTGTTGCTCCCCCCAGGGGCGGATCCAGGGGGGTTCACTGGGTGCACGTGAATCCCCCCCCCCACACCCCTCTCCATCCCAGAATATCCACCTCACCCTCCCTCCGCCGTTACCATATTTACTTCCACCATCTGCAATGGATGGAGGTAATGTTTACAACCCTGTCAGTTTGTTTGTGTGCAGGATATCTCAAAAAGTTATTGATGGATTTTGGATTTAATCTGGTGGAGGGTTTGTGTGTGTGTGCCAAAGAAGAATTGATTCGATTTTGGTGAAGATCCGAATCCAGATCCGTATACGAGAATTTTAAAGTGATTCTTCACTATGGAGTGCAATCTGGCAAAAAGGATACATAGCATCATATTTCAAAGAGCTATGGACGGATTTGGTCGAAACTTGGCGGAGAACTTGTGCGTGTGACAAGGACAAAGTGATTACATTTTGGTGAAGATCCGAATCCAGATCCAGATGCGAGGATTTTTTATTTTATTTTAAGTGATTCTTCAAAATTGAGAGATGGGGCCAAAAATGATATATATCATGGTATTTCAAAAAGTTGTGCATGACAAAACTGGTGAATGAGTTGGTTATGTGCCTGGAACAAGCGGATTACCTTTTGGTTCAGGTCCGAAACCAGATCCGGCCTATCAGTGGGATAGAAATCCGGATCCGGCCTATCAGACTCAAAGTAATACGTGCATTCATTTCTACATATTGCAGGCCATGCTCTACCTCTTTGGAAAAAAAGCACCAACAAGAAAGCAAACTAATCACATGCTACAGTTTCAAGTTGTACACAACCTTCAGAGTCCCAGTTATCATCTTTTTCCGGCCCTGAAAATTGAGCCGCCCCCGGCACCATCGTGCGACTCCACATCTGGTGCCTCTTCTCCAATGATACTTCTACCACTGCTGGCTCCGGCCAATGATTTCGGACCTGCTCATTGAACTACAGACTCACTTAACTGAGCACACGAGACGGGACACACTGGCACAGCACCTCATCCCGTCTGTGATCTGCTCGTTTGGGACAGTAGACACAGAAGTCATTACTGAACTCGTAGATCTCTATCAATATGACCTGCCATCACCAATAACAGTTGTTACAGAGGTACACAGCTGGCAGATAATGGGGTCCAAACCACAGCAAGTCAGCATCAGAGGTCCCAACCACAGCAGAAAAAACCCTCAAACAGACAGACAAATCATTCTTCCCCAACATCCACTGCCGGATGTTTCTCTTCTGCACGATGCCCGTAACATCATGGAAGTGTGAGCGGTCTATTAGCGGACTGAGACGTCTTAAGACTCACATGATGCCAACAATGCGTGAAGATCGGATGGATGGACTTCTACTAACGCACATTCATTATGGTGTGGACTTAGACATGAATGTCATCATTGATGACTTTACATGGCAAAATCCATGAAGGATGGAGTTTCTGGACATCCTTTAGTGGAGCTAGTCGACTACAAGAGCTAACGATCTACAAATAGGAAACTGTCACTTCACTCAGTAGGCCGGCTGGCACAAGCTTACATTCATCACCATACAGGACAATATCTCTTTTAGCTAAATATTATCAATTGAAAAATAAAAGACAAATACATTGAGTTGAATAAGGCTTGGTGGTAGAGTTTGTGATCTGTAAACATCTTAACCTCAAGTGAACCCCCCCTAAAATTTTTCTGGATCCGCTCCTGCCCCTTTTTTATCATGTCTTTTGAATGACGAGAGAGAGAGGCAGCGCACATATGGATATTGGGAGACCCTCAGTTGGTGACCGAGTGAGACTGCTGGACGATGGATTTCCACCATCCATTTCCCCCTCATCCCTGTACCCTTGCTGTGGTTGAGCTTCCTTTATTGGTTTGCCATTCAGTGTGATTAAAAGGAAACCTTATTTGTTTTCCTTTGTACGAATAGGGAAACCATATTTGGTTTCTTTCTTCTTTGAGATCAAAATGTTGGGCGAGCGTTTCTAGATTGTTAATCATGAGTCTTTTACTCGTAAACATGGCCTCATTTCCGTTCCTCTGAGTGATGTAAAAATTGAAGATGTCTTGTGAACAAATTGGAATATAATTGGTGCACCAAATATTTGAGCAACCTCTCAAATTAACAAGAAGGTTGTTGTGTTTGTGGAGGATGTACACATGGTGGCTTCGATTGTGGAGCAAGACCTCTGTGTCAAATCCGACTTCTTTCTTCCTGTTTCCTCCATGGATGCTTCAGCGGTAAAGGTAAACCTATAATACGGACCGCCATTCATTTAAAATGATGAGTTATGTGTGCTCAATTGGGTAAGTTTGGTAATATATTGTATCAGAAGTTACGATGTTTCTGGTGCACTCGGCAAACCCACAAGTTAAACAGGTCATGTCTTTTAGAAGGATGGTGTTCAATGTTCATGGTCTTGCCTAAGAATGGGCAGACATTAAATGCTGCTTACTGAGTGCAAAAATTAATGCGGATGGTTACAAAATGAATGTCAACACCTCTGCGGAAGAGTATTATGTTGTGGATGGGCATATAAGGAGTTTCTGTCCTATTGTGGTGACACCATTAGGCAGGCAGAAACAGGAGGTGGTTGACCTTCTCCTCCCTATACCTGCCCGACTCTACCCCCAACTAATGGTGGGTAGGAGGTGACTGCCTCCCCCCCAACTAATGTTGAATAGGAGATAATGCCCACACCACTAATGCTGAACAGAAGGTGATTGACCTCCTACCAGCTACTGCAATTGACAGCACTGATGGAAGCATGGAAGACGTTGCGACAGTGACTCGGAGAAAAGGTCATAAACGGGTATGTCCAGCAGTAATTGTCCTGCAGTTGGGGCGAGCCTGACTATTGATAGTCAGGTTTCCCCAAACAGTAGTAACAAAAACTCTTTCCCTGAAAAGTTAGCAGAGGTGCCTTGTCAGGGCAGTACTAGATAGAATGATATAGGATAAGATAGATAAGATAGGTAGGATCGATTAGGCAGATAGGATGATGATAGGATAGCCCCTCCAAGGGTACCGTTACCTCCTCCCTTCTCAAGCAGGTTGAAGGGATTTATGAGCAGAAGGGTGCAGGTGATCATGTGGGGTCGGAAATGATGGCAGGGAATGCAGACTTTGATGATCTTATGGATACTTTAAACCCGGGAATAAATGTTGAGTGAGGAGAGGCTGACGAGGATTAGGGGGTTGGCTCAGAAGAAACCTTTACAATTGGAATCAAAGGTGGGCGGTCCGCTTCGAAAGTCCGCTTATCCGCTTATCCGCTGCAGCGGACTAACGTTTTCGAAGCAGATAAGCGAATCGGAACAACCCCCGGAAACCGAAGCGGATAAGCGTAAGCGGACTACCGAAAAATTAAAGCGCATCGCGATTCGCCAAATCAGCTGTTAGCCTGAGCCGTTACTCTAGAATTGTGAATATTTATTTAAGTGAATAATAAGTGAAAACTGAATATTTTATTGGACGCTAGAGCGGCAATAACGTCAAGATGGAGAGATTTCTGACTCTCCAGCCCAGCGGCAGTGCCAGGGACAGGCACACGAGCGACGCAAACCAGCAGTCCCAGCACAGCGACATCCACAACCCGGCGGTCAACATGATGGGGGACGTGGAGGACAGTCAGGAGATCTGCGCCCTGACCCCTCAGCTCGCGCGCAGCGAGAGCAGGATGTCGCTGGACTCAATCGAGTCGGCTGAGATCAACGTGACAATGGACACAGACAATTCCTCAAGAAGGCCCACGAGGTGGAGGAGGAAGACGAGGACTAGTCAACAGACTGCTAGTCTGTTGACTAGTAGACTCTCTTGTCAAAGAAAGGACGGGCAAATTGATTTTTCTGTAATGTAACTTGCATATATTAAAATTATATTTAAATTAACTGTAGAGTAGAGTAGAGTCGAGTGGAAAACTTTATTTCAATAAATTTTGAATAAATTTTATTTAAATAAAAATGTATATTTTTGATCTTAAAAGCTTTGTTTGTCTTTGTAGTAGTTAGAAATGGCTATTTCGGCTTAAAAAGCATTAAATTCCCTTTAGAAACGTCAAAAAGCGCTTTAAAAACGTCGAAGCGCTTTTAAAAAATCGAATCGAAGCGGATAAGCGGATAAGCGGTAAGCGGACTAAGATTTTCGGCCGCTGAAGCGGATAAGCGAATCGGACTACACGGGCTGGCGGAGCGGATAAGCGGTAAGCGGACTTAAAATTTTCCGAATCGCGCCCACCTTTACAATTGGTGATAGCAATTTAGGGTCTAGTGATCGAGAAGATGAGGGGAACAATACCAGTTGGGTCACTTAGGAAGAGATCATCCATTTTTTAAGCGATACCTTTAGGGAAAGACACGTCTTGCGAGCCTGAACAAGCAAGTGTTTTGGAATCCCAATTTCAGCAATTAAGGAAAAGTGTCACAAAAGTTGGGAAAGAGCTGCGGGGGCAAAGAAATAAATGTTTTTTTTAATGATGGAGAAATTGATTTAAAGGTAGCATCCTTAAACATAAATGGCAGACGTATTGGTATGTGTTTGCTCACAAAGCATTAGCCCTTAGAAGTTACTGTCAGGGAGTTTTGTAAAAGTTTATTGATGTCTGTTGATTTTGTTAGCAGTCATCAAAAGTTTGGTATCATAAATGATTAATGCCTTAGTTATAGCTCTGAGAGTACTCTTCGTTGTGAGCAAACAGAGTATGTCTATCTATAGTGTTGAGTTTACCAAGTTGGTATGTATGACGGGAAGCACATACTGGACTTTGAACACAAAGCTTTTGCAAGATGCACATTAGAGGCCCTTTGGCCTGTATGGAATAAGCTTGATATGCATTCTTATTGAAGTATTCATCAATGGTGGGAGTGCACGAAGTCCCAGATTTGCATATTTTGTCAACAGTTTTGCTTGTACACAACTGGAATTAGGAGAAAGGTTGATATCCAGTTTGACAGCTGATGTGCTTAGCCGTCAACAGGAAGCCAGAGCATCTGTGACTCGCAGAGAAGCAGACCCTGCTGGCTTCGATGGTAAGAGTCTTGCACTTGGACACTTATCCAGCCAGGGAATAGAGGACTTCAGCTGGATACAACCAACAAGGAGTTATTTAACCTGGAAAGGGTCGTCAAAACATCTCGGCAGATTCACAACCTATGCTCGACTGACAATACCATTTTGATTGCAATAAGTTACGTCAAACACGTTCTGCAGGACCTTTTCAAAATTGTTTTCCCTCAGAGCCATGAAAGAGCTGCTGTAAATGGGATGATTGACTCCCTCATGTCCCTTTTTGAGGATCAGCCATATTGGCTTAACTCTGAACTTTTTGTTGAGGAGCTTACGGGAGCACCAAAGGAACTTGAAGATGGGAAGGTTTCTAGACTTGATGGACTCCCCGCTGAATTATATAAAGTGTTTTGGGATATTTTGGATCCTGTTTACTTGGAGGTATTTCAGGAGAGCTTAGATCATGGTGAATGACCCTTGAGCTGCAGGAGAGTCATCATTTCCTCTCCAAAAAGGTGACTTGCAAGAGATTACAAGTTGTTTGCCTCAGTCCTTGCTTTGCACAGACTATAAAATTGTCAAGAGTGCTAGTAATGTGCTTGAAGAATATTGTTTTTTTTTCTCATTGGCAATGAGCAAGCCTGTTGTATTACGGAGTGATCCATGTATGAGCTGGTCAAGTTGGACAAAAGGAAAAGCTTTTGATAGTGTAGACCACTCTTTTTTTGTTCACACAGTTGAGAACAGCAACCTTGGGGGCATTTTCCATCTCTCTTATTAAGATGCTATACAAAAAAATGCATCATGTTTGTTGAAAGTCAATCACAGTCTACGACCCTTTTCCCTTTCAGCCAGGGTATTCACCAAGGTTTTCTGCTCTCCAGCTTATTGTACGCTCTTGCTGTCGAGTCCTTATTGGCTCTTCTTCGCTCTTCTGTTTCAGGGTTTTCCATATCACCTATCCCCAGGCAACTAAAAAAATTGTTATTCCAGCTTATGCCGATGGTGTCTGCGTGGTTGTGCAAAACCAGAAAGATGTTGTGGAGATGTCCCACTGTTTTGCCAAATTTGAGCTTGACTCAACTGCAAGTGTTAATTGGAATAAAACTGTAGCTCATTGGGTGGGCCCTGAGATCCACTCCCCCAACTCCTCTTCTCCCATATTTCCCAGGGGGTTCACTGTGGGGATGAGAGGGAACATAACACCTAGATATATTTTGGGGTACTTCAGATTACATGCAGAAAAATTGGACGGCCTTTTAGATAATGTCAACTGGAAGGTGGAAAGGCATCCTCCATTTGTTGTCCCCCTTCGCACTGCGGAGCGAAAGGGGGACTATGGTTTCCCCCCCCGTCCGTGTGTGCGTCCGTCCGTGCGTGCGTGTGTGCATGCGTGCGTTGAACCTTGTGAGCGGAATATCTTGAAAAATAAATGAACTACTAACTTCTAATCTGGTGTGTGAGTGTATCTAGGCATAAGGAAGAAAGCTATTGAAAATTGGGTCGCCACGTCAAAATCCAAGATGGCCGCCGCCATGTATGTATGAACCTTGTGAGCGGAATATCCTAAAAAATAAGCGAACTACCAACTTGTAATCTGGTGTGTGGGTGTATCTAGGCATAAGGAAGAAAGCTATTGAAAATTGGGTCACCACGTCAAAATCCAAGATGGCCGCCACCATATATGTCTGAACCGTGTGAGCGAAATATCTTGAAAAATAAACGAACTACTAACTTCTAATCCGGTGTGTGAGTGTATCTACACATAAGGAAGAACGCTTTTGAAAATTGGGTCGCCACGTCAAAATCCAAGATGGCCGCCGCCATGTATGTCTGAACCTTGTGAGCGAAATATCTTGAA
Source organism: Myxine glutinosa (assembly GCF_964187855.1). Classification (NCBI taxonomy): domain Eukaryota; kingdom Metazoa; phylum Chordata; class Myxini; order Myxiniformes; family Myxinidae; genus Myxine; species Myxine glutinosa. The sequence continues at coordinate 46,802,038 of NC_136269.1, read as the reverse complement.
AAATAAACGAACTACTAACTTCTAATCTGGTGTGTGGGTGTGTCTCCAACCCACTCGCAAATATTATCGACTCTTCCATGTTTCCTGCATCTGCCACTTTGTCAACTCACATCACTTCACCGACAGGGGACCGAGGCGTTACGCTTGTTGTCTTTGACGGCACACGTAGCGATAATAAGCAACCTGATATTTCTACCTTATAGTACAAGTTGATTGTACTCTAGCCTCCGAGGGCTCCAGCCATTAGTATTTAGAGGGTTCTGATAAACCCTTTCTGTGGTGGCCATCATATGTGTTGAGCAGGCATGACGGTGGTGGCCCAACATGGCGGTGGCCAAAGCTTGGTGCACATCCAGAGCCAAAGTATGTCCTTTCGACTGGCTGAGATGGTCTGATGGCAATAAAACGCCTATTATACATTGAGGTGCTGCCCTGGTGTGCCTTCACTAATGGCTACGTCATGCTTGCATTGGCTGTAAGAGACCGTCATCCATTTTTTCTTTTTCTTTTTCAGCTGTATTTTTTGTAAATTAAATTTTTCCTTTTCAGTGTTCATTTATGGGCTTTATACCTCTTACTGAGAAAAAGTCAGTACCGGTATGTCTGCTTTTGAATTCTGTACTTGGCAATGCCAAGCTGTGCGTATCATATTGATATAGGAAGCCTTCATGTGTTTTATATAGGTGCAGTGATAGATTGTATTCTGTGCAAGTATGGGGAGAATGAAGTACATACATGTTGACGTGTGAAAACTTTTTCCCCCCTCCTTTTGGTAGAGATTGTATTTGTGGTAAATTTAAGGTTTATATGCATACATTTTTAACCGTGCTGCATTTTATGCATGTACTTTGTTTTTTTTTAAAATAACCTTTTATATAGAGTCGAGGATCGTGGAGGAGCTCGAACATATAGCGGATCAGGACGCAATAGACCAAAACAAACAGGAGAGGGAAATTTGAGGATAAGAGGTGTGACGAAGAACAAGGATGAGGGGAGGACACAGGGGTTTGACAAGATGGGTACAGGAGCAAATTTTCAGAAAGGAAAAACTGGAAATTTGGAAAGAGTTTGGCTTGGGGAGAGTTGAGGGGTGGTGGGTGGGGGGGGGGGGGGTAGAAAAGTTCATGGTTTTGGATGGTGGATGATCTGAGAGAGATGGTGGTGAACAGCTGTCTTGAAAACTTGGTGAGAAGAATGGGACTGAATTGAATGTGGAATGTCATTCCACAGGTGGGAGGAGAGAGAAGTTGATTCCATATCGACTTCCGCTTCCGGTTCCTCGAGCGAGGAAGCGACTTCTATCTCTCCACGGCATCAAATTTGGAGTATTTTCCCATTCGTGTCTTTGTCAAATTTCCACTCGTTATTTTATCGTGTATGTGTTATTGTGTGTTTCTAGTTAGTTTTGTTTTGTAATTCGTGCAAACTTGTGTATATTAATCGTTTTCTGTTCGCACCTCGTGCGCAGCCTGATAACTTGAGGCTTCCCTCCCCCCGTCAGTGTTTTGTGAATTTAAGTTCTTTCCTTCACTGTATTGCTTGTTTCTTAGATTTTCACTTCTCCCCCTAACTTCTCCGAACATCTTACTAACGTTTTAAATACAAAAAATATATATATATATATTATTTCCTTCTCTCCTTGCGGCCCCCCCACGTGTGCTGTTGTCTCGCCCCGCCTCCTTTAGCCCCCTTCTTCCACCTCTTCCTTCCATCTCCAGCCGACTAGTTTCCAATTCTAGTTTCCTCCATACTCATTCAACTCTTTCTCCTTTCTCTGATCCACGCCCTCACTTCAGGGACTTTTCCCAGATTGTTTTTCACAGTTTTGTTTAAATATATTTAAACTTTCCCCTGCAGTATTTTATTCAGTGGTTTATTGCAAAACCACTGTTTTTCTTCCTATTTAAAAGGATTTTTTCAATTTCCTCATCAAATCATTCCACTTTTTTAAAAACCTCAATCTTTTAGAGTCCTTCCTTTCTACATTCTCTAAACGCACCTGCATTCCACCCCTCCTCTATCGTTTTCAAATGGCTCTCTGACTTGAGAATCACAATAAACCCAGTTTGTAATAAATGTTCGTTTTTCATGAATCATCAACTTTCTAAACTCCCCCCTCACCCCTCCCCTCCTAAACTCCCCCCTCACTCCTCTCCTCCTAAACTCCCCCCTCACCCCTCTCCTCCAAAACTCCCCCCTCACCCCTCCCCTTCAAAACTCCCACTCACTCCAGCCCTTCAAACCCCCCCCCCATCCCTCCACTTCTAATCTCCCCAACCTACTATCTTTCTCCAATTCTTCCCCCCCCTCCTCCTCCTCAAAGCTGCCTCCTCCACACTTCCTCTCCCTTCCATCACATACCTCCTCCTCCTCCAATCTTCGACTCTGCTCTCACCCCCCCCCCCCTCAAACAACACCTCACTGTGCCTCATCCCATCACCATCAAACCTTTTGTCCTCCTCGTCCTTCCCTTTCTCCTAACTCTTCTGCAATCTCTACCACACTATCAACAGCTCTCCCTACCTCCCCCTCTCACCCCTCATTTTACCCTACCCTTCCCCTCCCCTGTCCTGTACCCGATGCTCCCCTCCCTCTTCCTTAACAGTATGGACCTCAAAAATCCGGGGCCTTCGTTCAAACCTGATGGATCTCGCCATACAGGTTGCTTCTGACAAACCAGACTTAATCTACTCAACAGAAACTTTCCTTCTTCAAGATGTCTCTGATTCCTTAGTATCTCTCCCTGGTTACTCCCTCCTCCGGTATGATAGACCTGAGCCTTGTCCTGGAGGTGGGGTTGCTATCTTTATCAAAAACTCTTTTCCTCACTCTCCATGCACTGCCTTCTCTTCACCCCACCCCCAGGAGTACCTCTGGCTACGGCTTCCTCTCCATTCCCACCTTTTTTCATATGTGTTCTGTACGTCATCTAAACAGTGATGAATCCATTTCCAACTCCATGTCGGACAACATGGACCAACTTCTATCCACTCATCTCAACTCTCTCTTCCTCATATGTGGCGACTTAAACTGTCATCATGCCAGCTGGCTGGGTGTGGGTTCCTCTCACGCCAGCCATGGCACCTCAGCAAAGGACTTCTGCGACTCACTGGGACTGACACAATCTGTCAATTTCCCGACCCGGATCTCAGTCAATGGATTATCTTCTCTTCGAGACTTTGGTATGACTAACTTCCCTACAAATGTCTGCTGCTCTTCTTCTGCTCCAATCGGTTCTCTGATCATTTGCTTGTTAAAGTGGACATCTCTCTGGCCATTCTCAGAGAGCCTCCTCAGCGCCGACGAGTCTGGCATTTCACTCAGGCTGACTGGCACAGTCTTCAAGCAGCCATCAATCATCTGGACTGGTCTCCCATTTCTACTGCCTCTGACACCAACTCTTCCTGGGAATTCTTCCAAAGTAAACTGCTCTCTCTCCTGCACAGATTTATCCCATCCCGTCTTCAGTTGTCATGCCCTTTCTCCCGTCCAGGGTACACTGAATCTTGGGGTGAGGAAGTTGCCATGAAGCAACTTGCCTTCACCTCATGGAAGGCCAATCCAACTGAAGGCAATCTCAGTTCCTTTCACAAAGCTCGGAACAAGTGTGGGTCTACCCTCAGGAGAGCCAGGAAACAATACCTCTCTACTCCCAAGAGAGCCAGGAAACAATACCTCTCTACTCCCAAGAGAGCCAGGAAACAATATCTCTCTTCTCTCAAGACTGAACTCTCAAACCTGTCTCCCTCCTCCAAATCCTGGTGACATCTGGTAATATATGTTTCTGGTGTTTGTTCCCCTTCCATCCCCTCCCTTACCTCAAAAGGCTACACATCTGACACCACACATGAAAAAGCCGAATGCCTCAACTCTGTGTTTGCCTCAAAATCTTGTGTCCTAAACCCATCTCTCTCGTGTACCCACCTTACCCAGTCAAACCCAGCCGCTCCTGAACTCTGTGTCCTTCTCTCCTGACAAGGTGGAGAAGTTTTTGTAAAACCTCGACTCGGACTGTGCAACTGGACCTGACAGCATCAGCCCATGGGTCCAAAAGTCCTGCTCTGCCACTCTATCTCACCTTCTCTCTGTTCTCTTCACCTTCTCGCTCAAGGTCATCTGCCATCTGCTTGGAAATCAGCCAACATAACTCAGCAAAATGTGCAAAAACACATCCTTGCAACGACAGTCCAATCAGCCTTCTCCCAATAATCAACAAGGTCATGGAATCGATCATCGTTTCTGACATCAAATCCTTCCTCTTCTGCAATGGCTTGATCTTAGATCGTCAATTTGGATTCAGACCAGGTCACTCTACTCTGGACATGCTGCTTCTGCTGTCTCAACAATGGATGGAGGTCCTCAATGCCAAACAGGAAATAAGTGCTGTTTCCCTTGACATATAATGTGCCTTCGATATGGTCTGGCACCCCACTCTGCTCACCAAACTCTCCTCCTATGGTATCGTTGGAAATCTCCACGCATAGCTTGCGGACTTCCTCTCTGGTCATAGTCAACGTATGGCCCTGAATGGATTTCTCTCATCTCCCCTTCCTGTTCAAGCTGTAGTTCCCCAAGGCAGTGTTCTGGGCCCTGTGCTCTTTCTGGTCTTCATCAATGATCTCGCCGACTCTCTGGAAAATCTTCTCTATCTCTTTGCTGATGAATCCACTCTCTGCCGCTCCATACGTCATCCCTCAGATCGGCAGTCTGCAGCCTCCTCACTCTCTGCAGACCTGAGCAAAATCACAGACTGGTCAAACAAGTGGAACATGTCTTTCAATCCTGATACATCTCACACTCTCACTATGTCTCTCCGAAAAGACCGACTGGACAACCCTCCCATCTACTTTCTGAACAATCCTCTCCAAGAAGTTATTTCACTCAAGCTTTTGGGTCTCACTATCTGCCATGATCTTTCCTCGGAAAACCACATTTTCAAGCTGGCCTCCAAAGCCACTTGCTGACTGGGCATCCTCCGTCGTGCGAAGTCCTTCCTTGGCACACCTGAGCTCCTCACCACAAACAAGGCTTTCATCCGCACTTCAATGGAATACTGTTGTCCCCTCTGGGCTGGTGCTCCTGCCTCACACCTAGCTCGTCTTCACGCTGTTGAAACCAAAGCTTTCAGAATCATTGGAATCTCCCACGATGAAGCTAACCCCGAAGGCCTTTCACTCACTTACCGCAGTCAGGTTGGTAGTCTTTCTGTCTTCTACCGACGCTCTCCGGCCTAGCTTCCCCAGCTCTGTCTGTGCTCTGTCCCCCAAATATTCCTCCAGGTCGCACAATATCTGCCTGCAACCATCTTATGGTTAAACTGCCAAAATCAAGACTCTCTGCTCACCTTCACTCTTTCATTCCTCTTTTCGCCCGCCTCTGGACCAAACTCCCTCACTCTGTTCAATCCCACTCATCCCTCCAGGTCTTTGAAACAGCTGTTCTCCACCATCTCTTATCTCCCCCATCCAAAACCGTGATCTTTTCTGCCCCCGCTAATTCACCCCAGATCCACTTTTTTGAAATACCGACTTCTTTCCTGGAAGTCCTAGCAGTGTCCATGTGTTTTATACCTCTCCAAGCCCTCTCCCTCCCACAGATCTCCCAATGTCCTTGCTCTCTACTGTTGTACTTGTGTGCTTCCCTCTCTCCCCCATCTTGTCTCCCGCTCCCTTTATCATATGTTTTATGTGTCAGTTTGTTTTTTTGTGATTAATGTTAGCTCTTACACGAGCCTCGATCTTGTATAAAACATAAAGAAAAAACAAAAGAGGGTCAAATGAGTGGAGGGGAGCAGTGATTCTGTATTTTCTGAGTGTAACCAGAAGAGGTTGTTGACAGACCTTGTACATCATGCAGATAGCTTGAGGAGGAGGAGGGGGTGGAACAGAGCACAGAAAGAGCAGAGGGTGCAAGACCAGAAAGGAGGAGGTTGAAGACCGAGAGACCAAAGACCTGTCTCTGATGTGAAGAATAGGCCCATGGACTCAGCTTCATCACAGGAGATTCCAATAATCATGAAGGCCTTGGTTTCCACTGCATTAAGCTGAGCAGGGTGTGAGGCAGGGGAACCAGCCCAGAGGGGAGAGCAGTACTCCATCAAGATGCTTCTTGGTGTATCGTAGTTCAGGTGTGCCAAGGAAGGACTTTGCATGACGGTGGATGCCCAGTCACTGCCTGGCTTTGGAGGCCAACTTTTAAATGTAGTTTGCCCAAGAAAGATCATGGCTGAAAGTGAGACCCAAGAGTTTGAGAGACTGAACCTCTTTGAGGATTGATAAAGGGAGTGAACGAGGGACGAGGAACGAATGAGGGACGAATGAGAAGACAAACGAATGAGGGAACAAACGAATTCGTTCCAAACGCTCAGACCATCTCAACATTAATGTATCCCCTGATGCCCTCCAAAATAGATATGATGTCTTTTTCCGATTTTTAAAGTCGGTAATTTTGCGATTAAAAGTCGAAATCTTGTTCTTCCTCACGATTAGTCATGACGTCACACCAGGGAGTCGACTGGTATATCTCAAATACCGGCAGTACGATTTAACTCAAACGGCGAATAATTTTCGAATTTCTACAAATATGCCGGGTCAGTGCGTCCTTGGTGGTTGTAGTATTACAAACTGAGATGGTTTTATGCTATGCCAATAGCTTAAAGATCCAAGAGTTGCCAGAAATTTGGCGAGGATTGTCTAAAATATCCGAGTACAAAATTGGGCCTACAAAATGTTTGCTTTTGTGCTTGGAACATTTAACAGAGCACTGATGTGAAACAATGGAGATGGCTATAGATATTGTGGTTATCCGCCATGATTGAGAGATTGAGAGAGGATCTTTTCTACCCATCCGCATGGTTAAGCGGAAGAAACAGCCGTCGCTCAAAACTTTAACACCATCTCTACCCTGCTACCAACACATGTAAGCGGGTGAATTGAGTGGTGAATCAAACACCAGTGTTAGCCTATAGGCGACCAATCTAACCTCATAACCACCCCACGCCCCCCTTTACCCCCCCCTTCACTGGGCAGGACATTGACACAACATGACACAGACACGACGGTGGAACAGGCACAGCACGACCACAGACACAAATTGCATCCCAGAAAGTATGAAATGGGACATTCCTGTAACATGCAGGACACCTGGTCAGCCTGCTACGGTGGAACAAAGCATTCGTCGCACATTTGGTCGGAATGTGCTTGAGCAGTGTCTGAATGTGCCTGGGTGGTGTCCTTTTGGAGAGAGAGAGAGAGAGAGAGAGAGAGAAAGAGAAAGAGAAAGAGAGAGAGAGAGAGAGAGAGAAAGAGAAAGAGAAAGAGAAAGAGAAAGAGAAAGAGAAAGATAGAGACACAGACACAGAGAGAGACACACACGTGCGCGGGTAGACTATGAGGGATTTTTTATATATATTTTTTCTGGATTGAAAGACATAATCGAAGTGTTTGATCAGATTGTGATTCTATCAGTCTGCAGAGAGGGAAGAGGCTGCTGCCTACCTATCTGAAGAATAGGGGATGTTATGACAGGGGGTGGAATCAGAGTGATCGTTGATGAAGATTGGGAATAGGACTGGGCACTGCCTTGTGATACTTCAGCCTTGATATGGAGAGGAGATGAGAGGATTCTGTTGAGATCCACACATTGGCTACGAGGGTAGAGGTAGTCAGAAAGTCATGTGTGAAGTTGGCCTTGGATGCAATAGGTGGAATTTTTTGAGAGCAAGGTGAGATGCTATACTGCATCGAAAGCTCGAGATATGTCTCAAGAGATGGCCCTGATCTCATGTACAACATTGAGGGCCTCCATGCATTATTGGGAGAGTATAAGCAGTATGTCCAAGATCGTAGAGTGACCTGGTGTGAAACTGAATACCTTTCTAATAAAAGGGCTACAAAATCTCTCTATCTCATTCTCTGTCTCTCTGGCCTGTGATTTTGTCATATTCAGCCCTTGTATGTCCAAGAACCAATCTTGGATCATGCAATAAATGTACAAGTCAAAGCAACAAAACACACATTGTATAGGGGAACTTGTCCTTAGATTTTGTGGAAAATGATATTGAGAAGTAATGAGAAAATTAACTTTTGACTATGGAATTAAAACATATTTTATTAGATACGTAGCCAGTGTTCATAAGCACTGGAGTGTCAAAGTCAAAACAAGAAATATGTCATGCATAGCACAATACTTGTGAAATCCCTTAAATAAGTTGTTAGCCTATGATTACTTCAAAAATAATTGGTGGTTGAATTCAGTGACCTCGTATGCAAATCCTCTTAAAATTTCAAGTCAATCAGATGAAATTTGAGGATTTTAGAAACTTGGCCTATGTTGACCTTTTGGCCGATGTTGACCTAAAATATACTTGGTGGTTGAATTCAGTGTCCAGATATGCAAATCCTCTGAAAATATCAAGTCAATCAGATAAAAATTTAGGATTTTATAAATTCGGCCTATGTTGACCTTTTGGCCTATGTTGACCTAAAATATAATTGGTGATTGAATTCAGTGTTCAGATATGCAAATTCTCTGAAAATATCAAGTCAATCAGATGAAAATTGAGGATTAAAAAAATTCGGCCTATGTTGACCTTTTGGCCTATGTTGACCAAAAATGTAATTGGTGAATGAATTCAGTGTTCAGATATGCAAATCCTCTGAAAATATCAAGTCAATCAGATGAAAATTGAGGATTTTAGAAATTCGGCCTATGTTGACCTTTTGCCTATGTTTACCGAAAATATAACTGGTGATTGAATTCAGTGACCATATGTGCAAATCATCTTTAAATTTCAAGTCAATCGGATGAAAATTCAGCATTTTAGAAGTTCGATAAAGTTGGTGACCTTTGGCCTATGTTGACATTTTGACCCCAAAAACAATAGACTTCTTGCTTATGACCAACTCCATCATTTGGTAACGTTTCGTGAAGATCGGTTGAAAATTGTGACCTGTAGGCGACTGGCATACAGACAGACTGACATGCAGACAGACTGACATACAGACAGAAAAACAGACAGACATAATAACGCACAAGATCAACCAATACACTTGAAAAATCTTCGATTTTCGCAAGAAATAAAGTGCTAATCCCACTTATGGAAAGCCATGTCCTTGCATATCCTTCTTTCAATGGAAAGGCATATCCTTGGTCATAAAAAATGCTAATATGGTCCTAAATGAATTCGATTTTCCTACAAAACAAAGGTGAGGCAACTAGTCACCTGATGTGATAAAGACGTTTACTATAGAGGTCATGACGGGAAATTCCCATTTGGTGCTGCCGGCTTTGTAGCTCGATAAAAGATCAAAAGATGTTTGCTAATAAGGCATATGATCACCGATGACGCAAATGCAAGCCACACATTGACGTGGCATGCTTAAAATGGCTAAATCGATGAGCTGCTCAGATAATATGACCCACTTCCCCAGCAGAGCAGCTCCTAGTTAATCAACAGGGCTTGGGAAAGATTCATGTACAGTAGGTACTGCAAAACATCTTCTGGACATACTCATATATGTTCTGTCAGATTTAGATTGGGTAAGATTGGGACAACTCCTTTTTTTTTTTTTTGTATACATAATCGAGGCTCGTGAAAGAGCTAACATTTATCACACAAACAAATCAAACAGACAAACAAACAAAGTACACAAAATAGGGAGCGGTGGACAAGATGGGGAGAGAAGGGGAAGCACATAAACACAACATTTGAGAGCAGGGACATCGGGAATGTGTGGGAGGGAGAGGGCTTGGGGGGAGGCGGCGTGGGAAGGGGGTGTGGGGGGGGGGGGGGGGCGGGAGAAGTATAAACACCAAGGACTTCCAGGAAATCAGTTGGTATTTAAAAAAAGTGGATTTGGGGTGAAATTAGCGGGGGTAGAAAAGATCAATGTTTTGGATGGGGGAAGATAAGAGATGGTGGTGAAGAGCTGTTTTAAAGACCTGGAGGGAGGAGTGGGATTGAAGAGAGTGAGGGAGTTTGTTCCACAGGTGGGAGAAAAGAGGAATGAAGGAGTGAAGGTGAGCAGAGAGTCTTGATTTTGGCAGTTTAACCATAAGAGGGTTGCAGGCAGATCTTGTGCGACCTGTAGGAATATTTGGGGGACAAAGCCCAGAGAGAGCTTGAGGAGCAAGGCCGGAGAGGAGTCGGTAGAAGACAGAAAGACCACCAACCTGCCTGAGGTCAGTAAGTGAAAGGCCCTCGGAGGTATCTTCATCACCGGAGATTCCAATGATTCTGAACGCTTTGGTTTCAACAGCGTGAAGCCGAGCTTGGTGTGAGGCAGGAGCACCAGCCCAGAGGGGAGAGCAGTATTCCATTGAGCTGCGGATGAAAGCCTTGTATGTGGTGAGGAGCTCAGGTGTGCCAAGGAAGGACTTCGCACGACGGAGGATGCCCAATCGGCGACTGGCTTTGGAGGCCAGATTTGAAATGTGGTTTTCCCAGGAAAGATCATGGCAGATAGTGAGAACCAAAAGCATGAATGACAGAACTTCTTGGAGAGGATTATTCAGAAAGTGGATGGGAGGGTTGTCCAGTCGGTCTTTTCGGAGAGACATCGTAAGAGTGTAAGATTTGTCAGGATTGAAAGACGTTCCACTTGTTTGCCCAGTCTGTGATTTTGTCCAGGTCTGCAGAGAGTGAAGAGGCTGCAGACTGCCGATCTGAGGGATGAGGAATGGAGCAGCAGAGAGTGGAGTCATTAGCAAAGAGATAGAGAGGATTTTCAAGAGAGTCGGAGAGATCATTGATGAAGACCAGAACAAGCACAGGGCCCAGAACACTGCCTTGGGGAACTCCAGCCTGAACAGGAAGAGGAGATGAGAGAAACCCATTCAGGGCCACACGTTGACTACGACTAGAGAGGAAGTCCGCCAGCCATGCGTGAAGATTTCCATGGATACCAAAGGAGGAGAGTTTGGTGAGCAGAGCGGGGTGCCAGACCGTATCGAAGGCACGTGATATGTCGAGGGAGACAGCTCTAATTTCCTGTTTGGCATTGAGGACCTCCATCCATTGTTGAGACAGCAGAAGCAGTATGTCCAGAGTAGAGTGACCTGGTCTGAAACCAAATTGATGATCAGAGATCAAGCCATTGGAGAAGAGGAAAGATTTCATATCCGAAGCAATGATGGATTCCATGACTTTGCTGATAATTGGGAGAAGGCTGATTGGTCTGTAGTTGCTAGGATCTGTTTTTGCACATTTTTTGTGCAAAGCAGTTATGTTGGCTGATTTCCAAGCAGATGGCAGGGTAAGATTGGGACATCGCTTTTGGGTAAGATTGGGACAATTCCTTTTGGGTAAGATTGGGACAACTCCTTTTGGGTAAGTTTGGGACAACTCCTTTTGGGTAAGATTGGGACAACTCCTTTTGGGTAAGATTGGGACAACTTCTTTCCATTCCGTCGACCACGGTGGGTTGTTTGGCTCCACTTCTGATATGGGAATGCTCTAACCAACTCGATCCATCACTGACATAATGGATTCGTTTGCTCAATTCACATGTTTAATCGCCGGACAAAAAGCAGACACTTGTAAATTTCCAATCTATCTTTGGTTTTCAGTAAATCCGTTAAAATTGGTCTGAAAAAGTTGTATAAGTGCACAACTAGCAATCTTTTAGCTGTTGAAGCCTTAAGGAAGAAACAGTGATGTCCAAGACTGGTGTTGATGTAATCTCTTGCAAATCCATGTTATTATTACACATTGCGTCTTTCAGTGGATGGATCCATGGTAAATATCTTGTGGAGGTGCGTCTCTACCCGAGACATTTCATATTAGTCGACATTTGTCCTGTTTGATTTGGTCTTTACAAACTGCTGGTCAATCTGCTCATTAATTTGAATGATGGTTGCAAGGGCTATACAATGCACATCTTTATTGGAATTTCTTGTTTCTTTTTTTTTAATTCCTTCTTGCGTTTTCTCACTTTTTTCTCTTTACGCTAATTTTCCGTTCTTTCTGTCTTTGCAGTGAAAGGTTTTGCGGGTTACACTCCTTGGTGGCAATTGCCCTGTAGCTCCTGATACTTATACAATGACAATACACCTATAATCAGGATTTGTATCAAATTCATTTACGTAATACCTTTGGAAATGTTATTTTGTTCATCTTGCTATTTTGGAATCCCTGGGATGTTCAAAAGTTATACGCAAGAGATACTTTAGTTCAGAGACAAAAAAGTGTAGCGAGGAGTGTATCTACTACTACAAACAGTTTGGCCATCTATCTAGCAAAATAACCAAACTTATTAAGTCTGTCTCCAACCTGCTTGTTGACCATCCATTTTTGACACTGTGGATCCAAAATGCAGTTGTTTTGCAGTGGATTAAGTTGTATAGTTGAGGCCTATCCATTGCTTCAAGATTATCAAATATGTTTCAATTTGTGCTGTTGTCCGCAATGGTTTACCATGTCTCAATCTTTATGCGACTTTCTTTGTGGTCAAAAAGTCTGTATCTGGCCTACTCTGCTTATATGAGACTGTAGTTTGTCAGTATTGTGTTTGAGGGGCTTGTAGCTAACATATTGCTCTCAACACCGTGGAAAAGTTCTTTCAATGGGTTCTTAAACATCATGGGAAAGTTATTTCAAAAGTTCCTTACAACCACTTTATTGAGGTAAGCCTTGTGGAGATAAAGGTTTTGACCCAAGTCTTTCACGATCTGGCTGGCCACGCCTGACATTCAACTGAAGGAGGCAGGAATTTAGAATTTAGCCAGGGTACCAGTGATAATTTTTCTACTCTTTGCGAAAGACACCGTGGAATACTAAGGTCCACTAACTAATGCTAGCAGAGGTAAAATGTGTAATGAACCACGAGGACTTTGTCCATAGCTCAATGGAATACTGCTCCCCACTACGGGCTGGTGCTCCAGCATCATCTCTGTCTGTCTTGGATTCAGTGGAATCTCAAGCTCTCAAAATCATTGGAATCTCCCACGATGAGGCTTAAGCTCAGGGTATGTTGCTCTCACATCACAGGCAGATCGCTGGTTTCTCTATTTTATACGTGTTTTCTGATATTACTACCTCTGCTCTCTGTCGGATGTACATATTCTTCCAGCAACACCCTCCTGTTTAGGCATCCAAATTTCAGGCTCACTGCACACCTCAACACTTTTATTCTTCACTTATTCCATCTATTGAACAACCTTCCAGAGACTGTTCTGTCTCACTCTTCCCTTCGTGGCTTCAAGTAAGCAGTGTTCTGCCACCTCATGTCATCACCAATTCTGTCTGACGATGAACCTCTCCCAACCCAACCATCTTAATTGTTAGTTTCAGTGTTTCCTCGCCTCCTCCCTCTCCTCTTTTCCTGTTCATTTATTCCCTGGATGTTTTTCAAACTGTCACTTCTATCCTGCTCTTCAATGAGCCTCGCTCCTGTAAAGAAGAAACAGAGAGGAATGGGATGGTTTCTCTGGCTTTGCGTTCTTCCAAAGGATCACACGCACAGTTATGCATCACCTGGCTTACATGCAAACACCAGGACCAGGATGACAGTTTCTAGCTGGGTCGAGATTCAAACTCAGGCTCGACAGCCCTCTATGCTATACCTCCAGCCTTGCAAGCCAAGTTCTCTATCAATCCAAATATTTGTGAATACAAAGGATACTGCTTTGCCTTTGCCTCATAAAGCACAAATATTTACATATTAAATGCTCTGATCTCTGGTCACATGACCCCTGTGTTGTGTTGAAGAAGGGACATGACCACATAGATGAGTTTCGAACAGGCTGCTTTAATCAAGCACACAACGTCGATCAACTACAGCCCAACATGGCGGTGCCGTAAAACATCATCGCCATAAAGCAAATGTAAAGCAAACATTTATTCACAGCACTGATTTAACATGCCAGTGTGCAGACATAACATCCCCACCTCCCCCCCCCCCCCCCTTTTGAAAGTTCAGGTATGGAAGCTGGATACATAGTCCCGTAGGTAACCTGGATAGGCCCGGACCCGGGCAGGCCGATGTTGAGGCCCATCAGGGGCCTCAACAAGCCTACACCTTGGGCAATGGGGAAGCAGGCATGTCCAGTGGTGCAGCAGCCGGCAGGGTGGCAGGCACACCTGGCAGGGCTGCAGGTGCATCCAGCAACGCTTCAGGTATAGCCAGGGAGGCAGGCGCATCCAAACTGAAATCTGAAGGATCCGGCACCTTACGTAACCGGCGAGCATGCCAACGGGAGCCATCAGTCAGCTGGAATGAATCTCGGCCCAGCTGACTTGAAGGGGCAAGGACTAGAAGGAGCACAGTTTGTTGTCACGATGAGGGCGACGGGAAGTGCTGGAGCACCAGCCCGTTCTGACCCAATCTAAGACCTGGATGGTGGGCGTCTTAACCCTGTGTGCCCTATCAAAGCGCTGCTTCATCTGGCGTTGGTCCTTGTTAACCGCCGCCTGAGTGTTGTAAGCTGGAGCCTGAGCTGCTGAGTGCCGGATCCTATCCAAGGGCAGCTGCAGCTCACGGCCGGCCATCAGTGATGCCGGTGAGACCCCGGTGGTGGAATGTTGCATCGCTCTGTAGTGTAGCAATGTCTGGAGTAAAGCTGTTTGAAAAGTGCAGCCCTGGGCCAGGTGTGCTTGGATGCTGTTCTTCAGCATTTGATTGAAACGCTCTACTCCCCCATTATCCTGGGGATGGTAGAATGCTGTGCGGATGTGGAGAACCCCACGGTCCTCCAAGAATGAAGAAAACTCTACTGAGGTGAATCGAGGCCCATTGTCAGTGGTGATGGCTTGAGGGAGCCCCCAGCATGCAAAGAACATGTCCAGGATGTCCACTATTGCTCTAGTAGTGACTGTCCCCAAAGGGGTCACTTCCGGTCATTTGGAGTGCAGGTCATAGGCCACCACCAGAAAGGGCTGGTGATGAGGCACACTATGGATTTCACCACAAATGTCTAATTGAATATGTTCCCATGGCTGGGTTGGCCAGATGAGTGGCTGCAAGGGAGGCATTTATTTATTTATTTATTTTTTTGTATACTGAATCGAGGCTCGTGAAAGAGCTAACATTTACTTCACAAACAAATCAACCAGACAAATAAAATATATAAAAAGAGGGAGCGGAAGACAAGATGGGGAGAGAAGGGGAAGCACACAAACACAACATTTGAGAGCAGGGAGATGTGTGGAAGGGAGAGGGCTTGGGGGGAGGAGGCGTGGGAAGGGGGAGGGGGGGAGGGAGAAGTATAAAACACAAGGACACCAAGGACTTCCAGGACAGAAGTTGGTATTTCAAAAAAGTGGAATTGGGGTGAAATTAGCGGGGGTAGAAAAGATCAAGGTTTTGGATGGGGGAAGATAAGAGATGGTGGTGAACAGCTGTTTTAAAGACCTGGAGGGTGGAGTGGGATTGAAGAGAGTGAGGGAGTTTGTTCCAGAGGCAGGAGAAAAGAGGAATGAAGGAGTGAAGGTGAGCAGAGAGTCTTGATTTTGGCAGTTTGACCATAAGAGGGTTGCAGGCAGATCTTGTGCGACCTGTAGGAATATTTGCGGGACAGAGCCCAGAGAGAGCTGGGGGGGCAAGGCCAGAGAGGAGTCGGTAGAAGACGGAAAGACCACCAACCTGCCTGTGGTGAGTGAATGAGAGGCCCTTGGAGTTAGCTTCATCATGGGAGATTCCACGGCATAGCTGGAGGCCAGCTGGATGGAGGCCCGGTTTTGCAGCTGACCAGGCAGGTGGCGCATGGTGCAGTCCTGTTTTCTGATCATGCCAAGAAAAGCTCCATGGTTTCAATGTGCTGGTCAATCCCTGGCCACCACACCAGGTCCCAACACCTCTGTTTGAGCTTCACTATGCCCAAGTGACCCTCATGTGCCATCCTCAAAACACTTTCATGCAGGGCACTTGGGACGACAGTCCATGGGCCACACAGGTGTTGTTCCAGCAGGACAGGTCCTCTTTGACCTGGGAAAAGGGCGTCAGCTCCTCTGGCACATGGGATGCCAATCCAGTCCTGATGTATGTGCAGAGTGTTGAGAAGATGGGGTCCTCCTCAGAGGCCTGCTGGAGCTCCTGGAGGGACACCGTGGCTTGGAGAGGAGAGTGAAGCAGCTGAATGAGGTCGTGCTCCCCACTGTCAGAGCAGATGGTAGAGGCCAGGGTGTCAATGGAGCGGGAGAGTAGGTCTGCCACCACATTGTCCCGCCCAGGCGTGAACTGTAGCTTAAAGTTGTATTGGTGGAGGCATTCGGACCACCGGTGCAGTTGGAGCGGTCTGTGGCCCATGCCGGAGGTAGCCAACAGGACTGTGAGAGCTTGGTGGTCGGTCTGGAGGGTGAACGAGCAGTCATACAGATACATATGCCACCGTTCACAAGCCCAGATACATGCCAGCGCTTCACATTCACCCACACAATACCTTTGTTCTGTAGGGTCGGGGACCGGGAGGCAAAGGCGATGGGCTTCTCCACACCATCCTACAGCTGTGAGAGCACAGCCCCCACGGCAGCAGCTGATGCATCGCAGGTGACGAGGGTAGGGCTGGTGAGATTGAAGCTGAGCCAGGACAGGTGGCGTGGTAAGCTGAGACTTCAAGAGGCAGAAAGCCTCAGCGCAGGCCAGCATACAATCCCAAGGCTCGTCGTTTCTGAGCAGCTGGCAGAGCGGTGCTGTCGTAGTGGAGTATTGGGGCAGAAACCGCAGGTAATAGGCTGTGATGCCAAGGAAAGAAGCGACATGGGCAGCTGACGTGGGCTCCAGGATGCGGTGGATGGCCTTGATGTTGGACTGAAGTGGGGAGATGCCACGAGCTGACAGGCGAAATCCCACAAACCCAATGTCCAGCATAGCGAACCTACACTTTTCACCATTCAATGTGAGGTTGTGTTTGACGAGATCCTCAAACACTCTGTGTAGGCGCTCGTTGTGGGTGGGTGCATCAGGCCCGTGTACGACAATGTAATCTAGGTAAACTGCCACTCCTGGAATCCCTGCGAGGATGGAAGACATCACTGTCTGAAAGCAGCTTGGGGCTGAGCTGAGCCCAAGAGGCATCCTCGTGTAGCGGAATACTCCAGCATGGATGACAAACGCCATGAGGCCCCCCCTCTCCTATTGGGGTGGAGGGGCACCTGGAGATAACCTTGGCGAAGGTCCAACTTAGAAAAAGCGGTGGAGCTTTAGAACTGGATGATCAGTTCCTCGTATGTGGGCAGGGGGTATTTGTCTGGGATGACAGCCCTGTTTACTGCACGAAGGTCAACACAGATACGCAACCCTCCCGACTTTTTCCTGGCAAACACCAAGTTGGGGATCTGACACATGGGATGCCAATCCAGTCCTGATGTATGTGCAGAGTGTTGAGAAGATGGGGTCCTCCTCAGAGGCCTGCTGGAGCTCCTGGAGGGATACCGTGGCTTGGAGAGGAGAGTGAAGCAGCTGAATGAGGTCGTGCGCTCCACTGTCAGAGCAGATGGTAGAGGCCAGGGTGTCAATGGAGCGGGAGAGTAGGTCTGCCACCACATTGTCCCGCCCAGGCGTGAACTGTAACTTAAAGTTGTATTGGTGGAGGCATTCGGACCACCGGTGCAGTGGTGGACTGGAACGGTGCAGTGGAACGGTGCAGTGGAACCATTGACTGGTTCAATAATTCCAGCCTCCAACAGGAGCTTGAGTTCAGCAGACACTTCATCACAGAGATCGAGCGGAACGCGTCACAGTGGCTGGATGACTAGGATCACCGTCGAGTTTAGCAGGGGCTGGTGAGTAAAGGCAGTGAGGTAACCTAGTCCGTTAAACAGCGCGTGCCATTCCTGCTGCCATGGGGAAGCGACCTGTAGCACTGGCATCTATCAGGCAACGGCTGACCCACTGGCATCCATCAGGGAAAAACCTAGCTTTGTGAAGAGGTCTAGGTCTAGGTCTAGGAGGTTGGCACTCTGCCGGGCAATGTGGAATGTGAACCCAGTCAGGTGCTTGGTGCCATAGCGCACAGGCAGCTGGAGGGTGCCCACAATGTCGATTTTGGAGCTGCCATACCCGCAGAGGGCAGTAGAGGGGTGTTGCAGTGGCTGAGGAGCGAAAAACCATTTATAAGCATCCAGGTTGAGCAGAGATACTGTAGCATCCAAATCCAGGTGTGTCCAATAGCAGAGGAACACACATCATCTAGCTGAATGGCACAGGTCCTGAAAGCCACTGGTCTGCAGCACACATTGTGTATAATGGCGGGCGCTGTGTGGGGAGGTTGAGACCTTTGTGGTGCTGGTGTCGTAGCAGGGGTAGAGAGACACACTTTAGAAAAATGATTTAGTTTGCGACAGTTCTTGCATATCTGCCCATGTGTAGGATAATCTGGTGCTCACGTAGCATGGAAAGCAGAGCCACAATTACCACAGCATTCTCGGAGGGTGCACACGCTGCCGTTGCATTTCCTGCACAGATGGGCCGGGTTCTGTATGAGCGAGGCTACCAGTATCAGGCTGCTGCAGCATCTGTGCTGCCTGCTGTGTGCCTGTGCAGGGGAAAGTCTGCAAAGCAGCAAGTTGAGCTGTGCAGTCGGCAAAGAACTCCACTTGAAATGCAATTTCCACAGCTTTTGAAAGGGATAAATCATCTGGTTCAAGTAAAAGTCTCTCGCGCACTTTCGCACTTGACGTTTTTTCGATGAGTAAGTCACTAATCATCTCATCTTGCAGGGCCCCGAATTTACAAGAGCTAGCTAAGCCTCTCAAGTTCGAAACGTACTGGTGCACTGACTCACCCGGCAGTTGTTGACGCCACCTGAAGAGAACCCGCCAGAGAAGAGCACTCTGTAGGGCTGAGAAGTGTGTTTCCAGGAGGGCCACGGCCGTAGTGAATGTGTAAGCAGTGCCCAGCGTACCAAATATCCGCTGGCCTTCCACATCCAGGCAATGGAGCAGCAAAGTTTTATTTCGTGCATCGCTCACGTCTTCCAAGCCGAGCGCGATAATATAAGTTTCAAAGGACCGAATCCAGCGAGTGTCCACGGCACGGGATGCTCTCCTGGCAGAGCAAGGAAAAGAGGAGGTGGTGGAAGAGAAAATTTGTCCCATCCTCTCCTCGTCACAGAATGTTCTGTTGAAAAAGGGACACGTCCGCATAGATGAGTTTCAAACAAACTCCTTTAATCAAGCACACAACATCATTCAACTCCAGCCAAACATGGCGGGTCCGTAAAACATCATCGTCGTAAAGCAAACATTAATTCACAGCACTGACGTAACATGCTGTCAGTGGAGAGGGAGTAATGAAGTGCTTGCGCGAATGCTTAAACCACTTGGCAATCTCTCCACAACAACCTGTGCAGACATAACACCCTGTTTAAAAACTAACCATGAGATTGAATATGAGAAAGTGAAATAATTCCATTAATGCTCTTTCCTTTTCAAAGATAGAACCGCCTTTCAAGGCCCTGTTTCCCCGCAGAGCAGGGATTGGCCTATTTTTGGGCACCGTGGTCCCTTTTTGAAGCAATGTTATATGGCCGGATGCCCTTCCTGTCACCAGCTCTGTTAGTCGCCTCTTGCGACACACCAGGGAATGACCAGTGAACCGCCAGCTCTGTTAGTCGCCTCTTGCAACACACCAGGGAATTACCAGTGAACTTGTACTCAATTTGCCGACCTCAGAGGGATGACAGGCTGAGTGTTAATTAACCATGGTGTTAATTCAGCGATCGAACGGGATTCGAACCCAGGATCCTAGGATCCCAAGCTGGCACCCTAACTGCTAAGCCAACACCAGGCTCCCTTTTCAAAGATAGAATCGTACTATAATTCACCAAAGGTCCGTCTGTCTGTCTGTCTGTCCGTTCGAAGGTACCGTAAAAACTGCTGAACCGATCGCAACGATATTTTGGGTGGATAATCCTGGGATTTCCAGGAGTAAAATAGGCTATTTAGTTTTCCCAATTTCAGCTTTAGTCTCAAGCATTCTCAGGTTTGGACTCCCGCATAACATTCGCATTCGCATAACGTTCATTGTGACGATGTTTTCATTGTGACGATGTTGTTTTCCCGGGTGCCGCACAAACGGCTGCACGGCTGCACCGATCAAACTCGGTGACCTCAGACAAAGACCTTTTATAAGGACATGGGTTGAATCCCTGCTTGAGAGAATTCCAACCCCCTCGCCGCCATCACGGCCGTCTGTCCAACTTACAATCCCACGAGATATGCAGAAAGGACGACCCAAAACCAATATAAACATCATTAAACATCATTCATATATAAACATCATTAAAAGTAAATTATGACCGAGGCCAAAGTTCAAACGACATTTAATCTCTACATGAAAGAATTCCACATAGCTATTTGGGCAGTGAATACGCTAACACGTAACAGATCGCTGTCTCCAGCTATCGGCTCAAAATCTTTTTAACTGTTGACTTGGTAGTTTTTACAATGAAGGAAAGATTAACAATGTTGTTAAAAGTCTATTTTGTGATTAATTTGTGATTGGAGATACGTTGTTTGGAATTAAAAAAGAGATATCGAGTTCAAGTGAATGACGACATGCCGTGATGATTTCTACTTTCTGAACGTGAACTTCGCGGATCGCCATATGCAGATTCGCCACGGTCCCAAGATCGATGTTTCTATACGTGAACGTACCCGTTTGTTTGCGAACGGGTACGTTTTTCATGGAAGTCCTTCACGAACTTGCTGTCCATGTCTGACGTGCGACTGAAGGTGCTACAGGAATGTGGAATTTATTGGTTTCATGCTTTAGCATTCGCCGTATCTGCATTGTCTGTTTGCTTCTGGCCTCCCACCCGTGCGTAGCACGGGTATCTCACTAGTATGTAATAATCAGAGATTGTCTTTGAAATGTTTTGAGCGCCATATATCGTTCCATGTTAGATAGACATTTGCATGTCCCTAGAGAACAACCGAAAATTAATCAAGGGATAAACAAACTAAAGACCTTAAATTAATTGAGTGTCCAGAGCTCGATCAAATGTGGCACACTACAAATATTTATTTAACACATGCATAGGTGACCGAGAGTTCAGTATTTAATTAGGTCTGCTCGTAGCCTCATTACTGCAGTACTTTTCCACCTCTCGCCCCCACCACCCACAGCAGACACACTTGTTGGGCCGAAGCCTTCTCTTTGTGAGAGACGTGATTACAATGATGCCAGATGCCTCCTGACCATTATGACTGCAAGGAGGTGGGTTTAAGAGAAGTCGACACGAAGTTGGCATAACATTAATTGATTGCCCTTCACCATTCACTACTTGTCAAAAGGTTTTCAAGACTCTTCATTCATCTGTCTTTGTTTGAATTTTTAATACATCTACGAAATTAGTTTTATTACTCGTGTTAAAGCTTGCCATTTCATGAGACAGTGACACACACAATCGTTTTGTCATATTGTGTGTCATATTATTGACATAGTCATATTGTGTGTGACACACACAATATGTTTATTAAAAATGTCATTGCAATCGCACATCGCAAAGGATCTGTTTGTACACCGCTCCTTTCCTATGCCATCTCCAGGCGCTGCATAAAGTTATTGCCGGGCACCGAAGGGGGCTCGGCGATGACGCCCGCTGAAAGGGAGTACTCAGTTTTCACTCCGGTTTCTTTCTTGTTTCCTTTCTTGTTTTCTTTCTTTCTTGTTTGTTTGTCCGGGCAATATCTCAGCCATCCTTTTAGCTAGGAAGCTGAAATTTCGGCACAATAGTGAGCAAGTGCTTTGGCAAAAATTGTATTTTTGTTTTTTGATTAATCAATTAATTGATTGGTTACTTAATTATTATTGATTAATTAATTACTTATTTATTTCCTTTCTCTTCTGGACATTATCTCTTACACCTTTTGAGTTAGAAAGCTGATATTTGGACATGACAATGACCAAGTGATTTGGCTGTAAAGGCTATTTTTGATTTATTGATTAATCAATTAATCGATTCATTATTTAATTATTCGATTATTGACTTTATTGAATTTTTTTTTTTTAAAGTTACAGATTCGGATGAAACGATTGTGGTTTAGGTATTCTATTAGCCAATTTATTAATTATTTAATTAGTTTATGATTATTATTTATTTATTTTCATTATTAATCATTTATTTATTTTTCTTTCTCATCTGGGCAATATCTCAGGCACCTTTTGAGCTCGGAACCTGATATTTGAACATGACAGTGACCAATTGATGTGGCTATAAAGGATATTTTTGATTTATTGATTAATCAATTAATCGATTAATTAATTTATTGATTAATCAATTATTTAATTTTTTGATTAATGACTTATTTAATTAATTTCCAAAAAGTTCCAGCTTCGGATGAAGCACTAGTGGTTTAGGTATGCTATTAGCCAATTGATTAAGAAAATATTTCATGATAATTTATTGATTTTAATTTCACAATTAATCAATCAATTATTGTACACCTCTCTCACCCAATACAGTCTCTATGCGCTGCATACTGGTCTGCAGTGGTCTGCAGCACACAGACATTCCCATGTTCTCGGTATTCCCATGTTATTTATTTATTTGGCATGGGGGCATTGTACTTTGAATGTATCTGTACGTGTTGTGTTGTTTTGTCTGAGATCATGTTGATTACAGAGGGAACTTGAATTTGTTGACGTTCTTTCATCGTTTTCTGTTTCAAAATCAAAAGTCATGGGATATTAATATTTGCAAGTTGTTGGTTTTTCTACAGAATTAGAGCATAATATTTTATTTTTTTAGTAATGTGATTTTTTAAAGAAATAATCCTTTTTTTTCTTTCTTTTTTACTAAAATACAACCCTTTACAAATTAAAAATAATAACAAGTAACTTTTACAAAACAAGACTAGAAGTCTAACAGCTGGGCTTATAAAATATTATATACCACAAACATGTATGATAAGCTTTTTAAAAGTCGCTAATGCTGTTTATAACATTGAACAAAGAAATTTGGAGGAATCCCTGAGGTAAGCTTTACTTATATAACTGAGCGAAGATCTACTGTAATCTATATACCCCACAAGGGTTGGGTTAATAACATAACCCTTCCTGCCGCAAATGTGGCGTTTTTCGTAGCGGCCTTTTGAAACCCACCAATTAAGGTTTTGTTTTGAAAACCACCAGTGAAACCCAATTTTCCTGCTGTTTAACACGAAACTGAAAGGGAGGAAGACCGGGGTGTGCTCATTTACCAAGCAGCTAGCTAGCACTTGCCAAGCCAGCCTTTCCTTAATGGTTTTGAATGGAGTGCTTGCGCGAATGCTTAAACCACTTGGCGATCTCTCCACAAGAAACCTGGTAAATGAACACACACCCAATGTTCTTGAGACCCGGCCATAGATCGACTGTAATCTAGATACCCCAAAGAGGAATTACCCTTCCTGCCACTCCTGCAGTGAGCTGGTGTACCGTGTACTCGTAAATTAAAATGTCGGTCGGTGGAGTCAGCCGTTGTAATGACATCATAGACCTAATGACGTAGCGTGACGGCCGGACACCAAACTGCCGCTACTTTAATATATTGAAGATGACTATGCTTTCGATATTTGATGATCATTTTAATAATGGGTTTGTTTGTGTTTCACACTGAATGAAAAACGTAAAGCTAGAGCATGGCGATTGTGATATATGATAGGTTTGACGATATTGTTGTAGGTGACGGGTCGCGCCTCCCGGCACGGCCGTCCCACGGGTGCAACGCCGGCTGGTTCGACACAGATCTCGGGTTACGCGCCTCTATAGCGATACCAAATTACACCTGTGCCTTGCCAGTTGGGGAGACACCCGTCGCTACAGGTTGGGTTTGTCAGAGACCGAGCGAAGTCTGCCGCAACCTGTAGCCAGCTTGGTTTTAATTACAAATCGAGCGGATTGCTCTTCAATGCGACACAGATGAATGCAGTGCGGCAACTTCCATACGAATCAACCAGATTTAATGGGGGAACATTAGGGTACACAAAACAAGCAAGGCGTTCATGATAACATTATAATTCAACTATGAGTAATAACCCGCTCTTATCTAGGGAGCTACAATTAAGTGTTTCGCGGGGTGACCCTAACGAGATAAACCTTAGGCCTGGACAACATTCATACAAGACAGGGGGGTACTTGGTGGTGTTGATGGACGAGAGGTGAAGATGTGAAAAGGGCGAATGCAGCTCGTAACAAGCCGATGTCGCCGGATTCGAAGGCCCCGCTTGGGCCTGCAGTCTGCCAAATGGCGGCCCGCCCTCTTATCGGCCACGCATCAAGCGTCGCGAAATGGCGGCCACCCGCTCTCCTTATCGGCCACGCGATCAGCACGATTTTCCGTTTCTCCCGCTCAACCACGCGCGGAGAGAGCTCTCCGGCGGGAACCCGCCGCGAAGGCCTGTCCACACGCCATCCGCGCATGCGTCTTTTTTCCACCTCCTCCCTCGCACGTCCTCAGCGACCCCTCGAAGCGCCGCTTCCGGTTTTTGACGGCGCTTGTCGTTTTTGCCCGCTCAATCGCGCTTTCTCACGTCAATCCATTGCCTCGATCATGGCATTGCAACCGAGGCCGGTCTTAATGGAACTTGCACCTTGTTTGATTGTCAAGATGTAATTAAAAGGGAACCGTCTCTTGTACACCACCAATGCACCACACAAAACAGCCTGCTACACCTTCCGACACAAAACTACCATCCCAGTACAGACGATCTATGGTAAACATACATCTAAGAGGGGACCTGAACTAATTCTATATTTAATAAACCACTAAGGGCCATTTCCGCAACACTACCCCCACCTTTCTCCCGAGGCTCTCCCGAGCCTCCACTAGGGGCAGCCCGCGGGAATGGCCCTGTCTAACGTACAGCACAAATCTCCCATTTACTCTAACCCACAACATTGCAAGCACTCAACTCCAAGAAGCAAAGTATCAGTAAGATTGGCATGTCCCTATCCTAGTGTGTCGGATCACTATCTAACAAACACATCCACACTCTATGCACAATACTTAACATTCTAATTATGCATTTGCGCAGGAGGGCATTCAATGTTACTTTCAACACCAATATTCACATCGGAGCAAGACATTCAGAGTTTCAAAGCTTCTTGACGTGTTCGCTCCTTCACGCCTCCTCCCGGCAGTGTTGTGTCTTCACCCCAGAGGGGTTTCCTTACTTCGTGGCCTTATTGGCCTCTCACCAGGTGAGTTCAGTCGGCCCAGTGGCCTAATCTCACAAAGAGTCCTTCGGCCCACTGAGCCCACAAGACGGCATGAATCTTCGGCTGCAACAGCCCGCAAAAGCACTTTGGCCTCCATGGCCCACAAAAATGCTTCGGCCCACATGGCACACAACCGAGCAGCAGCAGGCAACAAGCCCTGCCTTGGACAGCAGGTGGCACAGTTCTACCGATGGTAAGCAAATGCAGTCTGGAGGCATTCTTGAGGGTGCAAGTGGGGGTGATGACCTCAGCCCAGGCAAAATGAAGAGTACCCTTAACCTTCCTTGCCTGACTTATCTTGGTACGACTTGTTTTAGTATGGTCTTCTTAAAAAGTCCTTTCACTTTTTAGCTGACAGGATGGTGTGCTTCTTAATCAATTGTTATCTGTGTGCTCATGACACACTGGTGGCTTCTCTGGCACTTGGAGAGGGCGACCGAACCTGGCCCTTGTTCACAACTTTCCCATCAACACGACTCGTACCAGGTGTCACACATGAATGGTGCGGAGGAGAGTTCATCGAACCTAACCTTTTACTTGAAGCTCTAACCAATGGCACAAACCCTGCCATTGCCACAATGATCCTAATGACCCATTTTTCCCAACCTGGCACACTGTTCCATTCTTTTAAACCTGGGCAAGGCCCTTATTTGTCTCTTTTTCTTCACTTGGTGGTGCCAGGCATAACTCATTGGCTGGGGAGTGTGACTACAACTAGGCCTCTTTGCCTGCTTCCAATAGGTGGTGGGGGACACCCAGCGACCTCGGGGTTCACCTGAGCGCGCCTCTGGCGCTCCTAAATAAGGGGTGGCTCTCTAGCCCCCACACTGTGCTCTCCAAGCACTCTAACCGGGTGGCTCTCTAGCCCCCGCACTGTGCTCTCTTAGCACTCTAAACCCTACTGTCTGGTGTCCCCTCCCGACTCACCAACTTCCAATACCATGTCACACTCCCAGCCAGTACCACCATACCTTGGCTGCACCTACCCCTAGCAGTCCGCCTGCACAATGGAACAGCAGCCAGAATCCACGTCAAATCCACTAAGTCCCCCTAACCTACACTCACTTGGTTGGGAGACTCCTACCAACAGGGTACATTGTTCGCACTCACTCTCCTCATTCACACAATCACGCCATTCATCCCAAACACCTTCGTCATTCATTCCACAGTGCCACACACCCAGTCCACAACACCATCCAACACCTTCCACTTTTTGCAGGGGTGTTTAACGCCCTGTCTGTCATGTCCCCACTATTTCTCTCACTTTTTTTTTTTTTTTTTTAATAGTCACGCACATCCACTTGTGCCACTCTTGTCTCTTCTGTCAGTCTCTCAATTTGCAATCTCTCTCGATATTATTTTCAGTCAAGAATTCCCTTTTTTTTTTTTTCTTTCCAATCTGGCCTGCTTCTGTGGCTCATTGGAAAGGGAGTGAGGGAAGGAATCCCTCATTACCCCTTACATGGCCCCGCCACCTTTCCGCCACGGCTCATAAGGGTCACGTCTCAATTGGGGTCGTGGTCCACCCCCTCCTTTTCTCCAGGGTTCGCGGAAGTCAGGTAGACCCCACTTGGGGGAGCGGCCTCCCCCTCTTCTCTTTAATTCCCTGAAGACAGGTAAATCCCATTTAGCTAGCCGAACCCCTCGTGTCCTCAGAGAGGTCCGATGACCAAGGGACACCTGGCGGTGTCGTTGCTGGGCCCCTCTTGTTCGAAAATGGGTCCAGGGAGTATGTGACGCATGCCAACGCCGCCTGCTACGCATCTGCGCTCTACCTCGAAGTTCCTGTGAAGCTGAGGGAGAAATTACAATCCCCTTTCTAAAGCCTGCTCCTGGTGGAATTTCTATTTCCCCTTGCACCTCGAACCTATTTCCTACGTCACCACTCATTCCATGCTCCGCACTCACACACGTTTCGGCCTTGACAGCACACCCCGGTGCTGTAAACTGGACTATGGGCTCACAGCATTCATCCACAGGCATTCCATCCACACATTCAGGTGTCACGCATACGTGCACCCCATCGGACGGAGTCTCTTGATTAACATCAAATCCAATTGCGAACTTAAGCTCATCGTCCGCACCATGTATGCAGATGCCCACGTACCTGCTTCGTTCCAAAGTCACATCGGTCCGGTCGCTCATCATTGGTTCGCCACACTCCTCTGGGCCTGTCAGCTTCACTTGCTGGACCTGCTCAAAATGTGTTTCATGAGTCAACAACCCCGTATACTCCCTCCATGTCTCCATCACCAGGGTTTGCTCCAATTGTTGTTTCATTCGACGAGTGATGCCAATCAAGTCCTGCACCACTAACATTCCTCCCTGTGATGACGTCACACATCCCACATTATTGTGCTGCCCGACTTCCTGGCTCCATTTTCTTTCCCAGTTGAGTCGTTCTTCCTCTCTGAGCCTTTTTAGTTGTTCGTTACCTTTCCGGAGTCTTTCCATCTCTGCGGACTCCACCCTTGCTTTCTCCTTTACTTGGTCAATTTCCGATTCATATTCCTCTTGTTTCTTATGCCACCGTCCCTCTTGTGCTTCATTCTCCAATCTCGTCGTTTCTCTCAATTGATTGATTTCCTTCTCCTGCTTCATTCGTTGTTCTTTCATTACACGTTCATCCATCTCATTCTTTGACCTTGCTTTGGCTTCTGCCTGTTCGATCTGCACAGTGTAGTTCCTTTTTAGTTGATCAATTTCAAATTCATATTCTTTTTGTTTCGTATCCCATCGTCTCTTTTGTTCTTCATTCTCCAATCTCGTCGTTTCTCTCAATTGATTGATTTCCTTCTCCTGCTTCATTCGTTGTTCTTTCATTACACGTTCATCCATCTCATTCTTTGACCTTGCTTTGGCTTCTGCCTGTTCGATCTGCACAGTGTAGTTCCTTTTTAGTTGATCAATTTCAAATTCATATTCTTTTTGTTTCGTATCCCATCGTCTCTTTTGTTCTTCATTCTCCAATCTCGTCGTTTCTCTCAATTGATTGATTTCCTTTTCCTTCAGTTGTTCCAACTCATGGGTACTCCCCTCTACTTTCCTCTTTTCTCCCTGTAGTACCTGGACTTTTTCCACCAATTGATTCCCTATGCCTTCCAATTCGAGAATCCGTGCTCGTTCCCATCTGGAATCTGTGTTGTCTCGCAATGCACCGGCCAAGGCCATTTCCGTCCAGTGAATTCGTTCCTGTGCATCGACCAATTGTTGTGACTCCCTTTGCTCCTCATTTTCCTGAACCTCACTTGCCTGCTGTAGTGCCTCATGCAATTTCATGTGTAACTCCCCAATATAATCCTCCTTACACTCCACCTGCTCCCAGGCATCCTCCAATCGTGCATGAAGCTCGTTAATGTACGCATTGTCGTCCTGCTTATTTTGCCATGACGCATGCTGTGACCACGTGGTTTGGATCGGTGGGTGGGAACGTTTTCTTCGTGATGTGCGGCTCGTTGCACTCTTAATACCGATTCTCTCCCACCTCGTGTCACGCTGCTGAGCCGCGCAGCCATTTTGCGACTCCATCTTCCTTTATAAATTACGAAGTTTGACACCCAATCCACTCAAAATAAAAATGAAACCAAATTTGGAATTTGCGAGCGACGTGTTTTTTTTTTTTTTTTCTTTTTTTTTTTCTTTACGCGCCTCTCACAATCGATGTTCGGGGTGCGAAATGCACCCCAGGTCCAAATCCCACTCCTGACACCAGTGTTGTAGGTGACGGGTCGTGCCTCCCGGCACGGCCGTCCCACGGGTGCAACGCCGGCTGGTTCGACACAGATCTCGGGTTACGCGCCTCTATCGCGATACCAAATTACACCTGTGCCTTGCCAGTTGGGGAGACACCCGTCGCTACAGGTTGGGTTTGTCAGAGACCGAGCGAAGTCTGCCGCAACCTGTAGCCAGCTTGGTTTTAATTACAAATCGAGCGGATTGCTCTTCAATGCGACACAGATGAATGCAGTGCGGCAACTTCCATACGAATCAACCAGATTTAATGGGGGAACATTAGGGTACACAAAACAAGCAAGGCGTTCATGATAACATTATAATTCAACTATGAGTAATAACCCGCTCTTATCTAGGGAGCTACAATTAAGGGTTTCGCGGGGTGACCCTAACGAGATAAACCTTAGGCCTGGACAACATTCATACAAGACAGGGGGGTACTTGGTGGTGTTGATGGACGAGAGGTGAAGATGTGAAAAGGGCGAATGCAGCTCGTAACAAGCCGATGTCGCCGGATTCGAAGGCCCCGCTTGGGCCTGCAGTCTGCCAAATGGCGGCCCGCCCTCTTATCGGCCACGCATCAAGCGTCGCGAAATGGCGGCCACCCGCTCTCCTTATCGGCCACGCGATCAGCACGATTTTCCGTTTCTCCCGCTCAACCACGTGCGGAGAGAGCTCTCCGGCGGGAACCCGCCGCGAAGGCCTGTCCACACGCCATCCGCGCATGCGTCTTTTTTCCACCTCCTCCCTCGCACGTCCTCACTCCTCAGCGACCCCTCGAAGCGCCGCTTCCGGTTTTTGACGGCGCTTGTCGTTTTTGCCCGCTCAATCGCGCTTTCTCACGTCAATCCATTGCCTCGATCATGGCATTGCAACCGAGGCCGGTCTTAATGGAACTTGCACCTTGTTTGATTGTCAAGATGTAATTAAAAGGGAACCGTCTCTTGTACACCACCAATGCACCACACAAAACAGCCTGCTACACCTTCCGACACAAAACTACCATCCCAGTACAGACGATCTATGGTAAACATACATCTAAGAGGGGACCTGAACTAATTCTATATTTAATAAACCACTAAGGGCCATTTCCGCAACAATATGTTCAGCCTGAACGACATTGGAATCAAAATGCTGGAGTGTGGAGTCAGCCGTTGTATGCCGTAATGACATCAGACGTAATCACATCACCCTGCCATATGATCAGATCTTCAGCTCTGATTGGTATACGTTTGAGGGGACATACATACATACATACAATACATACATACATACGGACGGACAAACACTGTTCTAGATTGCTTTTCCCTGTGGGCTACGTCGTTAAAAAAAAGTATAATTTTTAAAAACTAAATAATACATTTAAATATATATATATATATATATATATATATAATAATAATAATAATAATAATAATAATGCATTTATTTTATATAGCGCTTTTCAGGAAGCCCAAAGACGCTTTGACAGAGTGCAAAACATAATGCATAGCAAAACATAAAAACAATTGCAAAAAAAGAAGAATCAATAGGGAAATATTCAAAGCACAAAGGAGGGAGAAGGAGAGGAGATAGTCAGGGGTTAGATGCTGTGGGTTAAATGTTGAATGCAGTGTTGAACAGGTGGGTCTTGAGTGATGTTTTGAATGTGGTGAGTGAGGAGGAGTCTCTGATGGTGTGAGGTAGCGAGTTCCAGAGGGTGGGAGCAGCGATGGAGAAGGCCCTGTCCCCCCAGGATCTAAATTTGGTCCGGATGGGGGGGGGGGGGGGTCAGGAGGTTGGTACCAGCAGAGCGGAGGTTGCGGGTGGGAGTGTGTCTGGAGAGGAGGTCAGCCAGGTAGGATGGGGCCAGGTTATGGAGGGCTTTGTAGGTCAAGAGGAGGATTTTGTACTGGATTCTCTGGGAGATGGGGAGCCAGTGAAGCTTGTAAAGGACGGGGGTGATGTGGTCACGGGTCCGGGAATGGGTGAGTAGACGGGCAGCGGAGTTCTGAATGTATTGGAGTTTATTGGTGATTGTTGAGGGTGAACCATAAAGGAGGCTATTGCAGTAGTCCAGACGGGAAGTGATGAAGGCATGGATGAGGGTTTCTGCAGCCATGGAGGAGAGGGATGGACGGAGACGGGCGATGTTTTTCAGGTGAAAGAAGGCTGTCTTTGTGATCTGTTTAGTGTATTTGTCGAAGGAGAGGGTTTGGTCAAAGATGATGCCAAGATTCCGGATGTGAGGGGAGGTGGATACTGGGAAACCGTCGATGTTGAGGGCAAAGTTATAGGTGGACTTGGTGAGCGTTTTTGGGCCAATGATGATTATTTCAGATTTATCACAGTTAAGTTTGAGGAAGTTGATTTGAAGCCAGGATTTTATTTCAGTGATGCAGTTTGTCAGGATAGAGTGGGTGGCGGTGGAGATGGACTTGGTGGAGATGAAAAGCTGGATGTCATCGGCGAAGCAGTGGAATTGGAGACCATGACGGCGGATTAAGTGACCAAGGGGGGACAGGTAAAGGATGAAGAGGAGGGGGCCAAGAACTGAACCTTGGGGGACACCTTGGGGGAGGGGAGCAGTGGGGGATTTGCAGTTATTGATGGAGATGAACTGACGTCTGTCAGAGAGGTATGATTTAATCCAAGAGAGGGCAGTGCCGGTAATGTTAAAGGTGGTTTCAAGTCGGGTGAGGAGGATGGTGTGATCGATGGTGTCAAAGGCGGCGCTGAGGTCGAGGAGGATGAGAATGTTGAGGTTGCCAGCGTCAGAGGAGAGGAGAAGGTCGTTGGTGATTTTGAGGAGAGCAGTTTCAGTACTGTGGTTGGAGCGGAATCCGGATTGGAATGTTTCATACAGGTTATTGGCAGAGAGGTGATGTTTGAGTTGAGTGGCTACAGCGCGTTCCAAAACCTTTGACAGAAAGGGTAGGTTGGAGATGGGTCTGAAGTTATTTAGGGTGTCAGGGTTTAGTCCAGGTTTTTTCAGAATGGGGGTAACAGCAGCAATTTTGAGGAATGGTGGGACGATGCCTGTAGACAGGGAGGAGTTTATTGTTGCAATGATAAGTGGAGAGAGAGCAGGAAGGGAGGCCTTGACAAAGCTGGAGGGGATGGGGTCAAGAGTGCAGGTGGCAGTTTTCATTCCGATGAGGAGTTCAGAGAGGTCAGTAGGGGAGACTGGGGAGAATTGAGACAGGGGATGGCAGGATAAGGGGGGGGCAGGTGGTTTGAGGGGGAGCGGGTGCGGCGGTGGTCAAGCTGTTGTAGATGTTTTCAATTTTGCGTTGGAAGAATGAAAGGAAGGAGATGCAGTTGTCTATTGTGAATGACTGGGTGGTGGTGTTCAGGGGGCTGAGGAGTTTGTTTATTGTAGAGAAGAATGCTTTTGGGTTTCCGGAGCCAGAGTGGATAATTTGAGAGTAGTAGGCGGAGCGGGCGCGGGAGAGGGCATCTTTATAGTGTTGTATGTGGTCCTTGTAGGCCTGGGAGTGAACTGTGAGACCTGTTTTATTGCAGAGTCTTGCGGAAGGAAATTGCGAGTATATATATATATATATATATATATATTGTTGCGGTTTTGAAATAAAGGCAAACCCCCTGTAGTTAATTGCACAACATGTAGCCTGCAGTAGTTAGATATTTCTTATTAAATGTAAAGATTATCTCCCCTCCCAATGTTTAGTAATCCACACCAATATGCGTTGAGTTAGGCAGGATTTAAAAACCTCCGTGTGGTTGAGGGAAGACGTTTTCATGTGCAGGAAGGCGTGGCTAAAATAACAGGCCATGTGACCAACAAGCGACCAATGACAGGTAACCAGCAGGCGACCAATCAGGTCGAGTCTATCTCACCAGCGAGTGACCAATGAGGGGTCGTGGACACGTCACCGGCAGGCGACCAATGGTGGGTTGTAAAACCTCCCCGAATGAAAGAGGGAAGGAGGAATGAAACCTTCCCAGAGGGAGGCAGGGCTGAATGACCGCACATGACCAACCTCGGCCAATGGGAGGCCGACAGGCCGTGGAGCCTTCTAGAAGAACATTCCACCCGATAAAGGTCCGTGCCCATCGTCATATCCGTCCTGAATCATCGTTCGTGTGGACTCCGAACGGTTCGTCCTGTGGAGCTCCTTCAATCTGCGCGTGGGAACTGCCAGACCAGGTCATCGTCTGCACGTTTCCCGGTACAAAAATAACCGGTGTGCATCATCCCAGTGTGTGTGTGTGTGTGAAAGCACCTGTCGGGATCTAGGCTAGGTAAGAATTGATAAGCCTGCCTCTCGTCCTTTTTTTTATCTGTGCCTTGTAAATAAAAGGCTGTACATTTTGTTCCTTTCAAACTTGTTCGAGTACGTATTTTCCTTCATTGGCCTAGCATCATCCGAAACCGAATTCTACCGGCCAATCAGGCCCATCAATCACGCAGGATAAAACCGCAATTCGCCCCGCGCAAAACCACTTGGCGCACTACCAGAATTGGGTGTGAATTGCAAGGGGGTTCAATACCCGGTCTTTCTGGCCGCGTGTCTTTGAAGGTATTTGGGTTTTAGTGACCAGGAACCCTTCGGCCCGTGGCTGGGAGACTGGCGATTGAGGTTGCTTCTCAACCCGCCGGGCGTGAGCTACGTTGCCGCCGTCGGCCCAGTGGACACGGAGTCTGAGGGGAAACGGGGTCATAACCCCCCCTCCCCTTTCTCCCTTAGTAAGTCGACAGCCTCGGGATCCGCAAATTAGGTGATTTTTGTGTAGTGTTGCATTAGATAAATGACCTGCACCCTGTGGTTGTTTTGGGATGGGGTTACAATGTAAGTTTAATGCATGGACCAAATTGCCTTTTTTACTTCGATGTTTAAGTTTTCCAGTGTTATTATCACACTGTGGACTGTATGATGTGCAAGGTAAACTGGGCAGATGCTGCACTTTTTGTATTCGCACACCCCAGATGTTCAGTTGCTAGTGTTGAGTTGCTAGTGTGTGTGTGTGTGTGTGTGTGTGTGTATATATATATATATATATATATTGTTGCGGATATGGCATTTGGCCTCCATATCCGCTTGTAAATATTCCCCTATTTCCCCAATACTCCCCAACTATCCCCAATCCCCCATTCCCTAGCCCCATTGCCTGTAAATAACACTCTGTAGAACCGACCTTCCCCTTTTTCCCCCATTAAATGTCGTGCCCAGGTCCACCGCATCTCACGTAGACAACTTTCGGACATCTTGCTAGTTATTCTTAGTCTATGTCAGTTAAGGACTCGTTTCCATTAATTCTGACTCTTCGTTGCACCAGAATGTGATTGTATGGCACCAGTAGTGAGTTTAGGACCTCCCCTTACCTCCTCCCATCTTCCCCATGAAACAACAACTACAACAACAACAACAACTACAACAACAACAACAACAACTACAACAACAACAACTACAACTACAACAACAGAGGAGATTGGGGGCGGCGCGGCGCGGGGAGTGTGCGTCCTCACACCGGCTTGGTTAGCCACCATTGCCATGTGCGCCCACGGGGTTACCACAAAGGGGCTGGCTGTCAGCCCCTCGTCAGGGGCGGAGCCCGGTAACCCCCCGCAGCCAGTAAGAAGGGCGGACTGATTCCATCTGGGGCGGAGCTAACTAGCTGAGGGCGTGTCACTCCCCGCCGGATATGCGCAGCGACTTACCGGATGTGAGGTGAGATGCGCCCCCAGCTTGGAGAAAGAAAGTCACCTTCGAGCGCTGAGTGAGACCTCCCGCATCTCTGGACCGGAGTGGGTCGATTCTGTCCTTGAGCCAAGAGTGCACCTTGAGCCATCGACTACCCGCTTTCCTTGCCATCAATCCCCGTGTGAGTCAGTTTTGTCCCGTTTATCTGTCGTCTGTCGGGGCTAATATAAGAGTGTGTCTAAGTGCCTGCCTTTCTATGCTGTCCCTCTCATTCCTGTAATCTGACCTTCCGCAATATTATAACCTCCTCCGGAGGTCTTGAGAACTGAACCCTTGGTGTCGTGTCATTTTAATCCCAGCCGTTGTGTCTTTTCCATCATTGATTTAGCATAGCGCGACTTAGTCAACGTTCGAGCATAATCGGGTAACTTGTGCGGACACGGCGGCCATTCCGCTCGGCCCACCATAACATCAAAGTCGTGTCTGTAACAATATATATATATATATACATACATATATATATATATATGTGTGTGTGTGTGTGTGTGTGTGTGTGTGTGTGTGTGTGTGTGTGTGTGTGTGTGTGTGTGTGTGTGTGGTTATGGTGAGTCATAAAGCATAACATAGCATTCCTTTTGCTAACCATCTTCTGCCCCCATTCACCTTTCCCACTCTTTTTCTCCTCCCTCCCCTTTCTCTCTTTCTCTCACCCCCTTCCTCAGTTTCCCCACCTCCTCCTCTGCCCCCCTTCCTCTCTCTCTCTCTCTCTCTCTCTCCCATCGTCTCTCTCCCCTCCCCTCTGTCTGTCCCACCCTCCCTCTCTCTCCCTTCCCCCTTCCCCCTCACTCCTCTCGGTATTCCCATCAGCGAAGCGATGGGTGGTATTTGGTATTTTATACTATGTAATATATGTACACACACACACACACACACACACACACACACACACACACACACACACACACACACACACACACACACACACGGCAAGTTTCGCTTCAGCGGCAGATTAGGTCCCGCCGAGATAAATTCCACCTATTATTTCAGCTCACATTGAGTTGATACCTATTACTTCAGCCCATTTTAATATTTTTCTTTCTTTCTTTGTGGAACACAGTTGTATGCATTTTCCATGAGCCTTGATAACCTGGAAAGTAAATTGTAAAAAAAAAGTAAAGACATGGGGTGAAGTGCGTTACACGAAGCAAAAATGAAACCAAAAAAACAACGTTCTCAGTTATCAGCACGTGTGATGCACATACATACAGTCGTGTCTAAAT
Organism: Myxine glutinosa; assembly: GCF_964187855.1. Taxonomy (NCBI): domain Eukaryota; kingdom Metazoa; phylum Chordata; class Myxini; order Myxiniformes; family Myxinidae; genus Myxine; species Myxine glutinosa. The sequence goes on along the minus strand of NC_136269.1, from coordinate 46,766,242 downwards.
TAGCATTTTGATAGACTAGTAGGAGGAAAGAATCTATCACACATTTCACTCTTTTCTTCCCCCTTGTATTTCTTTCCTTTTTCCCATCTTTCTCAGTATTTCTGCCTTTTCGTTATCACGATCTAATCTCCTGGGCAATAAACAGAACGGCGAAAAGAGAAAAGAGACACGAGCAGTTGTTTTCTATGCCAGTGCCAGCCAAATGTCTGTACCAGGATGCCATTTTCTTCCCCGGAATGTCATCAATTTCCACGGAACAAAAGCATTTTCCTCTAACTCAACACCATGGCTGCAGACCCAATTTTACTGTACACGTAATGTTTTCAAGCCTTCAGATACAACAACAACACAACATGCATTTTAAGGCCATGTTCCCTGCTAGAGCAGGGGTTAGCCTTGCGGTCCCCATGACAATCTTCTCCATTTTGCCCTATTTTCTGCATCTCTCCTTGTTAACCCCCTTGCCCGCATTTCTTCTTCCACCATCTTTAGCCAAGTCTTTCTCGGTCTTCCCCGTCCTCTACTTCCTTCTACATTCATTTCCATCACTCTTCTCAACCAGTCACTTTCATCCTTCCTCAATACATGACCAAACCATCTCAACCTGTTCCTCTTCACAGCATCAATCACAGGCAATATTCCCATCATCTTTCGCAATTCATCATTTGTCTTCCTCTCTCTCAACGATACTCCGCAAATCCATCGAACCATTCGCATTTCCACCCTTTCCAGCCTTCGTTGCTGCTCTACGTTCATTTTAAGTTTGAATGTGTGTGTATTCAGATTTAATATCCTTCAGATAAGAATGCAGTTTTTACCTGTAAGCAAAGGCTGTAATTTACATTGAAATGCCATATTTGACCGTATGACCCACTTGATGATGCTTTTTGTCCATCTTCTCCCGAGCAGCGGTCCAACGGAAGATTAGCAAATCAAATGGACAAATACAATCAAAATATTTGCATTTTGAGGTCGGTGTATTGTTGTCAGATTTATGATTCGTAAAGCGGTTTGTGCAGCATGTATCCGAGTCGAGTGTCTCGATTCTGGATTAGCATGGTTTGGGTTTCCAACTGGCTTGTCCTTCATTGTCTGGCAGCACCAAGCTGAAATTGTATACATTGAGTTCATTCTTCCAGTGGAAATGTTCCTCAGCCCAATGCCGTAGTCACTCATAGCATTCTGTTGCTGTGAAAGCGGAAGACCTTTGACTCTCTTCATTACCAAATCACATTGCATGACAGTCATATCCATTTTCATTCTAAGATGGTGAAGCATTGAAATCAAGCATCAGATGATTGCAAAGTTTTGATCTCCTGAAGGATGTGCACTTGGATGGATGTTGGTTCATAAAATCAAATGAGATGAGGATGAGTAAAATCAAAAATTTCGGTTGGATGAGCTGCGGTGACGTGTTGCAAGAGGAAGTGATGTCGAGCTACATTATTTAAGGCCTCGGCTTGTCTCTCTTTACGTTTTGGGTTTAACATTGCCAATTGACTTCTAAAATCGTTCAGGCGAGGGAAAATAACGACACGAGAGCTGCGACTCATTTAAGGAAAGGTGAGGTTGAAGTGGGGAGGTAGTGGGATAGAAACAGTCAGGTGCAAGGAAGTGACTCGGAGTTAATTCCATTGCTTTTTCCAAAAGTGCAAATTGCACTCAAAAGTGAAACATTTATTCCCTTGGCTTCCCGTGTGTTTAAAAAGCACTTCAAAATTCGCTTGCAACTTCAAAATTGCCTCTGATGTGAGCTTGCAGTAGTGGGTGTACACCGCATTGGGAAAAGTTGCGTGCACTTGAATCCATCCTTTGTTATGGAAGAGATATCTCTCTGTTATGGAAGACAGCAGTTATCATGCACAGAAGAGTCGGTGTGTAACAGTAGCTTGTGTTTAGCATATGTTTTATTTTTTTATCCCCCTTTTCTTTAAAGGAAGGATTGGTAATGCAGCCGAGCAAAACATTCATTCCAATGATATATTTCAGTGTCAAGAAAGTGACATCATAGGTCAGCAGTTCATGTGTGAAAGGTTGCCTTATGCGCCGGTCACGACCGTTCCGAGGGTGTTAAAAATGAAGGAGTGCACAATGATGTATGTGTCTGTCGTTTCTTTTAGCGGTCATAGAAATAGTTCTGCCGCAATGAGAAGGATCATCATTTCCTTGTCTATGCCATCTCTGTTTGCCTGCACCGTCGCCCACTCTCATTCAATTCTGCTCACTAATCCGGCTCACCGAGTTTGCTTTTTTATTTCATCCTTTTCATGTACATTGCCTGCTCCTTGCCCCCATTTCCTTTCAATCCCCATCTCAGCATGATTGAGTGCCATGCCGTAATGAGAGTACACCCTAATGGTGCGAAATACCAAACCCATTGATTTTAAAACAGTTGATAAATTGACTCTAATGTAACGTCTACAATAAACTAGTCAGACTCATTAAGAAGCAGATGTTTTGAGGTCAAAATTAGCTCAATAAATCTCCGTAGAAGGCCCTGGAATGTGCTCCCAAGAGTTGTTATACCTAGCAAATAGTTCCAAACTAAGTACGTCTGTTTTTTTGCTGAATGCGTAGGAAACGGGATAGCTTTTACAATGTGAGCTGAGTTACAGTTGTCGGTAAATCTCGCCTCGGCCCTTTCTTTGTATACATGAAAGCATTCGTTGCAAAAGTTGTTTTTCGTGGCCTTTCAAATAACTTGCAATAATCAAGAGTAGTTGTTGCACCATGTTGATGACTTTGTCAATAAACTTCGGATTATTTACAAACCAGTAATGAAGGCTTTCAAATGGCAATGAATAAATGATGAACTTGAACGTATGGATTTCCATGGAGTGAGATTGTGCCCACTTGTATTTATGTTTTACAACTTCACCAGCCTTGTAGGTTCTGCACGGCAATTGGCCTCGGGACTAAAACCTACATGCTTTTCCAAAACACTGACAAAGCCAAATGTATCACTTGCTTTGCAATGCAATTGTCTCAATTGTTCCATTCAAATGATAGAGCTGAAAAACAGATGGAAACAGAAAGCAACAGATGGAATTTCAACAAGATACCATTTGTTGAGGGTATAATTGTGAGGTAGTAAAATTAACAGGGCAGCTGTACAGAGCCAGAAAATTGTGCGAAGGAATATATATCTCTATATATATCTAGAATATATATATATATATATTCTCCGTAAGTGATTCTGTCTGTCGGTGAGTCTGCCCGGGGGTGTGGCCTCCCACATTGAGGGAGTACCTCCACCCATTCTGGAAGAGGCTTCAAAAACAAATCACCACCATTTTCTTTCCTCGCATAGCTTTGAAGCCTCTTTTGTTAGGCCTACGGTGGCTTGCTCTCTCACAGTTTTATTTCAACTCTCATTCGATATATGACTTCATTTTTCACAGTCGCTAACAAAGTTTTAGACTCTGTTGAAAAAAACGGGAATAAAATTCGATGAAAGTTACCGTTTATAGAACAAAATGTATTTTCAAAGGCCTGTAACATAAAGTCCATTGAGTCTCCCTCACGGCTTTATCTCGACTCTAATTCACCATCTGATTTCATTTTATCGATGGGGTTTTAGACTCGGTTTCAGCAATAATTGAGAAAATTCACACACCCACGGAAAATTGCTGTGATATTTTAGAAATTTGCGGCACGATATATCATACACCGCCTAAAATAACACAGACGGGAAAATGCCAAGATATATGAAAAATTCGTAGCGCACTTTTCCATTGTCACAACGAAACGTTTAATTTAGACGTTGTCACAATAAAAAGTCAACAATGTGGTGTGAGGGGCAGAGCTTCATTCACATATCGCCACAGACGGAAAATTGCCGACAGATATTTATTCGTTCTTATTTTATAAGTTATCATCATCATTCATCATTATGATACGGAAGTAAAGGTAATCCTGTTTAAACTTCCATTCATTCCATCGATCTTTTTTTTTTGTTTTCACACAAATTTTCAAGGCTGAATCGTGTTCACATACAGGATTAATAAATAAACTCCATTTCACATGTTCATCCGTCTGGCCACTCTGCCATAAAGCCCAGATCGGTGGAGTGTTGCAGTGATTGTTGTCCTTCTGGAAGTTTCTCCCATCTCCACACAGGATCTCTGGAGCTCAGTGAGAGTGACCATTGGGTTCTTGGTCACCTCTGTTACCAAGGCCCTTCTCCCCGGATTGCTCAGCTTGGCCGGGCGGCCAGCTCTAGGAAGAGCTCTGGTTGTTCCAAACTTCTTCCATTTAAGAATTATGGAGGCCACTGTGCTCTTGGGAACCTTCAATGCAGCAGAGATTTTTTTGTAGGCTTCCCCAGATCTGTGCCTTAACACAATCCTGTCTCTGAGCTCTGCAGGCAGTTCCTTCGACCTCACGGCTTGGTTTTTGCTCTGATATGCATTGTCAGCTGTGAAACCTTATATAGGCAGGTGTGTGCCTTTCCAAATCATGTCCAATCAATTGACTTTACCACAGGTGGACTCCAATCAAGGTGTAGAAACATCTCAAAGATGATCAAGAGAAATGGGAGGCACCTGAGCTAAATTTAAAGTGTCATAGCAAAAGGTATGAATACTTATGTCAATGTGATATTTCGGTTTTTTATTTTTAATAAATCTGCAAAACTTTCTAAAATCCTTTTTTCTCTTTGTCATTATGCGGTATTGGGTGTAGATTGATGAGGGCAAAAAAATGAATTTAAACGATTTCAGCATGAGGCTGCAACATAACAAAATGTGAAAAAAGTGAAGGGGTCTGAATACTTTCTGAATACACTGTATATATATATATATATATATTGATATATATATATATATATATATTGATATATATATATATATTGATATATATATATATATACACTGTATATATACAGGCAAGTGAAAAAGTAAGTACACCCCATGTAAAGTTTTGACTTTTTCAACATATTTCAACATGCAGCTATTTGATCCTCATCTATCTATAATTCCAGTAATCTCTGTCTGTACGTTTGTTTGTCTGTGACCGCTGTTTCTCGACAACCACGGGTCCGATATACTTTTAACTTGCCAGGTATATTGCTGGGGACCCGAGGATGTGCCTTTTCAAGGTTTCATATTAATCGGACAATTACTTACCGAGCTATGTCCAAAAAACGATTCAACCAATCAGAGAGCAGCGAACGATCGCGTGTGCCGGCGTTGCGAATGGACCAAACCATTCCATGTAAATAGAGGGGGGGGGTTCTGTGGTCGTTGCGAATGGACGAAACCATTTCATGTAAATAGAGGGGGGGGGATTGTCACTGTACTCGCAAGCCGTTCGCCGTTCGCTTTGGCGTTGCGAATGGACCAAACCATTTCATGTAAATAGAGGGGGGGGGATATAATTTTAGATAGATATATAGTACGGGCATATATATAGTACGGGCATGCCCTAGTTTCAACAATATTGATAGATAAAGGTGATATAATGCAACAAATATTATGAAACGTTTACATATTGGGTTTTAATAAATAAAATTATTTGGGTTTAAATTTAAATTTGGGTTTTAATAATAAATTTCGGCCGCACGTAATTTTGAGTGCGTTAGGCGCACTTCGGGTCCAATCCCACTCCTGACACCAATTGTTGCGGATCTCCTCGTCAGCCTTCTCCCCTTACCAAGGGGGGATTAGTCCCCTTGTCTTTGACTAGCCGACGGGATCCAGGGCTATGACGTTCCTTCCGGACGGTGTTAAATAGGGTTGTAGGCCGAATTCCTATTACCTAAGTACCAACGCCGCCTAGGAAGCAAGGAAATAAGCCCCGCCCGAATCACGGTTATTGGTGGAAACGCCGAGCGGTAGCGAACCGTGACCCGAGCCGTTATCAATGGCTAAACCCGATCCGAGCGGTTCCTAATTGTGCCACGCTTACCCAATGGCGGAAATCACCGATACGGGCGAATCAGGAAAGACAGGAAGAACAGATGGTGTATTACACTATGTACAGTACCAAGAAGAAGAACACACAGTGCAGCCTTATACAGTCTTATACTTATCCCAAGACAACGGGCCCGTTTCACACTCAGACACACTCCCACGGGGATTGCCAATGGTCAGGTTGATGGTCCAGGGATGATGTCCAGGCAGTTCGCTCCGGTCCCCGACTCGCACCGCGAAGAAGATGGTCAGGGCGGCAGAAGCTCCCCGTGGGTCGTTGGCGCAGATCGGACAATTACGGGGCGAACGGTAAGCTGGGCTTGGCGGTTACACTTGCGGTCATGGCCGCGTACGTAATAACTGAACCGGCGCTATATGCGCTCCCCATACAAGTTCATAGGCGCTCCCAATACAAGTTCATAGGCGCTCCAAATACAAGTTCATAGGCGAGGCGCAATTCCTTCCAGACCTTTACACACTGCTCTCCCGCAGAAGTCCTGTTCAAGCCTCACAGTCCTTTATACAATGCACTCTCCCAAGTCATCACAGCCCTCCGCTTCGACCAGTCCGCTTCATACGAGCGCTGTTGCGTAAGTCCTTTATACAACGCACTCTCCCAAGTCCTCACAGCCCTCCGCTTCGACCAGTTCTCTTCATACGAGCGCTGTTGCGTAAGTCCTCCCCAAGGGCTTTGTGTGTTGGCTTTTATAGGCACGCCCTTACCACTCCCTGTCACGCCATGTCACCCAAGCCCTGATTGGCTGGTGGCCCTTACCGCTGCTGTCTCCACCGCTTCACCCTCGACGCCACGCTCCTCCCTCTCTCAGGCCTACCTCGTGTCATTTGACAAGGGAGCATCCTAATGCGAGGTGCAATAGCCAAAATGGGGCGCGGTATGGATTCTGCCCAACGAGGTAGATTTGGAGTGTGGAGGCAAAATGAAAGGGGCCTCTCTTATTTCTTTTACACAACACAGATGTTACTAGGGAAATGGCCTTATACTCACACAGACTATGACATAACTCATATCCTAAATGGGCCTATGTGTTGCTTGTGGACTAACTAGGGGGCAAACCTTTAACCTTTAATGATGTTATATGTACACTCTCAAAACCGCAACAATATATATATATACAGTGGAACCTTGACTTACGAGTGCCCCAACTTACGAGTTTTTCGAGATACGAGCCGTCGCTCCGGCGGTTTATTGCTTTGAGATGCGAGCCGAGATCCGAGTTACGAGCTTTTGCCACCCGGTCACGTGGTTATCTTGCCGTTCAAGTACAGTATCTCTGTCGTATAGCGCTGCATTTTTGTTTTCGCATTTCGGTTATTTTGAGTTTACGCCGCCAGGTGGGTTCTGGTCACGTGGTTATCTTGCCGTGCACGTACAGTACGTATCTCTGTCGTATAGCGCTGCATTTTAGTTTTCGCATTTCGGTTATTTTGAGTTTACGCCGCCAGGTGGGTTCCGGTCACGTGGTTATCTTGCCGTGCACGTACAGTACGTATCTCTGTCGTATAGCGCTGCATTTTTTTTTTCGCATTTTGGTTATTTCGAGTTCACGCCGCCAGGTGGGTTCTGGTCACGTGGTTATCTTGCCGTGCACGTACAGTACGTATCTCTGTCGTATAGCGCTACATTTTTTTTTTCGCATTTTGGTTATTTCGAGTTCACGCCGCCAGGTGGGTTCTGGTCAGGTGGTTATCTTGCCGTGCACGTACAGTACGTATCTCTGTCGTATAGCGCTGCATTTTTTTTTTCGCATTTTGGTTATTTCGAGTTCACGCCGCCAGGTGGGTTCTGGTCACGTGGTTATCTTGCCGTGCAAGTACAGTACGTATCTCTGTCGTACAGCGCTGCATTTTTTTTTTCGCATTTTGGTTATTTCGGAAAATTTCTTAGTTTTAACCATGGGGCCTAAGAAAGTGAGTGGCAAGTGCAGTGCTGAGAAGAAGAAGAGGATGATGTGCTTGGATATAAAACACGCAATCGTCGAAAAACATGAGCGAGGTGTCGAGGAGGACGTATATAACGGCAGAGGAGAAGAGCATGCCAGGCCACAACTTGTTCAGAATGCCGGCGATAGCTCACCTTCTCTTTGTGGAAAACACGGTGAGATCCTTAACATCCAACAACTAATGGGACGCAAACGGGGCGCCCAGTTTAGCGGTACACACATTGATGAATCACCCTGCCTGTGATTCACCCATGACAGGTTATAGCTGGGTCGGGATTCAAACCCAGGCTGGACAGTTTAGACTTTAGAGTCAAGTGTGCGTACCTCCAGTCCAGGCCATCCTGCCAACTTGTATGCTGCATACAGGTGAAATATAAAGCGCGAGATATTTTTATATATACTGTATATTTTAAAAAAAATTGGTGTGGTTTTTGGCGGGCTGGAACGGATTAATAGCATTTCAATGCATTTCAATGGGGAAATTTGATTTGAGATACAAGCAATTTGAGTTACGAGCTCGGTCACGGAACGAATTAAACTCGTAAGTCAAGGTTCCACTGTATATATATATATATATATATATATACAGTGGAACCTCGACTTACGAGTGCCCCAACTTACGAGTTTTTCGAGATACGAGCCGTCACTCTGGCAGTTTATTGCTTTGAGATGCGAGCCGAGATCCGAGTTACGAGCTTTCGCCACCCGGTCACGTGGTTATCTTGCCGTGCACGTACAGTATCTCCGGCGCAAAAACGGCTCTCTCAGGGTCAAACTCGGTATCGTTTTGAGCGCACGGTTCAGACCTTCAAGAAAAAGTTTATTTTGTAAAAATCGAGCCACGCGTTCAAAAGATATGACTGGTTTTGTTCGCCGGCACGTCGGTGCTCGAATCGGCTCGCGGTAAAATCCAACACGTCCTTTGTCGGGTCCGTCTGAACCAACCACGGGGCCTAGAAGGCTGGGACTGGTCTCAAAAGTTAGGTCTGGATCATATCTCGAAACGCTGGAAGCTGCACCTCTCTGTGATAATCTTGTGGACCATGACAAGAGATCGTGCGACACGTGGTTATCTTGCCATGCACGTACAGTATCTCTGTCGTAGTATAGCGCTGCATTTTAGTTTTCGCATTTCGGTTATTTTGAGTTTACGCAAAACGGCTCTCTCAGGGTCAAACTCGGTATCGTTTTGAGCGCACGGGTCAGCCCTTAAAGAAAAAGTTTATTTTGTAAATATCGAGCCACGCGTTCAAAAGATATGACTGGTTTTGTTCGCCGGCACGTCGGTGCTCGAATCGGCTCGCGGTAAAATCCAACACGTCCTTTGTCGGGTCCGTCTGAGACAACCACCGGGCCTAGAACGCTGGGACCGGTCTCCTTGGATAGGCCTGGATCAGATCTCGAAACGCTGGAAGCTGCACCTCTCTGTGATAATCTTGTGGACCATGACAAGAGATCGTGCGACACGTGGTTATCTTGTCATTGCAAGTACAGTATCTCTGCCGTCAACTTGTTCAGAGTGCCGGCGATAGCTCGCCTTCTCTTTGTGGAAAACACGGTGAGATCCTTAACATCCAACAACTAATGGGACGCAAACGGGGCGCCCAGTTTAGCGGTACACACATTGATGAATCACCCTGCCTGTGATTCACCCATGACAGGTGAGAGCTGGGTCGGGATTCAAACCCAGGCTGGACAGTTTAGACTTTAGAGTCAAGTGTGCGTACCTCCAGTCCAGGCCATCCTGCCAGCTTGTATGCTGCATACAGGTGAAATATAAAGCGCGAGATATTTTTATATATACTGTATATTTAAAAAAAAATTGGTGTGGTTTTTGGCGGGCTGGAACGGATTAATAGCATTTCAATGCATTTCAATGGGGAAATTTGATTTGAGATACGAGCAATTTGAGTTACGAGCTCGGTCACGGAACGGATTAAACTCGTAAGTCAAGGTTCCACTGTATATATATATATATATATATATATATATATTGTTACGTCTCCCCAAATCCCGGTTACGGTGCAACTCAGAGTCTCGAGAGGGAATGCGGCAGAAAGATTTGTTATTTTGAGTGTTCTAATAAACCATGGTAAAACCACACCAAAGCAATTGTGTAGAACAAAACAAGTAATTGCATTAAGAACTCTCACGTACACAACAATAACTCTCTTAAAGAAAGTACAATGAAAATAGCACTTGCATAAAATGAACAATACATATGATGGTACCATCATTCCCTAATGCTCTCAAGGCAATGAACTCACGACACGCCAAACGTGAGTGGAATGTAACATTCCCCAAAGTCCGTGCATGGATCCCCACGCTGGTTGAAGCCTTGCAGAATGACGAGAACAGGCATGTACTGGCACGATGGCAGACGAGGAGTTATGAGGTGAGAAGCCGATATGTAAACAAAAGGCAATACACACAATGATGTCGATATGGGAATCCCAATGACAAAACAAGATGCACCAAGCGGACGGTCTCTTCGAGGACAAAATGGTGCATCGGCCTGTAATGGAGGCGCTTGATTTTTCTCCAACAATAACTCACGCTTGGTGCTAAAACCTGAGACGCAGGTTTAATTGCAATCGCAATGTTGGACGATATCGCGTGCAATTCCTTTCACGGGAAGCCTCAGCTCATTTGCGACCAATATCAAAAAAGTCCGCTCACAGCCTCGATGCGATTCACGGCTGTATCTCTCTCCTGGCCATCTCCTCGTCCTCCTTCTCTTCTGGTTCCTTTGCGGCGTTTTCCTTTTTCCTTCACAAACATTTATTTTTACCTTTTACTGAAGTCATCTCCATGATGGAGATGTCATCATCATCTCCATGAGTCATCTCCATCTCCAGGAGGCTTGCTCAGATCTCTCCACGGCATCAAAGTTTGAGTGTTTTCCCGTTCGTGTCTTTGTCAAATTTCCGCTGGGTATTTTGTTGTGTATGTGTTATTGTGTGTTTCTATTTGGTTTTGTAGTTGTTGCAAATTTGTGTGTAATTAGTAGTTTTTTTTTTGTTCGCGCCTCGTGCGCAGCCTGGTCTCTCCGGGCTCCCTCCCCCCCGTCAGTGTTTTGTGAATATGGGTTCTTTCCTTCATAGTATTTGCTTGTTTCTTTGATTTTCCTTTCTCCCCCCTACCTCTCACGAACATCTTACCCTTTGTCCAGCGTTTTGAAAACAGAACAAACAAATAAACAAAAAAATTCTATATTAATTCTTTCTCTCCTCCCGGACACGTGCTTGTTCGCTCTCCTCCTCGTCTCGACTTGTGCCCTGCCCCCTATATCTCGTTTTTCTTCCACGTCTCCTCCTGCTTTCTCAAATCCACGTTCTCACTTAGAGACTTTTTCCAGATTGTTTTTCATGGTTTTGTTTAAATATTATTTAAATATGATTAGACCGCAGCCGTGATGCTGACGCCCCCCCCCCCCCCCCGAATTTCCATGTTTTAAACGTTTACCAGTGTGTAGCCTGGATTAGAATAGGTACACCGTATCCCTGTGTGTCGTAAGAGATGACTAAGAGGGTTGGCGTCAGGAAGGGCATCCGGCCATAAAAATATTGCCTCAAAAAGAGAACCATGACAATTACAACTATATATGGGCAGGGTACAGCCCGAAGTGGAGATCGGTTTCTGAGGTTTGGGACATGGAATGTAGGGACAATGACAGGGAGATCAGGAGAAGTGGTGGAAGTATTGGTCAGAAGAAGAGTGGACATATGTTGTGTGCAAGAGACGGGATGGAAGGGAAGTGGTGTGAGAATGGTGAAGGGTAGGCAGGGACAGAAATACAAGTTTATGTGGCAAGGGTGCCTGGAGGCGGAGGGCGTGAATGGTGTTGGTGTCCTGTTTTCGGAGGAGTTTGTAGACAGTGTGGTGAGTGTGACGAGAGTGAGTGATAGGTTGATGATGGTGAAAATGATGATTGGAAAGCTCTTGGTGAACGTCATCTCGGGATATGCTCCGCAGGTTGGTCGAAGCGATGAAGAGAAGGACAGGTTCTGGTGTGCGATAGAGAAGCTGATGGAAAATGTGAAAGATGAGGAAGTTGTTGTGGTAGGAGGAGACCTAAATGGGCATGTGGGAAGGAGTATGGATGGTTTTGACAGAGTTCATGGGGGTTACGGATATGGTGTGAGAAATGGAGAAGGTGAAAGGATTTTGGAGTTTGCTGATGGAGCTGATTTGTTGATTTGTAATACTCAGTTCCAGAAAGAGGATAATAAGCTTGATACATACACGTCAGGTGGGTCGACGACAACCGTTGACTACCTGATGGTGCGTAGGCGAGATAGGGGGCACCTCCGGGACGCAAATGTGATCCCGGGGGAGGAGGCTGTTTCACAGCACCACTTGGTTGTCTATGACGTAAGGGTGAAAGGTGCGAGGAGAGCTCGATGGGTGAAGTACCACCCGAGAATGAAGGTGTGGAGGTTGAAAGAGGTGACAGTAAGGGAGGCATTAAAAGAGAGGCTGAGTAGGGTCGAGGATGATGTGGTTGAGCTTGAAAGTGGTTGGATGTCAATGAAAGCTAGTCTGTTGGGAGCCGTTGGTGAGGTATGTGGATGGACAAAAGGACCACCGAGGCACTCGGAAACATGGTGGTGGGATGATGAAGTTGGAAAGAGGATTGACGAGAAGAGGAAGAAGTTCAAGGAGTGTCAGAAGGCGAAGGGTACGGGAGCAGAAACAGCAGAGCATGAAAGTTATAAGGCAGCCAGGAAGGCTGCAAAGAAAGAGGTAGCAAAGGCGCAGGAGGCATGTCGGAAAATGTTCGGAGAACGCTTGGATTCGGAAGAGGGTCAGAAAGCAGTATTCAGGATTGCAAAGCAGATAGCGAAAGAGAGGTGTGATGTGATGGGGGTGAGTTGCTTGAAGGATGAAGTGGGGCAAATCGTTGTCGACCCAGATGGAATTAAAGGAAGATGGAAAAGATATATGGAAATGCTGTTGAATACAGAGAATGAATGGGATGGCAACATAGAGAGTAATGCAGTTTTAGGACCGGCAGAGAAGATAACTGAGAAGGAAGTTGAGGAAGCGATAAAAGCAATGAAGGGTAGAAAAGCGGTAGGGCCGACGGGAGTTGTGGGAGATATGTTGAAGGCAGCAGGAAGTTGGGGTGTGAAGAGAATGACAGAGATCTGTAATCTGGTGGTGAAAGAAGGCCGCATTCCAGTGGATTGGGAACTGAGTACCCTCGTCCCTCTATACAAGGGGAAAGGTGACCCTCTGGAGTGTGGCTCGTACCGAGCGATAAAGTTATTGGAGCATGGAATGAAGGTATGGGAAAGGGTGTTGGAGAGGAGGATAAGGAAGAAAGTGAAGATCGACGAAATGCAGTTTGGATTTATGCCAGGAAGAGGAACGACAGACGCGCTTTTCATTGTGAGGCAGTTGCAGGAGAAGTACATGGAGAAGAGGAAGAAGTTGTTTCTTGGGTTTGTTGATCTGGAGAAAGCATTCGATAGGGTTCCACGCAAAGTATTGACATGGGCATTGAGGAAGTTAGGAGTGGAGGAATGGTTGATCAGAGTAGTGAATGGCAATGTACAAAAGAGCGCGCACAGCTGTAAGGACGAAGGACAGGAACAGTGGTGAGTTGAGGTGAAGGTGGGAGTGCATCAGGGGTCGGTACTAAGTCCACTACTATTTGTAGCTGTGATGGAGGTGCTGGCTCAGATCGTAAAGGAGTGTTTACCGTGGGAGTTGTTGTATGCAGATGATCTGGTGTTGATTGCGGAAAGTATGGATGGACTGAAGGAAAAGATGAACAAGTGGAAGGAATGTATGGAGACAAAAGCTCTGAAGGTGAATATCGGAAAGACAAAGGTGATGGCAAGTGGTAGAGCATGTGGTGAGGTGGAAAGAACTGGGAAGTGGCCCTGTGCTGTGTGTAGGAAGGGTGTCGGAGTGAACTCCATTCAATGTACAATGTGCGCTGAGTGGGTTCATCAAAAATGTCGTGGTCTGAGAGGGTCATTAACCAGTGTGGCAGCTACATTCAAATGTAATGTGTGCACAGAGGGAGCTGCAGATGGAGGAAATGTTCAGTTGGATCTTGGAGATGGCGTGAAGCTGGAAGGTGTGAAAATTTTTTGCTACCTCGGAGACATGCTGAATGGAGAAGGTGGATCAGACTCGGCAACGGTTGCTAGAGTGAGATGTGCATGGAAGAAGTTTCGGGAACTGAGTGGCGTGCTGATGATTAGGGGAGTGTCGTTGAAGCTGAAGGTAAAGGTGCATGCTGCATGTGTGAGAAGTGTTATGATTTATGGGAGCGAGACATGGGTAATGAACGTAGAGCAGCAACGAAGGTTGAAAAGGGTGGAAATGCGAATGGTTCGACAGATGTGCAGAGTATCGTTGAGAGAGGGAAAGACAAATGATGAATTGCGAAAGATGATGGAATAGAGCCTGTGATTGATGCTGTGAAGAGGAACAGGGTGAGATGGTTTGGTCATGTGTTGAGGAAGGATGAAAGTGACTGGTTGAGAAGAGTGATGGAAATGAATGTATAAGGAAGTAGAGGACGGGGAAGACCGAGAAAGACTTGGCTAAAGATGGTGGAAGAAGAAATGCGGGCAAGGGGTTAACAAGGAGAGATGCAGAAAATAGGGCAAAATGGAGAAGATTGTCATGGGGACCGCAAGGCTAAACCCACCCCGCTCTAGTAGGGAAAATGGCCTTTAAAATGCATGTTGTTGCTGTTGTTGAAGTCATCTCCATTTCACACTTAACAACAATATTACCTGAAACTAAAAATATTCTACAAGTATATAATAACAACATAGGCAGAAGTGACGGATCCGTAACAATATATATATATATATATATATATATATATATATATATATATATATATATATATATATATATAATATATATGTACATATATATATCTCTATATATAAAGGAGGAGTGTGTGTGTGTGTGTGTGTGTGTGTGTGTGTGTGTGTGTGTGTGTGTGTGTGTGTGTGTGTGTGTGTGTGTGTGTGTGTGTGTGTGTGTGTGTGTGTGTGTGTGTCTGGATGTCCGCTTATACCTCAAGAACTACACATCGGAGAAAAGTTTTAGACACAGATTCGGAATCAGCATAAAATCCCGGTGGTTGTAGGCTACGTTTTATTGGCGCTGAGGAAGCGCCTTTAGCGATTGACTTCCAGCCAGTGTAACGCTAATTCCTGTCACAGGAATTCGGAGA
>NC_136269.1:46749390-46750959 GCF_964187855.1 Myxine glutinosa | reverse complement strand
ATATATATATATATATATATATATGTATATATATATATATGTATATATATATATGTATATATATATATATGTATATATATATATATATATGTATATATGTATATATATATATATATGTATATATGTATATATATATATATGTGTATATATGTATATATGTATATATATATATATGTGTATATATATATATATGTATATATATATATATATGTATATATATATATATGTGTATATATATATATATGTATATATATATATGTATATATATATATATATGTATATAAATATATATGTGTATATATATATATATATATATGTATATATATATATATGTGTATATATATATATGTATATATATATTAGGGTGGTGCTCAAAATAATTTTTAAAAATATTTACTGGGACATGGCTTTATGTTGTTCCTTTTGTTCCAAAATGAAAAGACACCAAATATGAAAGCAATCTGATTTTATTTAGGGGTGCCACATCAGCCTTCAAACTAAAGGTGTCTACAAAACTTTTCTATATATGGATCGAAAGCAAAACCAGAAGTTTGTTTTATGAAAATCCACCCTCCACTCACTTTCTTTGTATTCTAGCAAACACAAGTTACAATAGCTGCACAAATAGCACTATATTGCTATGAAAACTCAAATTCAATGATAACAATCCAAATGTTCAGTTCATAAAATGAAGAGACACCATATCACATAATATAAAAAAACCCAAATATAATGAGATATGTAACTCCTATTTCTGGGCCTGTTTCACCACTGTTGCCTTCTTGGCATCGGGGTACATCTTCCTGTGAGCAGCAACAACTTGGAGCAGAGCTTGCTTTTGCTCTTCATCCTTTGTAAGGAGCTTATTGTAGTCTTGTATCAATGCGACACCCCTTTCTGCCCTGTCGTTCACCTCGACTAAGCCACTGGCGGCTTTCTTTGCTTCCTGAAAGCTGGTTTCTTGCTCCCATGAACCAGGATCCTTATCCATCCAATCAGTTGGGGTCCCTAGGATGCTGAAGAAATGCTTGGTGTGTTTTGTTATGAGGCCAGCGATTGACAGGGCGGTTCCTCGTTTGATAGCTGGTCTCTTTGGAGAGGGGTTTTCACCGTCATTTTTCAATGCTTCAATCATATTGATCTTGCTTTCTTTGTCAATTCTGGTGTCAAAGAATGCAAATGCCACTAGTACTGGGCTCATGTACCACGTGTGGCGGCCAAGTGCCTTCAAGGCTGCCTGAGCCATCTTCTGATTGATTTGTTCAAACTTTTCCAACTTCTTGAAGAGGTTAATGTCATTCAGGGGAGCCTCAATAGCTTGTGGAGCCCGAAACCAAGCCTGTGCATACACAAGGCAGACAAAAATGTTGAAGGCTCGGAGTTCTCTCGCCTCTCGAAGTGTCAAGTGGAACTCTGACCGAAACATGAACACCTGTAGTGAATATAGTGCTTTTGCCATCCATCTGGCTCTGTGCATTGCTCCTGGAGCCATGATCCGGATTCCACGAGGTGGGATTCCTCCCATGTAGATGACAGTCAGTTCTAGGAGTTCACGATAATCATCTCGTG
>NC_136269.1:46684390-46744390 GCF_964187855.1 Myxine glutinosa | reverse complement strand
CACCACAACCCCTCCAGATTACTCCCTCTGGACTAAGTACCAACAACGACATTGTCCCTGCCAAATCAAACTCCATCTCATGACCCTCTGACTTTGCCCGTCAGTTTCTTGGGAATGAAGGTTAAGGGGTTGATCAAAGATCCAAAGTTAAGCAACTCGATAGCACTTTTTCCGGGAGGCCAAGCCGAGTATTCACTACATGGATGCCTTTAGGAACGCGGAGTTCACGGTTAGTCCGTGCAGGAAAGTTCTCTACATGGGCGCCTTGAGGAACGTGGAGTTCACGGTTAGTCCGTGCATGAAAGTTCACTACATGGACGCCTTTAGGAACGGCGTTCACGGTTAATTCGTGTAGGAATCTTGGCTCGGCGGCTCCGCCGCCTTCAGTGCTTCAACTTCTCAGAACTTCCCTAATAATTAGGGTGGGACCACTGGTCCCTGTAGTCCCATGAATAGCGGTCTCCTTCTCGGCCACTACCAAAACTACCGCCCAGTTGTCCTCTCCTGGTAGACCTCTCGACGCCTACGAAATGCCTTCCCTACTGTTATGGTCCGACCCTCCAAATCCTTGCCATTCCAATTCTTCTCTGCCTCTCTGGCATCTTTTGTGCTGGCAAACGTGACAAAGCCGAACCCTCTTGACTGTTGCGTTTCCCAGTCTCTTACCAACCGCACTTCCACCAGCGGCCCATATCTGTTGAAGACAGAGGTCAGAACTTCTTCCTCTGTTTTGAAGTTCAGTCCCCCTACAAATAACTTGGCACTTTGGTCGCCCTCACCGAGCTGGTGTGGTGTTATTTTCCCTGCTGGGCTCTTTACCAACCCTCAGGTTACCATAAACTTGACCCCCGGCCAAATCATTCCCGATAACCACAGATACACCCTCTACAGGAAGCGTGGCTTGTAAACCGACGGTGACCGGTCCTGACACCAAATCGGACTCCAACTGGATGACCTGAAGGGGAGCACTAACACCGCCCCCGATCCCCTGTAAACGAACACTATCCCCCGTTGCCGTCTCCTCGGACCATGGCAAAATGCCTTCAAGCATTAAAGATTGGTGGGCCCCTGTGTCCCTCAATATCCTAACCGGTCTCCGGTTAGTCGAGGCTCCATCCAGTGACACAAACCCCTCTGAAATAAATGGTTGGTAACCCTTTTGATGGCGATTTCTTACGCTAGCCATCGCATTCGGAGTTGTAATAGTCGGACTCCGCTCTGGGTTGTCCCTTTTCATGAGGTAACAACTGGACATCAAGTGTCCAGGTTTCTTGCAAAACGCGCAAGTAGGCCCGGAGGAAAAACTCGGGGTCTGCCTCGGGCCCCCCGAACTATAAGTTTGTCTTGGGCCCGCATCCCTCTGATTTCGAACCGGTGGGGTATCATAGTTGTCCCCATAATCATCTCGAGGCCGCCGCCATGTATGGTCGTTCTCCGCACCTGCTGTTCCCCACCTCCCCTGCAGAGATCTAGGCGAGGAGTTAGGTTCGTGGACCCCTATTCGGTGGGTTAAGGCATAATCATCTGCCATGGTGGCTGCGTCCCACAACTTTGGTACCTTCTTTTCCTGCAGGTACACTTTGATGTCCTCGTGGACACACTGCTGGAATTCCTCCACCAGGATCAAGTCCCGCAAGGTCTCGAAGTCTTTCCCGACTCCTTTTGACTCACACCACCGATCAAACATGTTTTCTTTCACTCTGGCAAACTCCACATGGGTCTCACTCTCCCTCTTCCTGGCATTCCTGAATTTTTGCCTGTAAGCTTCCGGAACCAACTCATAGGCTTTGAGGATGTGCTTCTTCAGTACCTCATAATCTGCACATTGGTCCATTGGTAGCGCCGAATAAATTTCCTGAGCTTTCCCCACCAGCACACTTTGCACGAGTATGGTCCATGCCTCCTCCGGCCAGTTTAATTGTCGAGCCACTTTCTCAAAGTGTGGAAAAAATTTCGCGACTTCTTTTTCACTGAACGGTGGAACCAGCCTCACATGTCTGCCCACATCCCAGGTTTTCTGGTTAGGTGTCGACCCCGTCAGCAAGGGTGGTGCCTCTCCCCGTTCTCTCATTAACTCCAGCTCCTTGAATTTGATTTCTTGCTGAAGCTCCATGTCACGTTCCTTTAATTCCCTTTCCGCTTTTCTCTCCTCTGCTTCGAGGTCCCTTGCAGCTCTCCTCTCCTCTGCTTTTCTCCCTTCTAACCTTTCCTGGAGTTCTCGTTCCACTCTCCTTTCCTCTGCTTCTGCTTTCCTTTCTTCTTCTTTTAACCTTTCCTGGAGTTCTCGTTCCACTCTCCTTTCCTCCGCTTGTTTCTCTTCCCTCCTCTCTTCTGCTTTCCTTTCTTCTTCTGCTCTTTCCTTTTCTGCTTTCCTTTCTTCTTCTGCTCTTTCCTTTTCTGCTTTCCTTTCTTCTTCTGCTCTTTCCTTTTCTGCTTTCCTTTCTTCTTCTTTAATCCGTTCCTGGCTCCGTAACTGCAACTCCAGTTTCCGGAGCTCAACGTCTTCTGGTTCTTCGGGTAGCCACTCCCAGGCTAACTCGTCCCATGTTCCTAATCCCACCATAGATTGTATCACCGTGGCCTGCAACTCTGCCTTCCTCAAATTAGTTCGGACCTCCAAGTTAAAATGTTTGGCCAATTTCAAGAGGTCCGACTTTAGCAACGCTCGGAACTGTGCCTCACTCGGTGTTACCCCAAAGTTCTGTGCCACAAACGCCATGGTGCCTATCGTTAACACCTGTTAACCTTCACCCAAGATTTTACCCCAATTTCTCAAAATTTTTTTTTTACCAATTAATAATTAATTAATAAATTTTAATTACTTAAAATTATTATTTTATTACTTTATACAATTTTAAATCCCGGACGTAGACCCAATTGCGAAACCGCAAATCGTAATTTGGACGAGCCCCCAATTCTGTTACGTGGTCCCCTCGGTGACTACCTGGTCTCGGTGACCCCCGGACCGTGAGAGGACCTTCGCCAGCAAGTAGGATGATATATATGAGCTTTCGTAACGCAACCAATATGAATTCCGGTCAAGAAGAAACCCCACACCAAGGATCCGGAATAATCAATAATATATTCCCTGAGCAATCAACAACCATCAACAATGCACAATCAATATTACAAAGATGCAAACTCATCTACACTAACTCTAAGATGGCCATCTTATATATTCCTCACGTGAGCCCCACTCCTGACTCCCTCCGTGGTCAATGTCTCTCACAATGTCTCTCGTCTCCGCACACGGGCGGTTGAAAGAACCCCGGGCGGACGTGCTCCAAACGTGCCGTCTCGTACCGGGGACAGCTGCTGCAGCGCCCCTCCTTGCCAAGCAACGGGGCAAAATCCAGCGCGGCTTCCAACGCGCGCGAGGCCCCAAAGTGCGACCCGTACGCGTCCTTGTAGACGGGGCAAAACCAAGCGCGGGTTGCAACGCGTGCGAGGCTCGACGTGCGACCCGTACGCGTCCTTGTAGACGGGGCAAACCAAGCGCGGTTTGCAACGCGTGCGAGGCTCAACGTGCGACCCGTACGCGTCCTTGTAGACGGGGCAAAACCAAGCGCGGTTTGCAACGCGCGCGTGGCCCAACGTGCGACCGCTTGGTTCCGTGCACGAACTCACGGGGACTTGACGTGTCAAAAGGTAGTTACGCGTCCAGGTAACTCCTCTCGCCAAACGGGTTTCGGAACGCCTCTGTTTTCCACGCAGCGCGAGGTCGATTCCACCTTTTGTCGTCGCGGGGCGAGGAAGATCAAGAAGAATACTCGTCCTGTTCCCTCGTGTCTTTTCTTCTTCCGTTTCCGGTCACTTCCGTTTCCGGCCACTCCCTCAGAAGGGCTCCTGACCCTCCAACCACAACAACTACACAACAACTTAATATACTACACACGGATAAGCAAAGACCTGAATGGTAATTCACATACATTCACATAAATATGTAACAGTATATATATATATATATATATATATGTATAACTATATATATATATATATATATATGTATAACTATATATATATATATATATATATATATATATATATATATATATATATATATATATATATATATATATATATATATATATGTGTATAAATAAAATAAAATTATATATATATATATAAATACAGTCACGTGAAAAAGTAAGTACACCCCATGTAAAGTTTTGACTTTTTCAACATATTTCAACATACAGCTATTTGATCTTCATTTCGACAATATTGATGGATAAAGGTGATATAATATAACAAATATCATGAAACATTTACATTTTGAAGTCCATTGCATAATTTAAATGAACATAAATGCAAATTTCGCATGTGGAAAAAGTAAATACACCCTCAGCTCTAATCGGTGGTATTGCCCCCTTTGGCAGAAACAACCTCAAGTAGGCGTTTCTTATAACTGTCTACCAG
Organism: Myxine glutinosa; assembly: GCF_964187855.1. Lineage (NCBI taxonomy): Eukaryota > Metazoa > Chordata > Myxini > Myxiniformes > Myxinidae > Myxine > Myxine glutinosa. The sequence goes on along the minus strand of NC_136269.1, from coordinate 46,739,971 downwards.
TCTCTGACATCGACTGGGAGAAATTTTTGCCCACTCCTCCATGCAGAATTCTTTCAGCTGTGCGATGTTTGAGGGGTTTCTTGCATGCACAGCTCGTTTCAAATCCCCCCACAACATCTCGATGGGATTTAGATCCGGGCTTTGACTTGGCAATTCCAGAACCCTCCATTTCTTTCTTTTCAGGCATTCCTTGGTGGATTTACTGGTATGTTTAGGGTCATTGTCATGTTGCATGAAGGTCCACCCTCGGTTGAGCTTCAACTTTCTGACAGATGGCCTCACATTATCCTCAAGCACCCTCTGGTACAATGAAGAATTCATAGTGGATTCTATGATGGTGAGCTGCCCAGGCCCTGATGCAGCAACGCTGCCCCAAACCACAATATTTCCACCACCATGCTTTACAGTTGGTATCAAGTTCTTGTGGTCAAATGCTGTCTTTGGTTTTCGCCAAACATGTCTTCTGGTACTGTGGCCAAATAGCTCTACCTTTGACTCATCTGTCCAGAGCACATTGTTCCAGAAGTGCTGGTCTTTGCCTCGGTGTTCATTGGCAAACTTTAGTCTTGCCCTGATGTTCTTTCTGGACAGCAAAGGTTTCCTCCTGGCATGTAGATCAAATTTGTGCAGCCTCTTTCTAATGGTGGACTTGTGCACTTTGACATCAACAGTGGCAAGAGCTACCTGTATGTCCTGTGATGACATTCTGGGGTTCTTCGAGACTTCTTTCAGCATCTTGTGGTCTGCTCTCGGGCTGAACTTGCCGGGGCGGCCTGGCCTGAACAAGTTGGCAGTTGTTTGGAATCTTCTCCACTTGTAGATGGTTTTCCGGACAGCGATGATTGATTTCAAATTGTTTGGAGATATTTTTAAATCCCTTCCCAGACTCGTAGGCATCTATAACCTTCTTTCTGAAGGCATCAGAGAGCTCTTTTGATCTAGGCATGGTGACGCCGCACACTTCAACAATAAAGAGCAAACCAAACTAAATGTCTGAGTTTTAAATAAGACAGGTTCCTCCAAGATCCTCTCTAACAATGTTCTAATCATTTGCACCTGAGCTGGTGCACCTGATTCTAATTTTAGGTATTTGAAGTAGTGATAAATGTAGGGGTGTACTTACTTTTTCCACATGCGAAATTTGCATTTATGTTTATTTAAATTATACAATGGACTTCAAAATGTAAATGTTTCATGATATTTGTTATATTATGTCACCTTTGTCTGTCAATATTGTTGAAATGAAGATGAAATAGCTGTATGTTGAAATATGTTGAAAAAGTCAAAACTTTACATGGGGTGTACTTACTTTTTCACGTGACTGTATATATATATATATATCTATATATTGATTGGCATTTTGAGTTGTTACTGTTGGTATTTTGGGTCTTTGTATTTTTCGGGATCCTTGGGTTATTTTGGGGTCTTTGGAGTCATAAGGGTTTTTTGGGTCCTCGAGGGCTTTTGGGTCCTCAGGATATTTTGGGTCCTCGGGGTCTTCTCGGTTCTCTGGGTCATTTGATGCCATTGAGTTCAAACATTACTTATTTAATAGATATACTGAAAATTCACATGACTGGAGCAGATAAAATTGTCAAGTTTCTTTCACTTCAAACAATAAAAAATTCTGGCTGCCAGACTGTTGGCCCGATCACATTAAAATTTTAAACAAGTATTCCCCTTGGCAACTGCTTCATAATTTTGAAGTTTCATGTTGGTGGATGGATTGGCTCAAGAGAATATATATATATATTTTTAAAGATTTTCGTCAAATCGAATATGGCTGCCAGACCATGTGACCTATGACTTATTCAAAAACATCCTGACATCCCCAAGGATTAGGGAACACGTGAGTGAAGTTTCCACTCGTTCTGTCCAGCCGTTCTGGAGGGGTTGATTTATGAAGGTTTAGTGTTCAAAACAAGAGAAAAATGACCACAGTGTGGTCAACAGCTGCGACGTGTAGAATCATGACAATATCCGTTGCAATATGCGCTACCAAATTCGACCAGTCATTAAATTATACGCATGCACTAGCGTCTTTTTGTCTTTCAGCTAAATTTATTCTGGTTTCTTCAAACAAATCGTGATTTTAGTCCGCGATGTTCTTACCTCATACCAACACACGTCCGAGTGTATGCGCATGCGCTATTCAATAATTACACCTAATTTGTGTCAAGTTCTGTGAAACGAGATTGATATGAAAACATTAATGTTGTCTTTGTTGCTAAATTTATTCTGGTTTCTTCAAACAAATCGCGATTTTAGTCCGCGATGTTCTTACCTCATACCAACGCACGTCCGAGTGTATGCGCATGCGCTATTCAAAAAGGCACCCCAACAACAAGAACAACAACGCGGTCCTCTCATAGAGCTAATCGCCGCAGCTAAAAATCATATCTGCCAAACCATGTGATCTATGACGTCGTGGCCAGGGACCCGTTTTTTCGTCATGGATCGGCAATCATGCCTGTAAAGTTTTGCCTCGATCTGTTTGGCTGTTTCGGAGAACAAGAGCTGTGAAGGTTTTTTTGTTCAATCCAATATGGCTGCTGATCCATGTGACCTCTGACGGTGACGACACTGCCTGGTAACGCTGGGTACCTTTGCTGGTATATGTACATCTATCTATAATAATAAAAGGCAGTGTGTGTGTCAGTGTGTGTGTGTGTGTGTGTGTGTGTGTGTGTGTGTCAGTGCATGTGTGTTTCAGTGCGTGTGTTTCAGTGCGTGCGTGTTTGTGTCAGTGTGTGCGTGTTTGTGTCAGCACATGTGTGTGTCAGTGCATGTGTGTGTGTCAGTGCATGTGTGTGTGTGTGTGCATGTGTGTCGTGTGTGTGTGTGTTTGTGTGTGTGTGTGTGTGTGTGTGTGTGTGTCAGTGTATGCGTTTGTGTGTATGTCAGTGCGTGCATGTTTGTGTCAGTGAATGTGTGTGTGTCAGCACGTGTGTGTGTGTGTGTGTGTGTGTGTGTGTGTGTGTGTGTGTGTGTGTGTGTGTGTGTGTATGTGTGTGGCAATGAGGCACGTGAGAGATTATCAGTTCGACACGTAGCACATGCTTTCACCATCCACTTGATGTCGGCATCTAGGCTGGCCTCAGCCACCCCAACAAACTGTGGGCTAAACTCTTCATCTACAGAGTGCACAACACGAGACAAAACGGAATCGTGAAGAATGGCAGCGGCCACGTCCACAGTGATTAACGGACAAGACTCGATCTGTTCAAACATGTACACCTCGACCGATTCAATTACTGGAACCCAAAAATGCACAAAAACCCTTGTAAGATGAGGTTCATCATCGGAAGTAAAGCAAGTAGTTTGAAACCATTGTCGAGTAGTATTACAGGGGCGATGAAATTAATCTATAAATGCTTTAAAAAACTACCATGAAAAGGTGAAGTTTTATTCTGGGATTAAGAAATTCTGGATCATTGACAATTCCAAATCTGTAATCGACAGTATCCATAACATTAACAACAAGGGTAAGGCGAAATGTTTATCAACTTTTGATTTTTCCACATTGTACACAAACATTCCACATGACAAGCTCATAGCCGCATTGGACAGAGCAGTAGATAAAGCATTTGCAGGAGGTAATGAAGTATATATTAATGTATATCAAAAAAGAGCACATTGGTTTGTAAAGGAAAACCAATATTCATGTATTTTTCAAAGAAATAAACAAAGAATTCGATTTTTCCGAAACTACAGTTTCTTTACATTTGGCAACAGGATACTCCAGCAGATAGTGGGGAAACCCATGGGTTCAGATCTGGCCCCTTTAAATGACACCAAATATAATAAGTAAAATACTGTTACGTTTGCAGGGGGTAGGCAGTGATTACTTTAGTACAGGTAGAATGTGTAGGTAATGTGTTCCGAATGTGGTGTAGACATCTTCATGTAAATAAGTCAGCTCCGGGTGATCAGATTAAGTGTTACGTGTGGCTATACGGAGGGTGGATCTTGTGTTAATTAGCGAGGGATTATGGGTAATTAATCCCCTGTGTGTCGTTACCTCTGTAATCTATTCCTTCGTTCCTTATGACACCGCACTAGACACGTAGCCAGAATCCCGCATTTAAACACCCTAATTAAGCTCCCTAATTAAAAAGCTAAACGGAAGTCATGCATCAAGCACTACTGCTGATTACCTCGATGTGGTGAGGATACAGGACAGGCAAGGCCGAGAGCCACGCCCTGAAGAGCAGTGATTGATCGGGGTTTTGATTGACAAGCACTGGTGGAGGAGGCACGCACTGGTTGGATGAAATAGGGGCGGAGGGAGATGATGAGAGAGCGGCATGTACAAAGGACTTGGAACGGCGGACATTTTTTGTTCTGTGTCTGGGCATTGAGAGCGAACGTTCCCTCTTGTGCCTTCTCGTTCAAAAAGCGATAGTGGACGGTTGTGCTTTGTTCTCTGCATGGGGAGGCTTCATCGTGAGCGGCCGTGTTCTGGCTGGTGGTCATGAGGCAGAAGAGCCGCAGACAGAGAGCTGCGGTTTTCCCCAAGCAAGAACGACGAGCTGCGCGCCAACTACTGTTCGCTTCGCATGCGAGGCCTGGAGTGAAGGGACGCACAGTTAGGCCTTTTTCTGGCCAACACCAGAGCCGCGTCCGGATTGTGTGCTCAAGGGAAGGGGGGGGGGGGTGGGGGGGGGGGGACCTGGACGATTCTTGACGAGACACCCCGGCCAAGTTGAGCTAAGTGCCTACTAAATAATCACACATTTATTTTCAGTTCTTTTATCCTTCGTCTGTTTTTGAGTCTGTTTGTGGGAGCGCTCCGCATTAGGAATTTAGTTCTCGTGCATTTCTTTGTCACCGGCATTTCTTTTAATAAAGCCAGCATTAATTTTTGTACAGCAAATCCTGAGTTGACTCGCATTAATTATTACAGGGTGAAGATTGCCGGTGGGATCCGTGAAGGTAAGGCTCCGGTTTCTCCCCCCCCCCCCCCACACCTTCCCCCCCATACCTCCCCCCCCACCACTTTCCCCCACGCATATCCTCCGCTGTAATTTTAACCGAACGCCTCGGAGTATTAAGCTCGTTTGGTCATCCGTGTTACCCTGCGGTGTTCAACAAGGGTAGTCACACGACAAAACAATATGAATAGTAAAAATATTATTAATAAGATATGTATATAAATACATTAATAATAATAATAATAATAATAATAAAAAATTGGATATTTTCAGTGGTTGCTCGGAGACACAGCAGCATGTAGAAAAACTTATAAATAACAGTTTGATATAGTGGTAAGTCGGGTGTACGTGCTGGGTGGTGGCCATGCTAAATTTAAGGTAAGATGTGCATGATTTAATATATTATCATATAATGGAATGTGTGATGAGGGTTATAAATATGTGATAATACATTAAATCCTCCAGCGAATTGAATAAGTGATGTTGCATTGATGGGTTGACTGACTGCCTGGATGCAATCGAGTTTGTGGATCTGCTGATGTGGTGTCTGGGAGACACATGTGACATTCATGATTGCAAGGAGCATGTTGTAACGTTCTTGTTCTCAGAATCCTCCTTGACTGTGAGCTGCGAAGTAGAGTTACAGTGTCATACCTCGTTTCTCTTTAGCCCAGCACGGTTCAAATACAGATGTAACTGCAGCCATGCCAGCTCAATATACGCTAGCCTTGCCCCGATCCTGGGAGGCATGCCTCTCCTCATGAGAATGATGTAGCGACATCATCACGTATTACTTACCAGCTTTAAGATGGCACTTCCTCGTGATAGTACATCATACCCTCATGACATCAGCTTGGAAACGCACCAGACATACGACAGTGCAGTGACCTCGCTCTGTCAGGGTAGATTCTGCGTAGAAGGGTTTGGCGAGATGGGGGCTGGAGGTTGGTGGTGGCATAGGGTGCAGTAGAGGGGGAAAGCTTACTCCACATTTTAGTACGTACGTACATTTGGTCAAGGCTGCTTCCATTTTCAATGAAATATTAATAAAAAATCTCGCACATTAAGTCAATGCAACACATCCTTGCAAAATACTGCACAAAATGCTTTGGTAAGAATGACTTTTTTCATCACATGGCATCATTGCGTGTGATGAAACTGCCCCCCTTAGGTGAAACGAAAAATTGCTAATTCATCAGGTAAGCACAATCTCCTTCTGCTGCACTTACTAACCTGTACCATAAATGCCAAATTATAGTGGAACGAGCTGGAAAACCCGTGGTAAAATACCACGATGGAAAAGAAAAAAAAGGACGATTTTTGTTCTTACCCTGATTGAAATAGCTCAAAAAAATAAAATCACATTTCTTAACAACAAATATAGGCCTATTGCAGCAGATCCTCGGTTCATGTTGGTACCTTAGTTCATTTCACACAATTAAAGTGCCGATGTTTGGTCCATATTGGATTACAAAATTTCCCTACCCGGGGAGATGGGACACCCCCTTCTCAGACCCTCCTCACCACATTCTTCCCAGACCTTTCTACCGCTCCCAGACCCTTCATCCCCTCGCAGCACCCCCTCCCCCCACTCGCTCCCAGACCCCCACTCACTCATCCTCACCCCTCCCCCACACCTCCCAGACCACCACTCTCTCATCCACACCCATCCCCCACATATCCCAGTCCCCCACTCGTTCCCAAACCCCCACTCACTCATCCGCACCCCCTCCCCCACACAGCCCAGACCCCACTCGATCCCATACTCCCAATCACTCATCCGCACCCATTCCCCACACCTCCCAGCCCCCCACTCGTCCCCAGACCCCCACGCACTCATCCGCACCCATTCCCCACACCTCCCAGCCCCCCACTCGTCCCCAGACCCCCACGCACTCATCCACACCCATTCCCCACACCTCCCAGACCTCCACTCGCTCCCATACTCCCAATCACTCATCCGCACCCATCCCCCACATATCCCAGCCCCCCACTCGTTCCCAAATCCCCAATCACTCATCCGCACCCCCTCCCCCACACCTCCCAGACCCCCACTCGCTCCCATACTCCCAATCACTCATCCACACCCATTACCCACACCTCCCAGCCCCCCCCCCACTCGTTCCCAGACCCCTACTCACTCATCCACACCCCCTCCCCCACACATCCCAGATCCCCACTCGCTCCCAGACCCACACTCACTCATCCACACCAATTCCCACACCTCCCAGCCCCCCATTCGTTCCCAAACCCCCACTCACTCATCCGCACCCCCTCCCCCACACCTCCCAGACCCCCACTCGCTCCCATACTCCCAATCACTCATTCACACCCATTCCCCACACCTCCCAGCCCCCCACCCCACACCTCCCAGCCCCCCCCCACTCGTTCCCAGACCCCTACTCACTCATCCGCACCCCCTCCTCCACACATCCCAGATCCACACTTGCTCCCAGACCCCCACTCACTCATCCACACCAATTCCCCACACCTCCCAGCCCCCCTCCCCACTCGTTCCCAGACCCCCACTCACTCATCCGCACCCCCTTCTCCACACCTCCCAGACCCCCACTCGCTCCCAGACCCCCACTCACTCATCCGCCCGCCCTCCAACACCGGCCAGCCCCCCACTCCCCTCTGACTGACTATTATCTGAAATAGTCAAAACAACTGACTAATTTGAATGCAGCAGGACGTTGAGTCATGTGGTCCAACCATCATTCTGCTGTCTAACGCAGGGCGTTGCTTCCTATTTATCGTTCACCAAATTGAGGTAGTATTATAATTTTCCCATCGGTTTGGATAAATTTGAAGCAAATTTTACTTCATAATTTTTCTCTCCGAGGAGCGATTATGTGTTTCAGGGTGGGAATGCCAGACAGACAGCATTAGCCTATTATCTATATAGATAATACCGTAAGGACTCGACTTTGTTATCCCTTTTACGCTGCACACAGTGACCCGATGCCCACGGCACTAATGCATTTACGATCTACGAACCGCGCTCTTTGTTTGTCACGTACAGCCACACTCGAAAAATCTGAATTAGTCGACTTTGGGGCCAAAAAGCATACGATTAACGGCCGATACGACGCCATCTTACGACGCCATCGTATTGGCGTCTGCTGGGTGAAGGCGATGCGAGCCGTCCGCTGATTGGACAGTCGAGTGGTGTGAACATGGCTGGTGTGAACCAAATGGTCTTTTTATTCCCTTGAACATTTTAAATTAGGATATATAAGGAAACGTCTTTATCGTCATTTTAATAAAGTTAAATGGAGTGACGTTGCGATACTCGGGGTGCGTTGCATAAATCCTCGTAACTCAGAGAGGTGTAGCAGGTGGCGAGACGTAACACTCCCAGAATGGCGCTATGCCGATTCCTATTACGAATCCATTCATTTTTCAAACGTATATCGTAGCGTTGTCATTTAAGTAGATTGCAATAAATACGTTGTTCATATACGCACTCTTCATTCTCATCTTTCTTCCTAACTCTTACTCGGACAAGCAAATCGCCGATGCCATCCATAATGGTACACTCTATCCATACACCACATCCTCCCTTCCGTGTATGTTCCACGGGTTCTGGCTCCTCCCGTGCACCGGGTTTTTCGCGCATGCGCGCGGTCTCTCGGGGACTGACTGGGCCTTGGACTGAGCAGCGTTCGTTACCTGAATAAACCTCCGTGTGAGAACCTGACCTCTTCTTATTATTGGCGTTGAGGTAAAACTTCTGCCTGTGAAATATTTTTTGAATACATTTTATCCCATTGTCATTTCTCACCTCCCCACACAAAGGCAGTAACATGGCGGTTCCGCATATGCGAGCCCCACACGACCACATCAAAATGGCTGTTGCGTGCGAGCCCCACGCGTTCTGTTCTATCAACATGGCGTGTCCATGTGAGTGACTTCGGATGCAGCAGCTTTGACATGGCAGAGACAGGTGAGCAACTTCATAATGTGTGTGACCCTCGTGGGATGCGGGGAGGGGAGGATCCTCGTATTAGGGGGCTATCGATTCCTTATATATAGCCTACTATAAATCCCAGAAATTTCTGGTCACGTGGGTCGTGGGTTCCATTTTGTATCCGTCGATCGTTCATGGAATAAGCACAAGATAGCTCGGCGGGAGTAATGCATTCGATCGTGTGCGCGCGTGTGTGTGTGTGTGTGTGTGTGTGTGTGTGTGTGTGTGTGTGTGTGTGTGTATGTGTGTGTGTGTGTGTGTGTGTGTGTGTGTGTGTGTGTGTGTGTGTGTGTGTGTGTGTGTGTGTGTGTGTGTGTGTGTGTGTTTTTGTGTGTTCGTATGTTTGTGTGTTCGTATGTTTGTGTGTTCGTATGTTCGTGAACAAGATATCTGGAAAAGTTCTGAACGGATTTGGATGAAAGTTGGTGGGATGATTGCCCTTGGGATAAGGAAGAATTGATTAGTTTTTGGTGAAGCTCAGGATATTATTCCGGATCCAGGAATTTTTTTGGGGAATTTTTTTGGGAAAACATTTTTCTGTTTTACTGCATTAAAGCTTTTATTCTTATTCTTAAAGCCAATTTAATGCGTACACATGCATTAAATGATGTTTTTCTCCTCTAATTCCGAGATATATCAAAATAAATTCTCTGACAGTTAGGGCTTACTTTCCTTTTCATTTATTGTTTTGGGGAGAGGGGATGTTAAACAAAACGTATTATTCCAACTTGACCCACGGCGGGAGTATGCGCTCTACTGAGTGGCAATGGATTTACGATCTACGAACCGCACTCTTTGTTTATCACGTACAGCCATACTCGAAAAATCTGAATTAGCCGATGTTGGGGCCCAAAAGCATCCGATTAACTGCCGATACGACGCCATCTTACGACGCCATCGTATTGGCGTCTGCTGGGCGAAGGCGAAGCAAGCCGTCCGCTGATTGGACAGGCGAAGGCGAAGCAAGCCGTCCACTGAGTGGACAATCCAGAGCATGCATTTGTGCCGGTGTCGGCGATCGTTGTTCATATACGCACTCTTCATTGTCATCTTTCTTCCTAACTCTTACTCCGACAAGCAAATCCCCTATGCCATCCATAATGGTACACTCTATCCATACACCACATCCTCCCTTCCGTGGATGTTCCACGGGTTTCGGCTAGTTATTACTATTAGTATTACATACACTACTCACAATAAGTTCGGGATATTGTGGGAGTGAGTTTTTTTTTTTTATAGAGGTTAGGGTTATGGTATTGAAATCAAGAATGCTGTGTTTTTTCACAGTCATTAATAACCATAGAATTAGGACCAACAACTTTTTTCAACATAATTAATACACAAAATCAACCACACCGAAGAACCTGCCAATATCCCTAACTTATTGTGATTAGTGTATAAACTAGTGGGGTCACCGGTGGGAATCCCATGGGCATGGATGTGTGACATTTGGACATCTTCATTTATATGCTGCACATTCAGTTTTACAAAATGGTTACTGGCAATTTATCAGATCCACAAATGATGTAATCTACACAATTTATTTACTTCTGATAACATGAGAATGCATGTGCGATTGTGCGTGCACATGGGAAATACAGTTTGAAATGTGTAATTACATCTCACGTAAAATGTGACTTCAAGAGCTCAAATCCTCTCCCTCCCATCCATCCCACATCACGCACACTGCACCAGGGAGTGTGTCACATGCTGGGGAAAGTGTGTCACATACTGGGGAAAGTGTGTCACATACTGGGGAGAGTGGGTCACACACGGGGGAGAGTGGGTCACACACAGGGGAGAGTGGGTCACACACACGGGGGAGAGTGGGTCACACACATGGGGGAGAGTTGGTCAAACACATGGGGGAGAGTAGGTCACACACATGGGGGAGAGTGGGTCACACACACGGGGGAGAGTGGGTCACACACACGGGGGAGAGTGGGTCACACACACGGGGGAGAGTGGATCACACACACGGGGGAGAGTGGGTCACACACACGGGGGAGAGTGGGTCACACACACGGGGGAGAGTGGGTCACACACACGGGGGAGAGTGGGTCACACACACGGGGGAGAGTGGGTCACACACACGGGGGAGAGTGGGTCACACACACGGGGGAGAGTGGGTCACACACACGGGGGAGAGTGGGTCACACACACGGGGGAGAGTGGGTCACACACACGGGGGAGAGTGGGTCACACACACGGGGGAGAGTGGGTCACACACACGGGGGAGAGTGGGTCACACACACGGGGGAGAGTGGGTCACACACACGGGGGAGAGTGGATCACACACACGGGGGAGAGTGGATCACACACACGGGGGAGAGTGGGTCACACACACGGGGGAGAGTGGGTCACACACACGGGGGAGAGTGGGTCACACACACGGGGGAGAGTGGGTCACACACACGGGGGAGAGTGGGTCACACACACGGGGGAGAGTGGGTCACACACACGGGGGAGAGTGGGGGTCACTTTACTCCTCTCCCCTCATTCCTTTCCAACTCCTCCTCACTCTTCTTTCCCTCCCCCAGTCTCAACTCCCCTCATTCCTTTCCAACTCCTCCTCTCTCCTCTCCCCCTCCCCCAGTCTCCTGTCCCCCTTCCCCAGTCTCCTCTCCCCCAGTCTCCTCTCCCCTCCCTCGGTCTCCTCTCCCCCTCCCCCAGTCTCCTCTCCCCCTTCCCCAGTCTCCTCTCCCCCTTCCGCAGTCTCCTCTCCCTCTCCCCCTCCCCCAGTCTCCTCTCCCCTCCCCCCCTCCCCCAGTCTCCTCTCCCGACTCCCCAGTCTCCTCTCCCCTCCCCCAGTCTCCTCTCCCCCTCCCCCAGTCTCCTCTCCCCCTCCCCCAGTGTCCTCTCCCCCTCCCCCAGTCTCCTCTCCCCCTCCCCCAGTCTCCTCTCCCCCTCCCCCAGTCTCCTCTCCCCCTCCCCCAGTCTCCTCTCCCCCTCCCCCAGTCTCCTCTCCCCCTCCCCCAGTCTCCTCTCCGCTCCCTCAGTCTCCTCTCCCCCTCCCCCAGTCTCCTCTCCCCTCCCCAGTCTCCTATCCCCCATCCCCAGTCTCCTCTCCCCCTCCCCTAGTCTCCCGCTCCCCAGTCTCCCCTCCCCCTCCCCCAGTCTCCCCCCCCTTCCCCAAGTCTCCCCTCCCCCTACCCCAGTCTCGTCTCCTCTCCTCCTCCCCCAGTCTCCTCTCCCACTCCCCCAGTCTCCTCTCCCCCATATCCTCTCCCCCTGTCTCCTCTTCCCCTCCCCCAGTCGCCTCTCCCCCTCCCTCAGGAGCCTCTCCCCCTCCCTCAGTCTCCTCTCCCCCTCCCTCAGTATCCTCTCCCCCTTCCTCAGTCTCCTCTCCCCCTCCCTCAGTCTCCTCTCCCCCTCCTTCAGTCGCCTCTCCGCCTCTCACTCCGGCAGTTCCAATCGATCAGGTACGGCAAATATTAGAGTTAATTGAACTTTTCTATTTGAGCAACACAGTGTAAATCCGCCCCTTGTCCTGTTCATTCATTAGTGAAATGTTTCGCAGAACAGTACACATATGGTAACAATGTAACATCATCGGACTAGCACCGCAATAATTTATATCTTCAACAATATTATCCGATACTTCATCCGGATTCATTACAGCTGCTCTTGTATATGTTTGCTGAGCACACATTACCTTCCAATGTATTTGTTGCTCAGCATCCCGTGCAAGTCTGGTTTAACGTTCATTGAATGTCTCGTTCTGTTCCCTCATTATTTTATTAATTTTGGAGATAGCATTTACAAACGCGAGTGGCGATACGTAAACGATGCTCCGCCCTTCTCCCCACGTGCAGAGTACCTAATTGCAACGTTTTATTGTGACTACGTCTAAAGAATGAAACATTCCGACTATATAAATAATACAGCTCAAATGGAAAAGTCACTGGGAAAAAGTCTTATGGGCTGTTTATAAGAACATTACATTACACCTTTCTGTCCCACGAACACCAATGTTACTCTTTTCATTACAGCATACAAAATGACATTTTTAAAATTAAAGATTTCAAATAAACTTATTTAAAGTGTACATGGACATCTACTATATAAGAGAGCTGTTGCTTTGTCTGTCTGTCTGTGTGTGTGTGTCGCCATTTTTCTCAGCAATGGCTGAACGGATCTTCGTCAAACTTTCAGAGGTTCATCAGTGAGTGCCTGGCAGTGTTTTAGGCAAAAAATTTTTTTTCAAGTTCATTTGTTTGGATTTTTTTTTTAACGCTCAATAGTGCCTCAGCCTTTTTTTATTAATGACAGTTATATACCAGTACACATTCGCATAAATAAATACAAAACAATCACCAGATATTTGAACACAAATAAATCAAACAATTACAGAAGCGTACGAAGTTGGTAGTAAGGCTTCTTCTTCTTCTTCTTCCTGAACCTCATCATACTTAACTCAGAAACGTGATGAATGGCACATTCAGCAGCATATATTCAACAAAAAGGTGAAATTATGATTTGCCATTTGTGGTGGATCCTGATTTGGATGTAATTGCTTTTACATGATATTTTCTCTAATTTCAAATATGTTAATGTTTCTCTTTTTCTTGAGCAACGCCGGGTACTCCAGCTATAAACACTTATATACTTTACTCGGTGTACAAATACAACTTTGTCTGGGGGGGGGGGGGGGGGGGGGGGGGTAACATAGGCTATGTGGTCGCAGCCTCGTGCAGGGATGTGGAGGACCAGGAGAGGGGCATACATTCTCTATGTAAATGTGTACCGTGTAGCGCCACCTGGTGATGGTGGCATAGGGTATTACAATTCCTTTTTTTTACCTGGGTAACACTGAGGTTAGAGGGTATTACAATTTCCTTTTTTTTACCTGGGCAACACTGAGGTTAAAGCACTCTTTGCACTGGTAAATTTTTTCTCCTTCTCATCCCCCCTCCCCCTAAACGGAGGGGCCTGTCAAAGCCACTCCCACCCCACCCCCACCCCCAAAAGATGTATATGTAGTTTATCTTTCCCCCCTCCCTCTCCCCTCACCTCTCGCATCCCTCCCCCTTCCACTCCCCCCACTCCTTTACTCACCCCTCCCTCTCGTGCCGCTCCCCCTACACCCCCCCCCCCCCAGTACTCCTGCTAGTAACTTATAAAATAAGAACGAAAAAATATCTCTCGGCAATTTCCCGTCTGTGTTTATTTATTTATTTTACATATGTGAAGTACATGTCCATGCACATATTAAATGGAGTTTGCTTATTAATCCTGGATGTGAACACGTTTCAGGCTTGAAAACTCGTTCGAAAAAAAACAAAAAAACATCGATGGAATGAATGGAAGTTTAAACAGGATTACCTTTACTTCCGTATAATAATGATGAATGAAATTGGAATGAATAAATATCGGTCGGCAATTTCCCATTTATGGCGATATGTGAACGAAGATCTGACCCTATCTCCACATTGTTGACTTTTTTTAGACGACTGTAATCAAATGGAAAAGTCCACCGCAAATTTTTTATATATCTCAGCATTTTCCTGTCTGTTATTTTAGGCGGTGTATGATATATTAATATGCCGCGAATTTCTGAAATGTCAGCAATTTCCATGTGTGCGTGAATTTTCTCAATTATTGCTGAAACTGAGTCTAAAACCATCGATAAAAATGAAATCAGATGGTGAATTAGAGTCGAGATAAAGCCGTGAGGGAGTCTCAATGGTCTTTATGTTATAGGCCTTCGAAAATTCATTTCGTTCTATAAACGGTAACTTTCATCGAATTTTATTCCCGATTTTTTCAACCGAGTCTAATACCATGTTAGCGACTGTGAAAAATGAAATGAGATATCGAGTTAGAGTTTAAATAAAACTGTGTGAGAGAGCAAGACACCGCGGGCCTAACAAAAGAGGCCTCGAAGCTATGCGAGTAAACAAAATGGTGGCTATTTGTTTTGCAAGCCCCTCCCAGACTGGGTGTAGCCACTCCCCCAGAAAAACATATCACAGACAAACAGACAGAATCAATGACGGAGAATATTATATATACATATATAAATATATATAATGTTGTTGACAGTGAATATCTCCTTTGAGTACACGTCGAAATTCTCCATGATGCCATATGCTTCTGAACCCTGCGCCAGGTGACACTAGTTTTGTTTTCCAAGTCGGATTCCCTTCTGTCAGCATAGTCATCTCACAGAGATGAAACAACGCATATCGGTAAGTGTGTTCCCGCTTGCTGTCCTACAAGATGTAGATCTGCTGTTTTATTCCTTTGTTCCTTCCCATATGTTGGATGCAAGCTTGGAACACAGTGATGTTAATTCATGCTAATTTGCTGGGAAATTCTCATGCAGTGAGTATTCGATATCTCTGTCGCAACTATGTTTCCCACCTGTTTCACGTAACTTTGTGTACAATTTCAATTTCCTCATGCAAGAACATCTTAATTGGCTCCTGACAAAATGCAGAAGTTAATACTTACAACTCACTCTTCAAGCATGGTGTGGGGTTAGCTTGTTTGGTGTTCCCATCTGAGCTCATGTTGCTGGGATATTTCAGGCTCAAATTCCCTATCCTGCGTCGATTTGTTCTGCCATTTTAATTCCTATAAAAGTACACTTATGTCCTTGTCCTACATGTGATGTATATACAAACTCCTCCCTCAGCAGTTAATCCTTGCATGTTGAGAAAGGGAGGAATGAAAAGATGGAGGAAAGCCACTTTCTTTACAACCCGAGCTTCCACAAGCATTATAAAAATCTAAACCATTTTATGGATTGTAAGGAAACTTGCTCGTTGAAAGCATGACTTATGATGTGTCTCTCATAGTGTTCCCACTACTCTTCATTCTCGATTCTCATTCAATACCCTGTTAGTTGACAGCACATCAATATGGAGTGGATGATCTCTTATACTAACAGCGTTCTCTTGTTCAGTTTTTACATTTTGAAGGTATTAGTGGCATAGCAAATCACCAGCTTGCCTGTGACTGTGAGTAATGTTTACTGATTCATTAATGAATCAAAGACGTGTAGTTAAATGCCGAGCGATGTTTAAACATGGTCTAGTTACCATGTGACTGGCAGGTACGCACACTCACTTTGAATCTGTCTCGCCAGGGTTGGAATCCTAACGCAGCTATAAACTATCATCCTGGTGTTTCACAGGCTGGATGATTCTTCATCAATGTGTGTGACGTTCCTCGGATGGACGTTAAACTAGGTGTGCCGTAAGTAAGCATTAGTTTGTGCATGTTGAAGATCCCATGGCATCCTTAGGTAAGAGTAGCCGAGCTATCTCTGGCCGGCAACCTGGCCAAATTCTGTGTAATCCATGTGTAACCCATCCAAGATTGTAACCTAACCAACTCATCCACCAAATTTTGTCATAACTCGTCCACAACTTTTTGAGATATCGTGTGTATATCGCTTTTCACTCCACCACTCAATGGTGAAGAATCATTGAAAAAAATACTCGTATCCGGATCCGGATCTTCACCAAAACTGAATCAATTTGTTATTGTCACACGTCCAACCTGTCCACGAAATTTCGTCCGAATCCGTCCATAACTTTCTGAGATATCCTGCTCATAGACAAACAAACAGACAAATAAGAAGACGTCATGGAGAACATGACACTTGCAAAATCCACCCATCCCCAAAATAAAACTTTGCCATGGAAACTTCAAATTGTCTATTTCATTAAGATTATAATTGACGAGCTTAATCAAAGCACGGGTCAATCGGATGGAAATTGATGACTTTTCAGATTTTTTTTTTTTTTTGTATACTGAATCGAGGCTCGTGAAAGAGCTAACATTTATTTCACAAACAAATCAACCAGACAAACAAAATATACAAAAAGAGGGAGCGGAAGACAAGATGGGGAGAGAAGGGGAAACACACAAACACAACATTTGAGAGCAGGGAGAAGTGTGGGAGGGAGAGGGCTTGGGGGGAGGAGGCGTGGGAAGGGGGGGTGGGGGGGGGGGGGAGGTATAAAACACAAGGGGACCGAAATTAGCGGGGGTAGAAAAGATCAAGGTTTTGGATGGGGGAAGATAAGAGATGGTGTTGAACAGCTGTTTTAAAGACCTGGAGGGTGGAGTGGGATTGAAGAGAGTGAGGGAGTTTGTTCCAGAGGTGGGAGAAAAGAGGAATGAAGGAGTGAAGGTGAGCAGAAAGTCTTGATTTTGGCAGTTTAACCATAAGAGGGTTGCAGGTAGATCTTGTGTGACCTGTAGGAATATTTGGGGGACAGAGCCCAGAGAGAGCTGGGGGGCAAGGCCAGAGAGGAGTCTGTAGAAGACGGAAAGACCACCAACCTACCTGCTGTGAGTGAGTGAAAGGCCCTTGGAGTTAGCTTCATCGCGGGAGATATGAAAATTGATATTAGAAGTTTCACCTTGAATTGACCTTTGACCTTAAAAATAGTTTGTTTCCCAATTCAGTGATGCACGATGTAATTGCTGTTTAATTTCCAAGTTGATAGGATGAAATTTGATGATTTTTCAGATGAAAATTTATGATTTTAGAAGTTTGACCTTGAGTTGACCTTTGACCTTTTGCCCTTAAAAATATTTGGTTTCCCAATTTAGTGACTCAATGTGCAAATGCTGTTCAATTTTCAAGTCAATCGGATGTAAAATGGCAATTTTAGAAATTCGATCTCCAAATGACCTATGACCTCAAAATCAATGGGCTTCTTCCTGCTGACCAACTCTACCATCTGGTGAAGCTTCGTGAAGATCAGTTTAAAATTGTGACCTGTAGGCGATTGACAAAGAAACAGACAGACAGAATAACACACAAAACCAACCCATATACTTGAAAGATCTTCGATTTTGCAAGTAACTATGGTGGATGAATAACCTGGTGGATGCACCTTTGATGATTGAGGTCATGACTTTTGTTATGGTGCAGTGTTGAGTTTGAATAAGAAATTAAATTGTGCTCATATCGATGCCATGCTGTCCTCAAAGACCTAAAACCGCAAAGGGTCCATCACAGCCAGACGACTGGTCTTCCTCCGCATGTTCAAATGATGATTTGTGTGTGTGTGTGTGTGTGTGTGTGTGTGTGTGTGTGTGTGTGTGTGTGTGTGTGTGTGTGTGTGTGTGTGTGTGTGTGTGTGCGTGTGTGTGTGCGTGCGTGCGTGCGTGCGCGCGCACGCTGTAACATTTTTACCATTTGAGCTATTATCATCAAATTTTCAAAAAGCTTTATGATGAGAACATGGAGAAAGCAAATCAATACTTTGGTCGAAACGTCAAACGTCAGGGTCACATAAAATCATCAATTTTCATCCAATTGACCTGAAAGTTTAAGAATTTGCATATCGGTCACTGAATTGGTTCACCAATCAAAAGCTAGAAGGCAATTGGGGTTTTTTTTTTTATATCAAAAGGTCAAAGGTCAAGGTTGCATTAAAATCGTCAATTTTCATCTGATTGACTTGAAATGTGAGCGGGGTTTGCATATTGGGTCACTGAAGCATATTGCTTTTGAGGTCAAAAGGTCAAGATCCCCTAAAATCGTCAAATTTTGTATTGTTTTAGCTGTTTTCATCACGTTTAGCATACGGAAGAAGAAGTCTGAATGCAAAGTGGCCGCAGACGGGCTTTGTATTTTCAGATGCTTTCTCGTCATCATGATTATTTTTTCCTATTTTGTATTTTCCCATTTCTTTCATACAATGAATTCAAATATTCATCCCATTCTTAACCCCATCTCTTCCCTCTCTTTTCTCATTCTCTTAACAGACGCACTCCATAATCTACAGGTGTACCACATTAGCAGCTTAGACATACCCCATGATGTAACCAACACTTGTGCACAATTCGATGTCTAGATGGATGACAGTGTATGGAATATGCTGTGATGTTGTTGCAGAAAATCACATATTGTGTGTTCAATTATATATGTATTTCAACCCACCTACTTGCAGGTTACTGTGTTTTCTCACCTCCTCTCTCTCTCTCGTTGTTTATTCATTCCCTTGCCTATTGCATCCAACTGTGGCCCACTGCCCCACCACCAGTTTGATGCCTTTTTTCCCTCCTTTCCCCCTCCCCCGCCGCCCAATTCCCCTGCTCCATCTTCTCGCTCTTTCATGAGACTCATTCTTGATCTTGCAAAAAAGAGCGACCAGGATTTTATTTGCATTTGTGGTTTAAAATTATTTTGTACACAGAGTAATTGCTGTGCACACAAAGGGTAATGGCATCATGCTCCTCGTTTGACTTCTTACTCTGCTTTCATATGCAGCACTTGGCTGTGAGCAGCATTATTGGCCTAGGGCGCAGCTGTGCCACTGATGCAACACCCTCTGTAGGTCAGGGCAGGAATTTGTAATTTGGCCATGGTGCTGATGATGGCTCATATGCTCGTCGCTAAGGACATGATGGTGCTGGCAGATGGGCCACCCAGGTTTGGCATCCATCTGAGGGTCGGCACTCACATTGATGCCTCACCCTGCCTGCGAGACACCAGGATGACAGTTTGTAGCACCAGGATGACAGGGCCGAGATTCAAACTCAGGATAGGTAGCTCAGAGGCGGACGAGTGTGTGTACCTTTAGGCCATCCTGCCAGCCCCCTCGTTTGGCAAAAAAAAAATTCTACAAATTGGAGGAGCGGGGAGAAAAGGGAAAGAAGTTTGGGAAAGGATTGGAATAAAAGGAGGGAAAGGAAGAGGCACATATGGAACATTCGTATTTAACATGTAAAAAATATCTGAGCTGTAAGTCGCTCTTTTCGAACGCAGTCAGTGAAAGAGTGAATTTGAGAAGAACTTCGTTATGTAGAGTCACATATTACAGCTTTAACCAATCATGCTGCAGCCACTGATCTCAAGACAGGTAACCAAACCGAATAGGTATCATGCTGTTTTTCTGGATCGTAGCAATATCCAAGGAAATTATTCCCAAAATGTTATGTTGATCAAAGTATGCGTATTCGGCAATTGACGAGACAAATTCAGGGGTTTTGTTGATTTTTAAAATTATTATCAGAAAATGAGAATGTCCAAAAAAACACGACGACTTCGGAATGTGGGTGCGCTTAACACATCCTGTGATGTAGGGCTCAAGACCAGTCAATAATGACAATGAAATTGTCCACTCTGGGACCAATGATGTCACAACGGAATGCATTTCTCAAAAGGTCAATAACGTGTATAAGCACCATTAGATTGAATGACTGCAACCCTCCTCATCCCCTGAAGAAGCTGCCAGAAAGATTACAAAGAGAGTTGTTGCAACTCCTGGTGCAAACCATCATCCAACTGTGAGTCTGCACAGGAGGCTCCATTTTCTTAAATATACATCCAATAATGTCCCAAACATGCTTTATTGGATTTACATCAAGACTCCTTGCTATGCTGGCCAGGGCAGTGTCGTAATGGTATCGTTTCGCAAGAAGTCGGTAACTGCACGAGAACGACGGGGTCACCCCGCCCACCATTGTCATCCATGAATAGAGGTCTTGTGAGAAATTATTGGTTGTCAAAATGTGGAACAACAACCCAATCCAATATGTGCCTCGGGCACTTTTCCCCTTTCAGGTTACCCTGTACATGGACAAGTTCAAGGTTAAAATTGTAACAGGCAGCCCCATATCATAAAGTTTCCACCACCAAACGGGATGTTCTTGGGTTATAGGCTGTGTTTGGTTGCAGCCAAACCTGAGTTCTACCATTAGTTGGGTGCAGAGGAAATCAACTCATCAGATCAATGGATCATCCTTCAGGATGCGAGATTCCTGTGTGGACGTGCCCAGAACCATGCCGAGCAGCCTTTTTTTGTTGTTCTGGGGTGAGAATAAGGTGTCTTGTCTGCCTGATGGCATTGTATCCTGCACCACGAAGACGGTTCCGGACAATTCTCTTCGTTAACCTCCGAATGAGATTGCATTCAGGCCACACACCGCCATGATAATAGTCTGACAATCCTGATCAGTGCTCCATTTTTTTTTACTTCGCAGCCCATGGGGCAAGCCGTCTAGAACAGTGTTTGTATGTCCGTATGTATGTATATATGTATTGTATGTATGTATGCATGTCCCCTCAAACGTATACCAATCGGAGTTGAGGATCTGGTCACATGACAGGGTGATGTGATTACGTCTGATGTTATTACGGCGGTATGGCGGCTGACTCTCGACACACCGCCATTTTGATTTATATGCCGTTCATGCCAAACATATCGTCGAACCTGTCATATATCACAATCGCCATGCTCTCCCTTTACGTTTTTCATTCTGTGTGAAACACAAACAAACCGATTGTTAAAATGATCATTTGAACCATGGGGTATATATAGATTACAGTCAATCTTCGGGTCTCGAGGTCAATGTTCAGGTCGGGTCTCAAGAACATTGGGTGTGTGTTAATTTACCAAGTTTATTGTGGAGAGATCGCCAAGTGGTTTAAGCATTCGAGCAAGCATTCCATTCAAACCGTTAAGGAACGGCTGGCTTGGCAAGCGCTAGCTAGATGCTTGGTAAATGAGCACACCTCCAACCCTTGTGGGGTACATAGATTACAGTAGATCTTCGCTCAGTTCTTTAAGTAAAACTTACCTCACGGATGTCTGGATTCCTCCAAATTTATTTGTTTAATGTTATAAGCAGCATTAGTGACTGTTTAAAAAGCTAATCATATGTGTTTGTGGTTTATAATCTTTTACAAGCCCAGCTACGCCACTGTTAGACTTTTGGTCTTGTTCTGTTAGACGTCACCCTAGGTCATCCAGATAAGTCACCCTGTCATTAACCTCATGGGTTTGATGTTTCTAGAACATTGTACTGATAACCGTTTTGCTATCAGCCATTTTGCCATTTTGCCATGGAAGCCATTTTGCCATGGAAGCCATTTTGACTGTAGGACATCCCAGCATTGCTCCTCCCAATAATTTGCCATCTTTGGGCTTCATTAAGTCTTATACAGGACATAGTAACACAATCTGCCAATGGAAGTACGCAACGATATAATTTCTTTCTCTAAACCCTTCACCAGGTGACAGTTTTTTAAAAGTTTATACTCCAACCTTGCTGTACATACTAGGTGTGCAAAATTGCCTTGGTCGAGTGATGAATAGAAAATATTGTGTGTGTGTGTATGTGTGTGTGTGTGTGTGTGTGTGTGTGTGTGTGTGTGTGTGTGTGTGTGTGTGTGTGTGTGTGTGTGTGTGTGTGTGTGTGTGTGTGCGTGTGCGTTGCTCGCTTGAATTAACAGGAAATGGTAGGAACCTCTCATCCATGGATATTTATCGCACACGAGTCCGATTTGCATTCAACAACACAACAATTAAGGTTAACCATCTCGAAATTGCCAATCTTTTATTTAAATGCTGAATATTATGTTAAAACGACTCTTTGAATTACAGCTAGCAACGGCAGGTTAAAAGTGCCCCGGCTAGCACAAACGAGTCAATAAAAACGTACAAACAGCGCATGCGCGAAAGGCCTCGTTAGAATGAATACATCATTTCAAAACTCCCATATTGAACAGCTTGCGCTCGCTCCTGGGTGCCGTGTAAAGTTGTTGTTGAGAACAAACCAAGGACACATGCAGCAGCAATGGAAGATGTGCAAGACAAAATCACAATTTTTTTTTTTTTTTTTTTTTGTATACTGAATCGAGGCTCGTGAAAGAGCTAACATTTATTTCACAAACAAATCAACCAGACAAACAAAACACACAAAAAGAGGGAGTGGAAGACAAGATGGGGAGAGAAGGGGAAGCACACAACCACAACATTTGAGAGCAGGGAGAAGTGTGGGAGGGAGAGGGCTTGGGGGCAGGAGGCGTGGGAGGGGGAGGGCGGGGGGGAGAGGTATAAAACACAAGGGGACCGAAATTAGCGGGGGTAGAAAAGATCAAGGTTTTGGATGGGGGAGGATAAGAGATGGTGGTGAACAGCTGTTTTAAAGACCTGGAGGGTGCAGTGGGATTGAAGAGAGTGAGGGAGTTTGTTCCAGAGGCGGGAGAAAAGAGGAATGAAGGAGTGAAGGTGAGCAGAAAGTCTTGATTTTGGCAGTTTAACCATAAGAGGGTTGCAGGCAGATCTTGTGCGACCTGTAGGAATATTTGGGGGACAGAGCCCAGAGAGGGCTGGGGGGGCAAGGCCAGAGAGGAGTCGGTAGAAGACGGAAAGACCACCAACCTGCCTGCGGTGAGTGAGTGAAAGGCCCTTGGAGTTAACTTCATCGCGGGAGATTCCAATGATTCTGAACGCTTTGGTTTCAACAGCGTGAAGACAGGCTAGGTGTGAGGCAGGAGCACCAGACCAGAGGGGAGAGCAGTATTCCATAGAGCTGCGGCTCCATAGAGCTGCGGCTCTCCTGAACTTATTTATTTCGTGCTTTTTTGCATTTAAATAGTCTTCTTTTCTTGCCTGTTCTCTCGATTTCTTCTTAATTGTGCTTCCATCTTAGACACTGTGTTTCATTCGGCCTCTCCTCTTTCCAGACACAGACACAGCTCCAATTCAAGATTTAGCTTTCATATTACAGATATCTATTCCTCATACCTATGAAAAGGCGGGGTACCTGGAGTATCAGCTCCTTGTTAAGGAAACATTGGTGATTGATAATGAAAGAAAACAGTTGTATAATAACGTAAAACTCAGCAATCAGCAATTAAAATACAGTGTCAATTTGTTTGAGCAGCAGATTGTGCTCTCTTGTATTTATATTATGGTAAAGCGCGGTGCTACGCGCGCTTACTTGCTACCAAGGAGGAAGCGGACAACGCGGTTAAACAAAAGAGTCTTTATTCTCAAGAGGTCACTGTAGCACTGGCGCGCTCCGGGCTGCGCGCCCAGTGTATATCCTGAGGCCACGCCTACCCCTCGGGCGTGGCCGCCGCCCACTTGGTGCGCGGAATGATGTCACCACGCCAGTGGGCTTTCGTGTCCGCCACACGCACCCCCCCAGAATTCCCGCGCACCTGGAGGGCCAGTTTGCGGGGCAAACGGATGACCCGGCCGAAGCGCCCTCTGGCGACCGGCGGCGTCCGGGGTGCAGGGATGCCAGCTGGGATGCCCCCGGCTGTACCCGGGATGGGTGCCGGACCGGGGGGCGGCGTGCCGGCGGTGCTGGGCGGTGCCGGGGGTCCGCCCGCCGTGGGGCGGCCACGCGCGGGGGCCGAGCCACCGGCGGTGGGTGGTCCACGTCGAGGTGGGCCGGCTTGAGTCGATCCACCGAGACGCGGTCGGGAGTACCGCCGATGTCCAAGGTGAAGAATTTCACCCCGGTCTCCAGCACGCGGAAAGGCCCGTCATACGGGGGCCGCAGTGGTGTCCGGTGGGCGTCGTGCCGGACGAAGACATACTCCGCGGTGCGAAGCTCCGGGGCGACGTGCGTGGGTGGGTGCCCGTGGTGCGCCGTCAGCACTGGGGCGAACCTCCGGGTGGTCTCCTGCAGCGCGGAGCACTCTTGCGCCGCGGACCAAGATGCCGTGGGGTCGGGGAGGAACTCGCCCGGCACCCCGCAGCGGTTGTCCAAAGACCAACTCCGCCGCAGATGCACGCAGGTCCTCCTTTGGCGCCGTCCGGAGGCCCAGCAGGACCCAGCGGAGCCTGTCGACCCAGCTGCCGTCGCGGAGGGTGGCCCGGAGCGCGGCCTTCAATGAGCGGTGGAACCGCTCGCACAGGCCGTTAGCCTGGGGGTGGTAGGCCGTGGTGCGGTGCAGCTGGACCCCGAGCCCCCGCACGACCGCCCCCCAGAGCTCCGAGGTGAACTGGGGGCCGCGGTCGGACTAGATGTCCGAGGGGGCGCCGAACCGGGCGACCCAGGTGGCGATAAACGCCTGCGCGACGTCCGCCGCCGTCGTTGACGCCAAAGGCATGGCCTCCGGCCACCGGGTGGTGCGGTCCATCATGGTCAGGACGTGGGTGAAACCCCGCGAGGGGGGCAGAGGTCCCACCAGGTCCACGTGAACGTCAAACCGACGTTCCGGCACCGCAAACGGGGCCAATGGGGCCTGGGTGTGTCGGTGCACCTTCGCGCGCTGGCACGCGAGGCACGTCCTGGCCCAGCCGCGGACGGCCTTCCGGAGGCCATGCCAGACAAACTTGTCAGCGATCAACCTCTGGGAGGCCCTCGTGCCCGGGTGGGACAGGCCGTGGATGGAGTCGAAAATCCGGCGCTGCCAGCCCGCGGGCACGATGGGGCGAGGCCGCCCGAGGGAGACGTCGCACCAGAGGGCCGTGCCCGCGCCGTCGAATGGCACCTCGGTGACGCGGAGGCCCGTAACGGCGGTCCGCAAGGCCTGGACGTCGGGGTCGGCGGCCTGGTCCGCCACCATCCGGGCATAGTCGATGCCGAGGTGGACCGCGTGGGCAACGGACTGGGAAAGGCAACCCGCCACCGGGTTGTCCTTCCCCGCGACGTTCCGGATGTCCGTCGTGTATTCGGACATGGCCGAGAGGTGACGCTGCTGCCGGGCCGACCACGGCTCGGCGACCTTGCCCATCGCGAACACCAGTGGCTTGTGGTCGACAAAGGCCGTGAATGCACGGCCCTCGAGCAGATGGCGGAAGTGCCTGACCGCCAGGTGGAGCCCGAGCAACTCGCGGTCGAAGGTACTGTACCGGCATTCGGGCGGGCGAAGCTGCCGGCTGAAGAACGCCAGCGGTTGCCAAGCTCCACGCACCCATTGCTCGTGCACCGCGCCCACCGCGTAGTCCGAGGCGTCGGTGGTGAGTGCGATCGGTGCATCGGGCGCCGGGTGCGCGAGCATGGTGGCGTTAGCCAACGTGAGCTTCGCACCCACGAACGCCGCGTCCATCTGCTCGGTCCAGGTGACGTCACCTTTGCCCGGCTTCCCCCGGAGGGCCTCGTGCAAGGGGCGCAGGAGCTGGGCGATGCGGGGCAGGAAACGGTGGTAAAAGTTTACCATGCCCAGGAACTCCTGGAGCCCCCTGATCGTGCGGGGGCGCGGAAACCCTTTCACCGCCTCCACCTTGGCCGGTAGGGGGACGGCCTCGTGCCTGGTGACGCGGTGCCCCAAAAAGTCGATTTCGGCGACACCGAACTGGCACTTGGCGGGGTTCACGATCAGGCCGTGCTGGCCCAGACGTTCGAAGAGCGTGCGGAGATGGTGTAGGTGCTCTTTGCGGGACGTGCTTGCGACGAGGATGTCGTCCAGGTATACGTACACAAAATCCAAGTCGCGCAAGACGCTGTCCATGAGGCGCTGGAACGCCCGAGCCGCATTCTTCAAACCGAAGGGCATCCGAATAAATTTGAAAAGACCGAACGGCGTGATGACAGCCATCTTCGGGATGTTCTCCGGCCTGATGGGGACCTGGTGGTAACCGCGTATGAGGTCCACCTTCGAAAAGAAGGACATATTCGCCAAGCGGGCGGAAAAGTCTTGAATATGGGGGACGGGGTAGCGGTCGGGGGTGGTGGCGTCGTTGAGACGGCGGTAGTCCCCGCACGGTCGCCATCCCCCGCCGGGCTTGGGCACGATGTGGAGCGGCGACGCCCACGCGCTCTCGGAGAGCTGCACGATGCCGAGCCGCTCCAGCGTAGCAAACTCCGCTTTAGCTACGGCGAGCTTCGTCGGCTCGAGGCGGCGTGCCCGGGCGTAAACCGGTGACCCGGCGGTGGGGATGTGATGTTCCACCCCGTGCTTGATGGTCCCCGCCGAGAAGGTGGGCCTCGTGAGGGCCGGGAAACCCGCGAGGAGGCGGGTGAATTCGTCCGCTGCCGGAAGCATGCAGATGAACCTGGCCGGAACGGAACCGCTCAGCAAGCCGCTCGGAGAGCCGCTCGATGAGCCGCTCAGTGAGCTGCTCAACGAGGCGGGCAGCGCACACGCGAGCGAGCTGAACGTCTCAGCCTGGACAAGCCTTCTGTGCTTGACGTCGACCAACAGGCCATTGGCACAGAGGAAGTCCGCGCCGAGCAGTGCCATAGGCACGTCGGCAGTGACGAACGACCATCGGAAAACCTGCCTTCCGAACCGCAGAGAAAGGCAGCATTTTCCGTACGTGCGAATGGGCGTACCGTTGGCAGCAAGCAGCGCGGGGCCCGGCCCGCGGACTGCTTGTCGGACGTACCGGCGGGAACGACACTCCCCTGCGCTCCCGTGTCGCACAGGTAACGGCGCCCGGATAAGGTGTCCGTTATGTATAGGAGGCTGTTTAATCGGCCGGCGCTCAGTGCCACTACCAAGGGCCGGCCCGGGCGTTTCCCGACCTGCCGAATGAGTACGGCGGGCGACATTGCCGAGCCTCGTGGCCGAACCTAGTGTGGAAATGGCACCAGGTTTGCGGCGAAGCCGGAGGCCGTGGTTGCCGCGGTGGTGGTGGGCGGGGCGTGGCGGCCGCCACGAGGCGCCCCTCGGAGCAGGGGTGGGCACCCGCAGGAGGTTCGGGCTCGGGAGCTGCTATGGCCACACCGAAACTCGCCCGCGTGTCCAATGCCACGTAGTACTTGTCGGCCTCGGCCACGAACGCACGGGGTTCCGTCGTCGCGGAACCGGCCAACGCGAGGCGGACTCGTGCCGGCAGCTGGCGTCGAAATAACGCCCGGAATAGAGCGTTCGGGGTTTCGTCGCCCATGAGCGACAGCATATGGTCCATTCGGACCGACGGTCGCGTGTCACCGAGCTCGGGGAGGTCCAAGAGGCGATCGGCCCGTGCGTCCACGGTGAGGCCGAACGTGGCGAGGAGGAGACGCTTGATCGCCCCGTACCTGTCGTGGGCTGGTGGGTTCCTCAGGACCGACACGACGCGGGCGGCCGCGCCGGCCCCGAGGGAGGCGACCACGTGGCAGTAGTGTGTCTCGTCCGCCGTGATGCCTTGAAGCCTGAACTGGGCTTCGGCCTGCAGGAACCAGATCTCTGCCTGAGCTTCCCAGAACTCAGGGAGCTTCATTGCTACCGCATTGGTTGCCATGTCGGGTGGTCAGCGACGGATGACCAGAACGTCGGAGGTCACCAATTAAAGCGCGGTGCTACGCACGCTTACTTGCTACCAAGGAGGAAGCGGACAACGCGGTTAAACAAAAGTCTTTATTCTCAAGAGGTCACTGTAGCACTGGCGCGCTCCGGGCTGCGCGCCCAGTGTATATCCTGAGGCCACGCCTACCCCTCGGGCGTGGCCGCCGCCCACTTGGTGCGCGGAATGATGTCACCACGCCAGTGGGCTTTCGTGTCCGCCACAATGGAAACATTATTTTGGTATTAACTGGACATGACTTTAAAAATGTCCTCAACTGTTTCTCAACGGTGACTGATAAACGGTGACTGAATGTTAACTTTTGATGTTGATCTTATGTGGACATTTGATATGTGACTGTCAAGTATGGCATCACTTCTTTGAGTAAGTATATTTTTGGCCACTTTCAGTAACATCGTGCATCGTCATATGATAGGGATTAATCTTTTGGGCGTGATATGTAAACATAGTTTGGCTCACTATAGCAAGTCTTTTGATATTTGTTTGTTTTGTCAAACTTATGTGACCTTTTCTTCGCAATGTTTGAGGGTTTCTTGAGGCGCTTGTACATATTGTTACCAAAATGTTTTATTTATGTCGTTACTTTTCCTTTTTTGTGGTTTTTGTGGAAATGTTTTTTTTTTTTAATACATTGGTGTTTCTGTAGAGTGATTTTGTTGTTTAAGGTCAAGAATATTTGTGTAGTTTCATGTTAAAACCCAGCAGATAAGAGTGTAGAGGCTGAACTAATGCCAACAGGAATTTGGTGATGCAAATTTGCAAGGCCTATCCCAAACACCATCACCCAAAGGACCACTATGTGAAGTTCATCAGTCAAAGGAACGATGCCACTGATTGGTGGAGAACTTGTAAACTTTGGCGATTGGCTGTGTTTTGCGCATAAATGCTGCGCACAGAGACAGATTATAAAACCGGAGATGATAATGAGGCTAGAGGGTTGGAGAGGGACGAGGCTCGGAGGTTCGTGGTAGAAATATTCAGACAAGTAGAGAGAGTACTTGGAGCTACGCAAGTGAAATGGAACAAGGAGCATTTGTGGCTTGCTTGTCTGGGTCTGTTGCAAGAAGAAAAACAGAGACCAGCTGCGATTGGAGCCTTCACTGCTCTGCCCGTTTACAAGCCAATGCAGCGGCTTGACTGGTTGAGCACATCCCAATGTTTCCAGTGCAGTCTACTGCCAGTGTTGTTATTCTGACATCGTATTTTTTTTTTATTACCGATGCTGCTGTTTCCAAAATTCACAGGCAGGGATGTCTTTTTTTTTTACCCATGTGTTCTGATACACAAGTGTTTTCTGGGAACACTTCGTATTGGAAAATCCATCTCTTTCCTAACCACGCTAGGGCTTTCTTGCCTCCTTGCCTGATGCGGTCACTTAAACAATTGCATCTGGATGTGATTCTGTGCCATGATTGTCTGCTGAGACCTTGATACTGTTTGTTATCTTCTATCTTCTATTGGATGCATCACTTCTGTCATTTTTCAGACATGGGCACCACCATCCACCACCTCCAGTTGCCAGCACCAGGTCTTGCTCTCCCTTCTTCGGACTATGGTACCATTCTGTTTACACACACTCCATTAAGAACCCTTTGAGCATAGCCTCGTCTGTCCTCCATGTTGATGTCTCGCCTCTCAAGTCTCAGCTATTCGAGTCACGTGGCTCTGTGCTCAGGTGTGTGACTCCGACCTTGCATTCCAACACTCCATGGGCTGATTTTACCCTTGGTCCCATTTGTTTATACAAAAAAGACACAAAGAAACCTGTACTGTACTTGGATACAATAGACAAATCGACAAAGTTCATGTGATGATTTTATTGATCCCAGCATCATGATCTCTGGAGTGGGTAACACCATGCCTTGTTGCTCTGCTTCTGTCGGTGTACTAGTGTGGTGGTTACCGGTAGCATGACACAATTACCCTGCACCGGCCGATGACGCAACCGGCGAGCGGTCACGTGTCCGGACTCGCCCGGGCGTGTTGAGACTTGCCTTTACCGGGCGAACGCTTGCCTTGCATACCACGCCCGGTTGAGAGGCGTGGCTTATCTATTTGCATACCACGCCCCGCCTGAGAGGCGTGGCTTTTGTGTGTTGAGTTTCTGATATATATTGCCGCCCGTTCGATGGGCTGATTCAGTGCTTTGGAGTTCGTTTGAGTGAGCTGGGAATAAATAGCTCAGAGAAACCTAATTCCTGGCGTCGTCCATTTTGTCCGATTTTATCGTGCGAGCACAGCTCCCACACTAGGCTCGATTCTCATAGCTGTTCAGCTGGCCAGGTAATGGCAATACAACGTAGATAAACATGATATGTGTAATCAGACTGGAACACCCAAAATATTTTCTTTTTTGTCTCTAAAAATCTATTTATTTCCTCCTCAAACATCTTCTCTTCTTCCCAACCCTTCTTATTTCTGATCATGTTTCACAAAGTTTTCGGGTATTGCCCTTCCAAACAAAGAATGCCCAGGTAAACAACCTATGTCTTTGTGGAAGATCTGTACGTGAGTAATCTACAATAGCTCGGAGCAATCTGTTTTGGAAGCAAGTCTCCCGCAGTTTGACCCTCAACCACGCTGTTTGCTGTGTTCTCCCTCTGTTCCTTTTTTTTTTTTTTAGCTCACCTGAAACGAGGTTCAGGGGGGCTTATGCGATGGCGCGTCCTCCACCCATCAGTCCGCCAGTCCGTCCGCGTAAACTCTTGAAACTTCTTCTCCGAAAGCACTGAAGGGATTGTGATCAAATTTTGCACAAATTATATTTGTTGTGTTGTGACGAAAGTTTGTTTACGGTATTTAAATAAATCGGGCTTTAAGGGGGTCTTCCGGGGTTCAAAGCGGATCCAGGTTTGATGCCCCCAAAATAGGTATTTGCTTTTTTCTCTGAAACTACACACACTATTTCGATTAAACTTCACCAGAACCTTAATCACCCGTGATGTACTGAAGTTTGGTCACAGCATTATTAAAAAATCGGGCCGTGAGGGTCTACTGGGGGGTTTCCCCCCAAAATAGGTATTTGCTCTTTTCTCTGAAGATACATACACAATGTCAATGAAACTTCACCACAACCTTCATCACCTGTGATGTAGCAATGATTGTTCAAGGCATTAGAAAAATTGGGGTCTGAGGAGTTGTACAGGATGGGAGGGGGGCTAGAGGGAGACTAGAGGGGGTAGGGGTTGCCCCCCAAAATAGGTATTTTTTTGTTTGTTTGTTTCATGTCTTAGGATTATGTTAGTATGATTCTACATGCTGCCCTGTCTTCCAGCAACCATTCAAATTGGTTTAAAATACCTTCAGTCAGTGCAGTATACTCTTTATTCTATCAGGTGAGCGCCAGGTGTATTGCCCCTATGTTTTTTTTATGACATCCTGATCCGTTTTGTGTTCTAACTCCTCCACGAGCCTCGAATGTATGCAAAACGCTGCAATATTGCGACCGTAGACCAATTTGTGAGACTACTTGTCTGGCGATAATTACAGCTTTGTGCCTAATTACGTGCCTATTAAGTGGTTAATTGCGCCAATCTGCCTGATTTCATTCCATGTCACTTATAATGCTAATAGCCATGTCGTGGGAGTTTTGGAATGAATTTGAACTGTTGTACACAAAATGATATTTTTGAAACAGCTTTTCTCATACGCTACTGTTTTCATTTGCTATATTGACTACTACTACTTCACCTGTCGTCGCAATTGTGTGTATGTATATACTGTATATGTATATATATATATATATATATATATATATATATATATATATATATATATATATATATATATATATATATATAATTATATATATATACAGTATATATATATATATATATATATATATATATATATATATATATATATATATATATATATATATATACATACAGTATATATATATATACAGTATATATATATATATACAGTATATATACAGTATATATATATATACAGTATATATATATATATATATATATATATATATATATATATATATATATATATATATATATATATATACATATACATACATACATACAGGTGTTTTTTAATCACATGGTGGTGAGGTATTTATAATTACGTGGTGGTGAAGTGTTTTGAATTACGTGGTGGTGAGGTGTTTTGAATTATGTGGTGGTGCGGTGTTTTGAATTACGTGGTGGTGAGGTGTTTTGAATTACTTGGTGGTGCGGTGTTTTGAATTACGTGGTGGTGCGGTGTTTTGAATTACGTGGTGGTGAGGTGTTTTGAATTACGTGGTGGTGCGGTGTTTTGAATTACGTGGTGGTGAGGTGTTTTGAATTACGTGGTGGTGAGGTATTTTGAATTATGTGGTGGTGAGGTGTTTTGAATTACTTGGTGGTGAGGTGTTTTGAATTACGTGGTGGTGAGGTGTTTTGAATTACGTGGTGGTGAGGTATTTTGAATTACGTGGTGGTGCGGTGTTTTGAATTACTTGGTGGTGAGGTGTTTTGAATTACTTGGTGGTGAGGTGTTTTGAATTACGTGGTGGTGAGGTGTAATCGTCCCAAACTTCCAGTCTGCACCTACCCCTCCCCTATGTATGTGCTGAGGGGTTCTTTCTTGAAAAAAAAACATTCAACCTAAATCTTCAACCTAAATTGCCTATAAAAATGTAATATCACAAACACAACAAATACATTTGTGCAAAGTAATTGTTTGTATTATGAGTGGTGTAAATCATGACAACACAGCAACTCAGGTACAGTCATTAGCCTCAGCTAAAATAAGCCCGTTCCTCAGTAACGACGCTTGGTGAGGCGAGCACAGCGAGCCGAGCCAAGCTAGTATATATATATATATATAATGTACTTTATTGTTTGTATAATTCCTTTGTAACATGCAACACAAGCTCAGGTTTCTAATTTCTGGTCCGAAACCATTTTCCCCTTTCATTCCCCAGCCCCACCTCCAGCATTCCCTGTAACCCATCCGTCCAGCGAGCGATTTGGCACGATTGGCAAAGCAATTTTGTTGCAACGCCGATATCGTGTCATAATGAAAAGATTCGAACGCAAAACTCAATCCGGAGCTGCAGCCCATGCCATTGTTCATCGCCAAGGCCTGGTTTATTCTGCCTTTTTATTTCCTCTATCGACTTGCTATTGAATTGCTGTTTGTACGCGGCGTTGACACGCTGTTCCCCGGAGGCGCCGCACGACCCGGGTTCCCCCACTGTGAGCACAGGCCCGACAGCAGCCGGAACCGAGGCTTCGAATTCCTGCACCGGTCGGCCGCGCGCACCGCGTGACGGCGCCTCGCATCGTGTGACGTCACGTGCGCGAGACGTCGTAGGCGTGACGTCACCGCTCGTTTTCCCAAAAGCCCCGTGGGCCGGCGTCGCCGCGCCATCAACACCAATGTCATTTCGGTCACGACGGAGCCCGAGCCCGTGCGCTTTAGCGGGGTGTGCGAGATTAGACAAACATGGGGAAAGACGCGTTTGAAATTGCATGTCGGGAATTGCTGTGCTGCTGCTCAGCAGTCCACGGGTTCACCGCGACCTTTTATCCGGCGGGGCTCGCGGTGAGTGCGACGACTGATGGGAAATTACCGGAGGGATGAGCGACTTGTTTCCTTTTCGCGTTTCGATCCCGACAAAGCCTGTCGTCAAGAACGCTCCATCTTCCCCCCGAAAATATAGCTCTGCGGTGATGAAAAGCAAATGACAAGAGCCGCGGTGTTCTCGACTCGTACTATACTGTAGTCTGTAGGTGTCACCGCAGCGGTAGTTAGCGGCTTTTTGTGATTGGCTTCACGGTCAGAGACGAGCTCCCCCCCCCCCCCCCCCCCGGAAAGCAAAGCAGAAGAAGAACGGGATAAAGAGAGCTTTCCTTTTCGCTGATTGCTTCTGATTTAAAAAAGATTGCCCAGCGGGCTTTCGGAGAGAACAGACAGGAACGCCTGCTGGCATCTTCTGCAGAAACTTGTAATTTGAATCAAATCAGCCGTGAAATAAACTGCACATATTTATTGCTTATCAGAGGCACGCGGGTTTCGTAGCTCGCTCCGTTTCCGTTTCCCGCCAGAGGGGTGGGAGTGTGGTGTAGGGGGTCGGGTGGGAGTAGGGGGTCGGGTGGGAGTAGGGGGTCGGGTGGGAGTAGGGGGTCGGGTGGGAGCAGCCTCCCGGATTCCAGCGCGAAAAGTGCCAATAGTTGTTGGGCAGCTGAGTTAATTAGGAATATCTCTTAGGAGTGACCCTGGCATTTTGGCTAACTCCAAAGCGCCTGTAAATGGCTTTCCAATGGCGTCGGAAAGAGTTAACGAGTGTTCTATTGACTGCCTTGTGAGCTTCGCCTGTTCGGCTCCTTGAGTAATGTGCAGGGCGGATCGATACATTGATTATCTGTTTCAAGTGCGATTTAAAAACCCGTCCGTCCTCTTATTCAAAGTTTACCCTGGCGTTGCGCCGTTAGCCTTCAGACATGTCCTCTTTAAGCGTTTTATCCCTTTTAAAATAAATAAAAAAATTCAAATTTTTTTTGAAAATAAACCTCTCGATGTCCCTGCTCTCAAATGTTGTGTTTGTGTCCTTCCCCCTCTCTCCGCATCTTGTCTACCGCTCCCCTTATTTTGTGTTTTGTGTGTCGGTTTGACTTTTTGTGTGATGAATGTTCGCTCTTTCACGAGCCTCGATCTTGTATACAAAAAAAAAAAAAAAAAAAAGATTCTACCTTGTGATCCACCACCGGGAGAATTGTTCTTTACTTGCCCGTAACAGGAGATGAGAACACTCGAGGGGAGATTCCACTCTGTAGACTTCCGTAGACCACCACTCAAAAGGGATCTTTAAGCAACGGGTCGATTGCATTTGCAAAAGTTGGTGTTGTTCGAAGAAAAATTGTGAAAAAATACAAAGAAGTTGAACATTCATGTCGTTTGTAAAACATTGACAGGTAGTGTAAATACTCGGAGAACAGCCTCATTGCTCCGTTTAAGATCATCGTGTCCCAGAGGAAAGAGTAAATGGAGTTCCAGTGAGAGATGAGGATCGGCTCTCGGAGTAGTCGCTTCCATCAGGATGATTTCACCTGTCTGAGTGAGCCACCCCCAAATCAACTGGGAGGAATCTCATCAAACGTGGAAGACAATGCAGAAAGCACCAGCACTGGCCACGGACAATCGCTTCAAGGATGACAACTGATCAAGATACCATCATTTGAATGAGTTGTCTTAAAAATAAAAACAGTAGGGTTACCTGTTCCCTGCTTGAGGGTAACCTGTCTTAAAAATAAAAAAGTATGGTTACCAATTCCCTGCTTGAGGGTAACCTGTATGTTTATCCTACGTTTGTTCGAGCACACGGACAAGACCACATAACATGGTTCTCTTTTCGTATCAACATTGTTGGTGCTCACTTTAATTCGCCATTTTATGATTATTAAAATGAGTCCAAGACGCAGGTGTCTGCATGCCAGCCAATGGACAACCCACCACCTTGTACCAGCCAAGGAAGCCGGCCAACAGGAGGTACAAATTATACCTTCTTCTGAACACTTTTAAAACTTGTTTTTGATGCTCGAATATCAAGTTATACTTCGCTTACATCCTCTTCAATTCTTACTGATGATTATGGCATTAGCATCAATCATGCATTTTGTTTTCCTTCTTCAAATGTTTTGCATCACTTCTAGTTACCTATGCCACCAAAGATGGACAGAGGTTGTTATTTATTTATATATTTATTATAATTTTTTTTTTTTGTATACAGAGTCGAGGCTCGTGAAAGAGCTAACATTTATCAAACAAACAAATCAAACAAACAAGCAAACAAAGTATATAAAAAGGGGAGCAGTCGATAAGATGGGGAGAGAAGGGGAGGAAGCACACAAACACAACATTTGAGAGCAGGGACATCGGGAAATGTGTGGGAGGGAGAGGGCCTGGGGGGAGGCAGGATAGGTATAAAACGCAAGGACACACGGACTTCCAGGAAAGAAGTCAAAAGTCACCTCAAAAAAGTGGATTTGGGGTGAAATTAGCGGGGGTAGAAAAGATCAAGGTTTTGGATTGGGGAAGATAAGAGATGGTGGTGAACAGCCGTTTAATTTATTTACTTATTTAATTATTTACTTACTATTTACTTACTATTTACTTATTTACTTACTTACTTATTTATTTATTTATTACATGGTATAGACTCGTGGAAGAGCGAGGATATCTATGAACAGGATATCTGAAAAAGTCGTGGACAGATTAGGCCAAAATTTGGTGCACAGGTTTGGGTATGTGACAGGACAAAATTATTCGTTTTGGCAAAGATCTGGATCTGAAACTCTCTCAGTTGATTCTTCACCATTGTGGGGTAGGGCCAAAAACGACATTTAGGAAGGTATCTCAAAACGTTGTGGACGACATGACAAAACGTGGTGGATTAGTTGGGTAGGTGACAAGAGCAAGCCGATTAGATTTTGGTTCTGGTCCGGATCCAGATCCGACCTATCATTGGGATACAAAACGTAAACGATTTAGCCTTGCAGAGGTGTGCGCTCTACCGAGTGCTGTTCTAGTTTCCACCTGCAATGCGTTTTTAATAACGGGTCCACGTCAATTAACCTTCACAAATTGAGTAGCCTGTTACAAACTTTTGATTAGGATCGTGTGTGTGTGTGTGTGTGTGTGTGTGTGTGTGTGTGTGTGTGTGTGTGTGTGTGTGTGTGTGTGTGCACACACTCATACATATACACACACACAAAGGTGGATACATCTAGACCTCGGAGGGCTCCGTTCCACCTTCGGAAACCCGCATTTGGAGATAACAACCACCAACACTCACACACAAACAAACACACACGTACATACTGACGAGACAAACGCTTAACACAGCCACTGAGCTTGGGGGAAGTGACATCACTTCCGGGTATACTCTGGGTACTAGTAATTGATAATTCTTGGTATCACGATTAATTAAAATAATCTGACCTCATATGGCGCTATCACTTTTCGGTACCTTTTTGTGTGTGGAATAGCTGACTAGTTCAGTTTTGATCACAAGCGCTATGATCAATGTGTAATTCTTATGACGATTTTAGTTCGATTTGAGGCCTCGTTTTCTTCTTCAACCTGCAACTTTCTGTTTATCTCCAGATATATTTTTTATTCTACCCTAAATTTATCTCCAGATACTTTTTCCGCAATGCCGATAATTAAAGGTGAGGCATGGCGATGCTATGTGCAAGGCCTTGCCCTTGCCTTGGTGACAGTAAAGATAGACTGCAATTTGCCAGCCGTAGCTAAACACTGGGTCATTCTCCAGTTTTGACCAAATAAAATAAATAAATCGAATAACCTCACAAACCGAGAATGAAATGTTCTTCCTCCATCTGCACTAGGTATTCAGCTCACTTCAAACAGCTTTTTCCCAATCTCCTCCTCAAGCTCATCTGCACACCAATCTCAGTTCATTCATCCTCCTTTTATCCACCCTCTTCACTCCCGCAATCCTCCTGACCCAGTTTTTCTCGTACACCTGCAATCTCTGTTGTTGTCTATCAGTGCCACCATTTCCAGACCGTAAAGGTAGGCCAGCATCACACAAGCAATCCAAACTTTCCCTTTCAATTTCCTTGATTACTCCAAGTCTTTCTGCCATTACTCCCTCCACCTTCCACCATGCATTCACACCCACATGACTCCTCTTCCGCACCTCTTCCTCCGACTTCCCATCCCTGGACACTGTTCACATATATATTTATGAAAATGACTGATGAATAAATTAACCCCTCATGATCCCCAGTGTCTCTTAATGAATGTTATCATAAGTGTTTTTAACCCCATTTAGCAACAACTACCAGAATCGGATGTATCGGCAGCTCCACTGTTGTCCTCACATTCATGTCTGTCACTTCCCGCATTTTTCCCGATGCGTTTAAATCTCAAATCACCCCCACCCAACTTAAAATGGTCGTCTCAATCGCTTTGTATTTGGATGTTCAAACCGGTCTGATCAAGAAGGGCACAGGTCATTTTTAGTTTTCCAGCAATTGTGACAGGGGGACAGGTCAGACCTCATTGAAGCTGAGAAAGAGAGTCGTGTTTGCAGCCATCGCGTCATCTGCAGTTAGTATTTTGTTACTTTGAGTTAATTGAGTGAAAATCACTTTTCAACTCTTCTGATTTCTATAATGTTACAGTGTACATTGGCAAGTTGCTTTGCAATCTTCTTCACCTGCACACCCCTTACCCCTTGTATGTTACTTCCTTTACTTTTAAATAAATTTAATGATGTACCGATTCATTTTCATCAAGCCTCTCTGCTTAAGCATACTTAGTTTATGAAAGTTGGCATGTCAGCGAATAAGAGCATTGTTTCACTTATATTGTTGTCATTAATTTATTTATTAGATAACCCAAATGTGTTGATTTGCTCCAATTTGTTGGATGCAATTGGTTTATTTTTTGCTCTCTGAAATTAGAAAACGTATTAATTTATGCAATCGAAGTGGGGTGTTCAGCAAATGGAAAATTGGATGGAGTTTTGAGAGGTGTATTGCCTTGGAAATTGAGACGAAGAACTTGTGGATGTTCCTTCGTCTGAGCTTCAGAGCAAAAGGCTCCACCGGCAAGTCAAGTCTGTCCATATATAAATTGCTTTTATATATGTTTTCCAGTTAATGTTCCTTATCGATGCTTTACAATTCACTTATAAATCAATGATGTCCCTTTTGTACAATTGTGGCACTCACTGTAGTGTTCATAGGAATCTTTTTATACAATGCGGATTATATGAATTGTGCAATAAATGGGTTGTTCCAACCCAATAAATAATCATATCTTTATGAGTTCTGGGGATCATTTTCTGATTCGATTCCTATCTATTTTCTTCTAGAGTTTCTATCCTTTGCATTTGTGCAATTCAGTCTTCCTTTCCTATCGTCCATCTCATCTTTTGGATTGTGGATCGTATGTCAGTTGGTATCATTTGTTTCGTCTTTCTATGTTACATTATCTATATTCATATATATATATATATGCCTTGCATCTGTGGCTAAATCATCAAAGCACTTCGAAAACGCCATCACAAAAATGCAACACTGGGCTGCTCAAGCTGGCAAGTATACCATCAATATGGCGGACTCACATTTGTTTTAACCCACAATGCACAGCGACAACACGTCATTGCAACCCTCACATAGGTGGTAGCACAACCAAGTGCCTGCAGTTGTGGTGGAAGTGGAGATGGTGCAGTGATAACTGATGAGGTGTAGGAAGAGAGGAGAGGGAGGAGTAGGTTGTTGGTGGAGAGGTGCTGATTGTGAGATAGGACCAGGTAATGAGAGGTGGAAGAAGGAGGTTTGAGGGAAGAGGTTTGGCAAATGCTCGTGATTGACAAGTGGCAGACTGAAAGCGGCAGATGTTATTCCCGGAGGAAATCTGCGTGACAAGGTTGCGGCCCAACATTGTGAACGGGGCAGTTGCAACAAGGCAGGTCGTATTGGGGGAGCTATCAGTGCGTTGGGAGAATAATATCGAGAAGGTGCATGAGAGTAAGAGGGGAGATGAGCTGGAGAAGAAG
This sequence comes from Myxine glutinosa, assembly GCF_964187855.1. Classification (NCBI taxonomy): domain Eukaryota; kingdom Metazoa; phylum Chordata; class Myxini; order Myxiniformes; family Myxinidae; genus Myxine; species Myxine glutinosa. The sequence continues at coordinate 46,700,581 of NC_136269.1, read as the reverse complement.
TGTAGGGAGAAGGGTTTGAAAGTTTATTGTCAGCCATTTGTTGTCTGCACTGTAGTATATATCTTGGTGACTGTTTATGAGTTTGCCTCGACTTGGAGTGTACAGGTGGATATTAAGGAGGAAGATGTGTGAGAAAGTGGCTAACGTTACGATGAAAGGCTCACTGTGAGGTTGGTTGGTTGGTTGCTCCAGCATTTATTTATGGTGCAGTAGATTATAGGTGTGAAGGTTGTTGGTTGTTGTATGTAGTTTGCATTATCGTTGACTGTGGATGGTGATATGTATCTGTGTCGTTGCTGCATATGTATACCAGTATGCCTCTGTTGGCACACCTTGATGAATGATACCAAGGTTGAAGGGCCGAAACTGGATTTGTTGAGGACTTCGACAACACCCAGTCTGGGAAGTACATTTTCGCCTAGTTGCGGCATTCATATTTGTATGTATATCTGAATGTATATCAGAGAGTACGCTAGTACTCTTTATGTATGGATGGCGTGGGAAAAAAAAAAAGTATATCTAATATATAATATACATATACATATACATATACATACATACACGAATGTGTGAGGTGCAACGTTTTTTCTTTTTGCAAAATGAGACGTTTTTATTTGGGTGCGCCTTACAATCAATCGATGGCAATGTCGAGGGATTAAAGAGAGGGAGTCGTGTGTCATGTCTCTCTGAAAGATAAAGAGAGGTGGGGGTGAAATGGGAGGAGATAACACGTCATCACTCACGTGATGACTGAAAACAACCCGAATGAACTCTGGAAGGATAAGGAGATCACGTTTGCACCCAGATGTCGATATTAACATTGAACTAATGACGCAGGAACCAACATGGAAATGAATGAAGTGAGAATCATCGATGACGAGGAAGAAGAGAACAGAACTAGAGAGAAATCTCACAGACACTAATCGATAGCTCGTCAGCCATCATCAAAGTACGAAGTGATCAGAATAATGACACTCATGTGTAAGAGGAGCGATTCATCACTCAGTCATTGATCTCTTGTTTTCCAACTATTCCTAGAATTGCACAGTATTATTTAGTGCAATCTTTTTGGACATTGTCATAGCAAATGTAAATAGAAGAGTGCATTATCCAGCACGTCATCAGAATAATGACAATCATGAATACATAATAAGAATGATTCAATACTCATGCCATTAATCTCTTGAAGTTTCTTTTTCTTTTCAAACATTTTTACCTCCGCCACCAATTTCACCGCTGTCTGTTTGTCTGCCCGTTTGTTTGTGAACAAAATATCTCAAAAAGTTGTGGACGGATTCGGACGAAATTTGGCAGAGATGTAGCATATATGACAAGGACGAAATGATTCGATTTTTGGTGAAGATGCGGATCCGGATCCGGCTACGAGAATTTTTTAAGTGATTCTTCACCATTGGGAGTTTGGGCCAAAACCGATACAAAGCAAGAGATCTCAAAAAGTTACGGATGGATTTGGACGAAACTTGTTGGACAGGTTGTGTGTGTGACAAGGACGAATCTTCAATTTTGGTGAAGGTCCGGATCCGGATCCAGCGAGTAGAATTTTTAAAGTGATTCTTCACCATTGAGTGATATGGCCAACCAGGTGGAGGTATGCTCTCTACTGAGTGCCGTTCTAGTTGTTCAAGAGTTTCTCAGTCGGGAACTAAAAAGCTAAAAAGCCAGACACCTTGTGTGAACTAAAATAAAGATGTCCTGTGTATTCATAAGTATTGTTGTACACCGCACCTTTCCTATTCCATCTCCAGGCGCTGCATGACGTCATTGCCAGGCACCGAAGGGGGCCAAGCAATGACGCGCGTTGAAAGGGAGTACCGTACTCAGTTTTCACTCTGGTTGTTTGTTTTCTTGCTTCCTTGTTTGTTTGGGCGATATATCAGCCATCCTTTGAGCTAGGAAGCTGAAATTTTGGCACAATAGTGAGCAAGTGCTTTCGCAAAAACGGAATTTTTTGTTTTTTAATTAATCGATTAATTGATAAGTTAATTATTATCGATTATGTAAGTACTGATTTATTACTCCCGCCAGGGAGTAATGCATTCGATCGTGTCCGTGTGTGTGTTCGTGTGTTTCTGAACAAGATATCTGGAAAAGTTCTGAACAGATTTGGATGAAAGTTGGTGGGATGATTGCACTTGGGATAAGGAAGAATTGATTAGTTTTTGGTGAAGCTCAGGATATTATTCCGGATCCAGGAAATTTTTTCGGGAATTTTTTTTTCTGTTTTCCTTTAAAAACCATTTTCTCAGCAATAATTGGAGCGATTGAGAGCAAATTTTCACCATAGGAGGGACTCGGTCTCTAGAATAGTTTTATGGTAATTATGACGTCACATGTCACGTGGTTCGGCCGCCATATTGTTTTGAGTGAAAAACACTAAAATCCAATTTTCTCCAAAACGCCTGAACAGATCGAGGCCAAACTTTGCAGGCAGAATCGCATACCCATGACGAACAAAAATGTCAGCGAGCATGACGTCATGCAGCACATGGTTTCAGAGTTAGGACGTTTTTAAGCACAAACATTTAAAAACTAGCTCCTCCCTCATTTGTGATCCAATTGAGGGGAAACTTCACAGATCTGTTCAGTATATCAGTCTACTAAAATGTCCGTTTGGAATTTGCGATAGGTCACGTGATTTGGCAGACATCGTTAATTAAACGCAAATAATAAAAACATTTATATCTCTTGAACCACTTCATTGATTGCCGTGAAACTTCATACTGTAGTCGTAGTCATGAAGAGTAACAAGTGTGCAAAATTTGAAGATCATTGGATGTACGGTCTGGAAGCTAGAAGTTATTGCGTGAAGAAGAAGTCTTTGACTGTGGACGATTAATTTTATTTATCACATGTACAGACTTGCAGGCATCGTTTGACACAATCTCCCGGGTTAAGTTGAACCTCAAATAAAATTATAATTCCAGATTTGTCAATGGCTGAGGTATATTAACAAATGAAAAAAACAGATTTGGCAAAATTCCAACTTTTTAAAAAAAAGATCGCATATTCACCCAGGGTTGTGAGAGGCTGAAGAAGAAGAAACCTCTCATGTGCTTCCCAGACCAAATAAATAATTCTGGTTCTGGCTCTGCGATTTTCAGGTTTATTACTCCAGCAAGGGAGTAATGCATTCGATCGTGTCCGTCCGTGTGTGTGTGTGTTCGTGTGTTTGTGAACAAGATATCTGGAAATGTTCTGAACGGATTTGGATGAAAGTTGGTGGGGTGATTGCCCTTGGGATAAGGAAGAATTGATTAGTTTTTGGTGAAGTTCAGGATATCCAGGAATTTTTTTTGGGAAAGATTTTTTTCTGTTTTACTGCATTAAAGCTTTTATTCTTATTCTTAAATGATGTTTTTCTCCTCCAATTCCGAGATATATCAAAATAAATTCTCTGACAGTTAGGGCCTACTTTCTTTTTCATTTATTGTTTTGGGGAGAGGGGATGTTAAACAAAATGTATTATTCCAACTAAACCCACGGCGGGAGTATTCACTCTACTGAGTGGCGTTCAGGTTTTCTTTCTCATTTGGGCATTATCTCAGGCACCTTTTGAGTTAGGAAGCTGATATTTGGACATGACAATGACCAAGTCATTTGGCTGTAAAGGCTATTTTTGATTTATTAATTTATCAATTAATCTATTTAATTACTCCATAAATGACTTCATTAATTTTTTTTTTTTTAATTACAGATTCGGATGAAATGGTGGTGGTTTCAGTATTCTATTAGCCAATTGATTAATAATTCAATTATTTTATGATTATAATTTATTTACTTCATTATTAATCACTTATTTATTTTCTTTCTCATCTGGGCAATATCTGAGACACATTATGAGCTCGGAAGCTGATATTCAGACACGACAGTGACAAAGTGATGTGGCTATAAAGGATATTTTTGATTTATTGATTAATCAATTAATCGATTTGTTTATTGATTAGTCAATTAATCAATTAATTATTTAATTATTCGAATAATGCCTTAATTTTTTCAAGGTACAGATTCGGATGAGACGATAGTGCTTTCGGTATTCTATTAGCCAATTGATTAATAATTTAATTATTTTACCATTATTATTTATTTATTTTCATTATTAATCACTTATTTATTTTCTTTCTCATCTGGACAATATCAATTAATTAATTCAATTATTAATCAATTAATTATTACTTGCAAAATCGAAGATTTTTCAAGTATATTGGTCGGTTGCGTTTGTGGTTTTGTCTTTCTGTCTGTCTGTTTGTCTGTCTGTCTGTCTGTTTGTTTGTTTGTCACCGGCCTACAGGTCACAATTTTAAATCGATCTTCACGAAACTTCACCAAATGGTAGACTTGGTCAAAAGCAAGAAGCCTATTGTTTTTGGGGTCAAAAGGTCAACATAGGCCAAAGGTCACCAACTATGCTAAATTTCTAAAATCCTCAATTTTCATCCGATTGACCTGACATTTGAAGAGGACTTGCATATCTGGTCACTGAATTCAACCACCAAGTATTTTTGAGGTTAACATAGGCCTAAAGGTCAACATAGGCCAAATTTCTAAAATCCTCAATTTTCATCCAATTGACTTGAAATTTGAAGAGGACTTGCATATCTGGTCACTGAATTCAACCACCAAGTAGACGCGGTCAACACAGACGAAAAGGTAAACATAGGCCGAATTTCTAAAATCCTCAATTTTCATCCAATTGACTTGAAATTTGAAGAGGACTTGCATATCTGGTCACTGAATTCAACCACCAAGTATTTTTGAGGTCAACATAGGCCAAAAGGTCAACATAGGCCAAATTTCTAAAATCCTTAATTTTCATCCAATTGACTTGAAATTTGAAGAGGACTTGCATATCTGGTCACTGAATTCAACGACCAAGTATTTTTGAGGTCAACATAGGCCAAAAGGTCAACATAGGCCAAGTTTCCAAAATCCTCAATTTTCATCCGATTGAATTGAAAATTGAACAGCATTTGCACATTGAGTCACTAAAGAGGGAAACTAACTATTTTTGAGGTCAAAAGGTCAAAGGTCCACTCAAGGTCAACCTTCCAAAATCATCATTTTCATCTGAAATATCGTCACTTTTCTTCCTATTGACCCGAGCTTTGATCAAGATTGTCAATTTTAATCTTGATGAAATGGACAATTTGCTGTGTCAATGGAATTTTTTATTGGGGGGGGTGGGGGGCGGATTTTTCAAGTATCGTGCTCCGCATGACGCCTTCTTGTTTAATTTTTGATTAATTAAGTTAATTTTCAAAAAGTTACAGCTTCGGATGAAACACTGGTGGTTCATGAAACAGTATTAGCCAATTGATTCAGAAATTATTTTCCAACTATTATTTATTGATTTTAATTACGCAATTAATCAATCAATTATTGTACACCTCTCCTTTCTAATTCTGTCTCTATGTGCTGCACGGCGGTATCGCCGGGCGCCCTCGGCCGCCCCGGCAATACCGCGCTGGAGGATATTTATTTATTTTGGTTGGTGTACATTGAATGTATCTGTACTTGTTTGTCATTTTTTTATTCTCTTTTTCAAAATTAAAATGGGCAAGCACCTTACATTTGGGGGCACTTTAGAATCATTTAAATACTGTGTGTGTGTGTGTGTGTGTGTGTGTGTGTGTGTGTGTGTGTGTGTGTGTGTGTGTGTGTGTGTGCGTCTGCGTGTGTCGTTGGTTCTTGTCTCCATTTGCAGGTTTCAGGAGTGGAATGGAGTCCTCCCGGGACCCAAAGTATCCACCTCCGCTTCGCTAAGGGATCACGGTTCATGGACCAAGCTGTTCAACTTTTTCAGAGTTTTGTTCCAAGAGCTCTTTTCAGGATCGCCACATAACCCCGGATTTCCTCCAGTTGTAGTTCATTTGTGGTGACATTTCCGGGGATTGTTTCTAAAATCTCAGTGAGGTTCTTTTTATCATTCCTGTTGCTCCAATCATCACTAGCGCAATTTCGATGTTCTTCAGCTTCCAAGATCTCTTGACCTCATTTTTGAGGTCCTGGTATTTGGCCATTTTCTTTGATTTCTGCAATATTTGGCCAAAATCGCTGGGTACTGATATCTCAATCAGCAATGCAGATATTTTCCTTTTTGTTCCTGAGTACAATGTCCAGATGCAATGATTTGTTTTCTATGTTCACGTTGATGGAATCATCAAGTCGTACGTGAGCATGACGTCCTCATTTTCAATGATTGCCTGTGGTTCGTGTTTCCATGAGTTTTCTGGTACTGGGATGTTTAATTTTTTGCAGATATGCTAATGAATCACTTTGCATACTTTGTTGTGCCGTTGTGTGTAATGTTGTTGTGATAATAGTTTTTTGCATCCTGAGAGCAGCTGAATAGTTAGTACTCTCTGTTTCTGTCTTGCAGAATCAATACTTGACCATCTGGCTCATTCCCACCATCTTTTGAAATTAATTGGTGTTGTGTCCTTAATCTTGGGCATTTATTATGATTCGTTTGTCGTCCCAGTTGAGCTGATGTCTTCTTATCCACCATTCCAATGAGCCTTCTTTGTCCCACCCTGTTCAATTTTTTTTTTTGTATTTTCCTGCTCTTTTGTCATTCTCATTTGTTGGTGTATATTTCTTGATATTTCTTTTTACATATTTATTTTGTCCTTTTTGCAATTTTTGGGGCCCGTATTTGTTGCTGTTTCATTTTGCTGTGCAGCATCTTCTATTCACATCTGTTTTTGTAAATTATTTGCAAGGTGAGTTAGGGATACCTTTTTAGGTTTGTTTTGTTCATGTTTGTTTACAAATTGCATCCAATAGTAGGGCAGGCCATACTTTTTTTTTTTTGTAAATCAATCGAGAGGGGTGTTCATATTACGTATTTTGGTGTGTAGAACACAAATCTGAGGTTTTTTAAAATTCTGATAACCCTAACTTATATCAATTTGCAGTTGATTATTATTAAATTTTTGATTATTTTGCTATTCTTCTGGAAAAAAAGAGACGTTTTTTATTTTGAAGTTAGGGCTTTTATTTTGGTAACTTCCTGTTGGGACGGCAGTTGTAGCCATCTTGTTGCTGAAAGCTCGATGTTGAGGAGGTTGGCAATCCTTATCCATCCGTCTTCTCTTCTCTTCTTATGGCATTGCCTGTAAGTACGTTTTTGATTAGGAACCTGAGGAAAAAATAGATAATAATTTTAGATGTAAATTACCTTGTTTTATATTATATTTGTTAATTGATTTGTGTACTTACCTATTGCTAGCCTGAGTTACATGTGAAGGAAAATAGTGACCTGTGAAGTGAATATTTTGATGGTTTTCTGTAATACCTGTGTAATACCTTAATATCTGTCTGTAGTGGATACTTACCTGTGTATTATTGTTTTTATTTCAGTGTGAACTACTAAAAATGGCTCAAGTCAGAACAAGGATGAAATCAAGTTCTCATTTAAGTAATCTTGTTGGCACTGGGCAGGAGCTGTTGGTGTCTGAACTGCCAACTGTGAGGGATATCCTGAGGTATGGCATCTACTTGAGGGAGCAAAGTGAAGATGACAGGAGGAACTACCCAGTAGACCAGCTCGTGTCTGACATCTACCCTGGTCTGATTTGTCAGTGGAGCAAAGCTAATGCTCTTTTCAAGCCTCCTGTTATCAATGAAAAGGTGACCATCATGTCCAAGCTCAAGGAGGTCTGGAATCAGGCAGTGAAGTTTTCTCTTGGGAAGGGCAAACTTGATGCCAAAGAGAGGTTCATTGTCAAGTTGGACAAGTTATTTGATATTTTGACTTGCAAGTGTCAGATTACCAGTTGTGAGGGGGGAGGCTGTGAGGCCGGTGAGGGCTGTGTGATCCATGCCCACATTAACTGTTCCTGCAGCAGAGAGAAAATGATTCCTGTGAAAGATCTTGCCTACATCAAGGGACAGAAAGAGAATGTTGGAAGTAAAGGACCCCACCAAATGGGGAGCCCTGATCTGCCAGAGCACAAGAGACAGGTGAGGACATTGGAAAGGCAGGAAAAGAAAAAGAATGCAGAGAAAAGGAGAAGGAGCAAGGAGGAAAATGCTGCAGCAGCAGAGAAGGCAGCCAGGAAGGATGTTGAGAGATTTTTGTCAGATGGTGATGAGGATCTGGAATTGGAGAGAAGTGGTGCTGAAGATGAGTTTGTCACTGAAGTTGAGCTCTTCCCTGAAACTGACACTGAGCCTGCAGCTTCAGCAAAGGTCCAGAAAAACTATGATGAGATTCCAAACATTGCCCTTGCTAGTGTAAGGTATGGCATAGGGCTGAGGCCAACTGCAGCGATAGCAACTGCAGCTCTGATTGATGCAGGAATCATAACAGAAGACAATACAAGTAAAGTGATTGATAAGAACAAGGTCAATATAGCACAGGAGAAGTTGATGACAGAGCTGGGGGAAGAGTTTGATGAGAAGTGCAGGGAGGAGTGGGGGATCTCCTGCATCCTCTTTGATGGGCGGATTGACCTGACCAATGTGATGATGGAAGCTGAGGGCAGTGACCAATCTTTTCCTGCAAAGATCAAGGAAGAACACTAGTGTTGTTAGTGAGCCTGGTAGCTACTATCTGTTCCACTTTACCCCAGAGAAAGCAACTAAAGAGGAGTCACATGCGGAGCAGATTGCTAAGGTCCTGTTTGCCTGGCTGAAAGAGAGGGGTTTTGATAAGACCTTGTGGGCCATTGGAGGAGACTCAACAAATGTCAACACTGGTGTGAAAGCTGGAGTAATGCGGAAGCTGGAGCTGCACCTGGGGAGAAAGCTGGTCTGGTTGGTGTGCAACCTGCACACTGGTGAACTTCCCCTGTGCCATCTCATTGTTCACCTTGATGGCCCTACTCTGTCAGACAACACATTTTCCGGGCCAATAGGAAAGCTCCTTGCTTCTGCTACAGACTTGGATATCAATCCAAACTTCACCCGGATCTTTGTTGGCCCTCCACTGATCAAGCTGTCTGACAAGGCCATTGAAGATCTCTCAACTGATCAACACTATGGCTATAAAATTGTCTGTGCAATCAGGGATGGAGTGCTTCCTGCAAGGCTGGCTCTAGTGGAGATTGGACCAGTAAACCACAGCCGCTGGCTCACCACAGCGAACAGACTTCTCAGGCTCTGGGTGTCAAAGCATGGACTGAAAGGAAAGAACCGGAAGAATCTGCAATTCATTGTGGAATTCATCATTGGAGTGTATTATCCATGTTGGTTCAACGTGAAAGTCAAGCACTCCTGGATCGAAGGGCCTAGGCACATCTTGTTTCAGCTGGACTGCCTCAAGTCCCAGAGGAAGGAGGTGCTGGACCTTGTGATGCCGACTGTGAGAAGATCTGCTTGGTATGCCCACAGTGAAGCCATCCTCCAAACACTGCTGTGCTCTGAGGATCAGAAGGAGAGGACTGAGGGGGTGGAGAGAATCCTGGCCATCAGGGGAGAGGGGGACCCAGACACTCAGCTGGGGGACTCCTCTGTCAGGACCAGAAAGACACCTGACATCAACTGTGATGCTTCCAGCATTGGTAACTTGCTCAGCTGGTCAGAAGGTGTGTCAGAGCCACCTCTCACCTGCTCCCTAAGCACCTCGGAGGTGAAGAACTTCATCAACACCCCCATGGAGGTGCTCAACTGGCCTTGCCACACACAAAGCATTGAGAGGGTTGTTAAAATAGTGACTGAGGCTTCTGCTAAGTACTTCTCACAGGAAAAGAGGGATGGAGGCATCAGGGCTCAGGAGACCAGCAGGAGGCTGATGTCCAGGAATGAGTCAAAGCAGGACTTGTGCAACCTGGTAAAGTTAAAGAAGTAAGGAGATTGATCTTTGTAATTGTAACCAGTGATATACATGCAGTTCACCTGTTAATAAATATGTATATTTGATTTGGCTGTGTCAATATGAATGATTTCCCTTATATCTTTTAATATCTTATAAAGGGGTTCGAAAGGGTAAAATTGACAATTTAGAAATACAAATTGATGTAGGTTAGAGTTATCCAATCCAAAAAATAAACTCATATTTGAATTCCCCATAAAAAAAACACATACTGTAGACACCCCTCATGTTAGGATTTCCTTCAGATTCATTTTGGCACCTGAGTATGACCCGCCCTAATCCAATAGTCTGTTGAACATTTCACATACTAAGCTAGACCTACACTCGTTGCTCTTTGCACCTAGTTGAGTTCCATCAGGCTGCTCCCTCCCTCTTGTTTCAGCAGGTAGATTCTCGGGATGCACTGGTTTTTGTAAAACATCTTGTGGATGGTAAGGAGTTTTATTGTTTTGATGTTTAACTTGTTGATTTCTCATCAGGTCCAGTTTATTATTCCACAGCTATATTGGAACACTGGTACTATGAGCTGGTTTATGGCTTTGATTTTGTTTCTTGGGAAGAAGTATGTTTTCAGGATCAGCTTCGTTCTATATACTGTATGTATTCTTTGATGATTGTTTTTGCGCATTTGTTTGTGACATATTTGGTGGCACTCTTCTACTCCGAGGTATTTGTATGATGCTTCGTTTTCTAACTGCTGTGTTGTTGTTTCAAGGTCAATTTTTATGTATTCTGTTTTTGTTGGTTTATTTTGAACAAATGTGCACTTGACGCACTTGTCTCGTCCAAATTCCATTTTAATGTCCTCGGAAAACTGTTTTACTAGTTTTAGTTGTTCTGTCGATTTTTTGTCTTTGGCGAGAAGAGCTTTAAATCATCCATGTGTAGTGGATGTGTCACCTTTCCTATTTCTTTGGATGTTCGTCTATTGGTTGATAGGGTGTATCCGTGTCTTTGTTCATTGATGAGGTTACTTAGTGGGTCCAGAGCCAGACAAACAGAAGGGGGGAAATACTGTCTCCCTAGAATATTCCACACCATATCTTCATATCTGGTGTTTTGCTATTTTCTTCTGAGTGCTGCAATATCATTGTGGTATTCCAGACCACCTTTGCTTTCTCAATCAGTTGGATTATTTGGGGATTTATTTTGTATATTTGCTTGCATTTTATCATCCACGAATGCAGGACACTGTCAAAAGCATTATTATAGTCTATCCAGGTGGTGGACAATTTAGTTCTTCGCATTTTGCAATTTTCGTCGTGACCAAAAATATAGTCGTGACCAAAAATATTGGCACCTTGCACTTTTTTCAAAGTATGGGGTTGTTCAGTAGTAGATGATCAATTGTTCCATCACATCCTCTCTTACATCCCTTTTGTTATGCTTCCAAACCTCCTTGTATGTGTTTATGTGCACATGATGATTAATGTCATGTTGCATTTATCAGGTCAGACGGGGCTTTTTTGGTCTTATTACCCTGCGCTCGCAAAGCGAAAAGCGGGGTTAAGCATTCAGGTACGTACGTATCTGCATTTCGGTAAAGTAAAGTGTGTGCCGTGTCTGCATTTTAAAAATTCATTTTCTCGGCAACCGTTGGTCCGATTGACATGAAATTTTCATCATAGGAGGGCCTCCTCCTGCAGAATATTTTAGTGAATACTATGACGTCACAGGTCACGTGGTACAGGCGCCATCTTGGAAAAACCTCACACCTCTATATCTCCAAAACCGCTCAATGGAAAAAAACTGAAACGTGGCTCATTGTCAAATACTCCGCTTGGGGAATAAGATATGTTGATGTTGATGATGATGTCATCGGTGCCTTAATTATGACGTCATAATTCGACAAGTACAACACTTGATCTGATCAGTATGAAAAAAAAAATTCCTCTGCAACTGTTAGCCCGATTGGCACAAAATTTTCAGAATATGAGCGGCTCCTCCTGTGGAATTTTTAAAATTATAATTATGACGTCATGTCACATGGTACAGGCGCCATCTTGGAAAAATCGAAAAAACGTTGCACATCTATCTCCGAAACCGCTCCATGGAAAAAAACTGAAACGTGGCTCATTGTCAAGTACTCCTCTTGGGGAATAATATATGTTAATGATGATGTCATCGGTGCCATAATTATGACGTCATAATTCGACAGGGACAACGCTTAGTCTGATCAGTTTGAAATTTATTGAGCATGATCTATTCAACAATTATTTAGAGAATAGAAATTTATGATGTCATCGCTCACGTGGTCTGGCAGCCATATTGGATCAAAAAAAAAGAAACATTCAAAAACAGAAGAGTTGGCTCACACCAAATTGACTGTGCAGGTTAAGTATTCTATGAATACCATCTAGTTATTATTATAACTGAGCACAATCCCACCTCCTGGTTGATGTGCAGCAAGGTAGAGACAATGTTCTCGTGTGGCAGATGGCTATTGTTGCTTCCAGTTTTACCAGTTTCGCTATTATGGGACGTTATTCGTGCCTTGCTGCTCCATCAGGCTATATGGTGCAATACATTAATTTAATGGATTAGGTTTTTCATTATCAAAAGTAAACGATTGTATGGTATGTCATCCTGACGAGCCCATAACAAGGATGAAACATGGTCAATGCTTCCATTGTCCTTTGTTTGAGACCTTTAAAATTGTCGGCCTATAAAATAGACTTGTGCGTGCCTCGTGGAAGCCATCCTGAATTGGAGAGGGAGTGGTGCACATTCGCACATCACACTTTGTTATGTTGCATTTATCTTGTCGGAAATACCTGTTTTTACTTATATTGTCACGTCAGAGGCTCACAAACGTGATATGCTTCTATTCCAGTGACCTAATATCTCCATGACCAGCCGCACAATATTTTACCTGCAACCCTGCAATTTACAAAAAATATTCTACTCGCTGGGGTGGTGAGCTGTTGCGGGCTTTTCACCCTCAATGCATACCCAATTTGAATTGTTGGTGGTTGAAAGAGCACAGGCAGTAAAAAAAAGTGGAAGCCACTCTATAACTAAAATTATGGCTTTATTATAAAATAAATGGGGAAAAGGGTGGACAAGATGCTATGGCGAGATGGAACAAACCAGGCGGTCAGCAAATGCAACTGGGGATAAGCAGACCCACAAACTTATATACATGGAAAAGAAAAAAAACCTAACCCCCTAATGGTGCCAAAATATTCTACCAGACGACACAGAAGGTAATAAGAGGCAGGCGAGGGCTTGCATTAACATGAGCTTGTTATGGTGGCACGATGGTGGGTTGAAAGCAACTCGGCCCGTGAAGGAGAGGAGTGACAAAAGCAATGTAAAAGTGGCGCAGATCCAAGCACGAAAAAAAACTATGATCCACAGAGGTCAGGGCTGATGTGTCCACTCTCATTCACAGCTCCCATCCCACTCCAGTGTGTTCCACATGAGTCTGACCCTCCCAGACTTTGAGATCGACTCCCAAAGCGACAGGTCCTGTAGTTGGCCACCCACCAGTGTGAGAGGCACCTTGGTCTCGCCATCCCATCCCATGGCTCATGTCAATGAAGAATTTTTTTTTTTACCTCTTCCGGGCTTCTGCAGCGCATCTCACTACAATGGCCTACACATATGTGCCGACAGTTTGTAATAGTGTGAAGCTCTTTCCTTGGGCCATTGTCACACAAACCCTCTATCAGGCCTCGCCTTTCAAACAGGAGGTTTTATGCAACACACCCTTACCCTAACTATCTTCAAGGTTAACACTCACTGCTTCCTCGGTGCACATATTACGTAAAGCTTACCTCGAGTCATTTAGCGAATACAGAGAGGAATCTAGGCTATGCAATTACATGCAAAGCGCAAGCCCAGTGCCAGAGATGCATCGACTGCCAAGAGGCAGAAGAAAAGGTCTTCTTCAATGCAGGTCGTGAATGCAGGCTAGACCAATGTATTCTGGAAAAAGATGCCCATGAGAACTTTCATCTCGCAGTGCGAGGTGACATCATCGGGATTCAAAGTTGCAAAGGATCGGATATCTCTTCTCCTCTGCGCAAACGCAGAAGAGGACTGTTTGACGAAATCTATGATGTTGTACCGTTCCCTGAACCCACGTGCGGTCAAGGGCAACAACAAACATACACTTCCTCATGTTTTGGCGGTCTAACAGGATAATGTGGGTGACTGCAGCAATATTCATGAACTGGTTTTCTAATTGTTTCATCATTCAGGTGGAGAGGTATCTGGTGGAAAAAAAAACAACCTTGAGTTCAAGGTTCTCCTGCTGCTGGACAATGCTCCTGGCCACACCGCGGGCCTGCACGTAGCTCAACCGAACGTTGAGGTTATCTTCCTGCCGCCAAACACCACCTCCCAGATCCAGCCTCTCGACCAAGGTGTAATCTCCACTTTTAAAGGTATTACACCTGCCACACCTTTCACCACATTTTGGTTGCGATGGAGACACAGCACTCACTGTCGGGCAGTGTTGGAAAGAGTTCAATATTGCCCACTCCATGGGCGTCATCAAGGAGTCATTGGATGAGGTGAGAGCTTCCACCATCAAAGCATGTTGGCACAATCTGTGGCCAGTCACTAAAAAAGCTTCACAGGATTTCCAGACAACACAAAGGAGAGGTATGAAATTGATGGGTTGGCACGGCAGGTGGGAATGGAAGAATTTGATGACATGCAGTCTGAGGAGTTGGAGGACCTTGTCGACTCGTATGGCGACGAGCTCACCGAGGAGGAGTTGGAGGCCATTGCCAAGGTTTCTAAGGAGGAGGAGGAGGTGGGCAGTAATGAGGAGGAAGACGTGCCGAGGTTCAACCTCACGGTCAAGTTCCTAGGTGAGGTGCTGCAGGACATACGGGCAATTTCCGACAGTGTGCAAAATGCCGACTTGGTCATGGAGCGTTCCCTCAAATTTAAGAGGTGGTTACGGTTGGATGACATGCTGCTCCCCTACAAAGAACTATACACAAACCTATGGAAATCTTCCCGACAGCTCTCCATCATGCATTACTTCCACCGTGGTCCCTCCACCTCAAGACCATCAGCACCCTCTCCTGCTTGTTCTGCCCCTTTCTCAGTGCACGAGTCAGCAACCTCACTAGCAACCTCACCTGCACCCTTTCCTGCCTACCCCTCAGTGCATGACTCTGCAGCATCCTCACTTAGGTTGGCATCAGACTTCGAGGATTTCATTGGATTTTAATTCTTCATTATCATCATGTGGATGGATACAGAGAGGAATTTCATCATTTGAAAAGTTGCGTGTGTTTGTGAAATAAAAAAAATTGAAAAGGCACATGACGTTTTGTTTTGTTAGTTTCACGGTACAGTTGTTTAGGTACCTTTAATAAACTGTAAGCGCATTCCTTCAATAAATCGGAAACGGTACCTGGTAAATTTAAAAATTTTTCCCCTATGAAACAGGAACCGCTGGGAACCTATAACCTAACTCCCTTTTCCCCATTGAAACTATTCCTCAACTTTTGTGGAGTCACCATTCACGGCTTTTTCATCAATCAGGAACTGCCAGGAACCTATAACCTATCGCCGTTTTCCCCATTGAAACATTGGCACGACATTCGCAGATTTTCCTAGGCATGCGTGGATTTCCCAAAATTCAGGAACTGCCAGGAACCTATCCCCTCTTTTCCCATTGAAATAATGCCCCCACAATCGCGGTTCTGGAATTTCCGGCATTTTCCAGGAATGTATCCCACGTGAATGTCGGGGTCGGACTATACTGTATAGTTTTTGGCCATTCTCTCAATAGTGAAGAATCACCAACAAAACAAGCATTCTGAGTATTGTGCTGCAATACATGTCCCCTACGAAAGTTCAAAGTGCCATAACTTTGTCAAAAATGATCGAATATGCAAATTTATGCACGGTTGATGCTGGTTTTCAAACTTGATCTGAGGTATGCTGAGACACGTGTGTCACGCCTCGCCTCGTTGATAAGCCCGCAAGGTCGCTCAGTGGAGCGGCCTGCACGTATTGCACTGTGTGAATTATATAAATTATTAACAACTCACGGTCTGAGGTACTAGCGATTTAAGAGATATCCGTTTTTAAAATATTTTCGTTTAATTAACGATATCTGCCAAACCACGTGCCCTATCGCAAATTCCAAAAGGAAATTTTAGTAG
The DNA here is from genome assembly GCF_964187855.1 of Myxine glutinosa. Lineage (NCBI taxonomy): Eukaryota > Metazoa > Chordata > Myxini > Myxiniformes > Myxinidae > Myxine > Myxine glutinosa. The sequence continues at coordinate 46,684,612 of NC_136269.1, read as the reverse complement.
ACTGACATGCTGAACAGATTTGTGAAGTTTCCCCTCGATTGGATCAAAAATGAGGGAGGGGCTCGGTTTTAAAGGTTCATGCTTAAAAACGTCATAACTCTGAAACCATCAGTAATTTATTATATTTTCCGGTTCACGATCAATGATCGATGTGTATATATATGTTGCTCGGCTTGGCTCCGCCGCTCTCGAAAGCGCGCGCTGTGTCACGCTGTTGATGTT
>NC_136269.1:46669390-46679390 GCF_964187855.1 Myxine glutinosa | reverse complement strand
GCCTGTTTGTGTGCGTATTGTTTTTGCCTGTATTTTTGTGTTTGTGTGTGTATTGTTTTTTTTGCTTTTTGTGTTTTGTTTTGCCTGTGTTTGTGTGTTTTGTCTTTTGCCTGTGTTTGTGTGTGTTTTGTTTTTTGCCTGTTTGTATGTGTACTGTTTTTTTGCCTGTATTTGTGAGTTTTGTCTTTTGCCTGGGTTTAGTGTGTTTTGTTTTTTGCCTGTTAGTGTTTTGGTTTTGTTTTTGCCTGTTTTGTTTTTTGCCTGTTTGTGTGTGTATTGTTTTTGCCTGTATTTTTGTGTTTGTGTGTGCTTTGTTTTTTTTGCTTTTTGTGTTTTGTTTTGCCTGTGTTTGTGTGTTTTGTCTTTTGCCTGTGTTTGTGTGTGTTTTGTTTTTTGCCTGTTTGTATGTGTACTGTTTTTTTGCCTGTATTTGTGAGTTTTGTCTTTTGCCTGGGTTTAGTGTGTTTTGTTTTTTGCCTGTTAGTGTTTTTTTTTTCCCTGTTACTGTTTTTTGCTTATGTTTTTGTGTTTTGTTTTTTGCCTGTGTTTGTGTGTGTTTTGTTTTTTGCCTGTGTTTGTGTGTTTTGCTTTTTTCTGGTGTTTGTGTTTTTTGTTTTTTGCCCGTGTTCGTATGTTTCTTGTTTTTTGCCTGTATTTGTGTGTGTTTTGTCTTTTGCCTGTGTTTGTGTGTGTTTTGTTTTCTGCCTGTTAGTGTTTTTTTTCCCTGTTATTGTTTTTTGCTTGTGTTTTTGTGTGTTTTGTTTTTTACCTGTTTGTGTGTTTTTTTCCCCCTGTATTTGTGTGAGTTTTGACTTTTACCTGTGTTTGTGTGTGTTGTGTATTTTGCCTGTTTGTGTGTTTTGCTTTTTTCTGGTGTTTGCCTGTGTTTTGTTTATTGCCTGTGTTAGTGTGCTTTTTGTTTCCCTTTGTTATTGTTTTTTGCTTGTGTTTTTGTTTGTTTTGTTTTTTTGCCTTTGTTTGTGTGTTTTGCTTTTTGCCGGTGTTTGCCTGTTTTGTTTTTTCCTGTTATTGTTTTTGCTTGTGTTTTTGTGTGTTTTGTTTTTTGCCCGTTAGAGCTTTTTTCCCCTGTGTTATTGTTTTTTGCTTTTTTGTTTGTGGTGTCTCGTTTGCTGTTTCCGGGTCTCGATTGAAGTATCCACCTCCGTTAGTGTGTGTGTGTGTGTGTGTGTGTGTGTGTGTGTGTGTGTGTGTGTGTGTGTGTGTGTGTGTGTGTGTGTGTGTGTGTGTGCGCATCTGTTGTCCGCCTGCGTTTGTGTGTGTGGTTGTGGATGTTATTTTTGTGTGTTCTGCTGCACGGGATGAGTTGAAAACTGGCAGTTGTACATTGTGTCAACCACGTCTTGTGTCAACCACGTCTTGTGTCAACCACGTCCCTGTGTAACTTCGGATCTATCTCAAGTACAGTTAGGTCGGTTTTTGTTGCATGTACGTCTATTACGTGATATTATCTCGTTACATTACATTGCATGTGCCTTCAATAACATAGCTCATGCATCCAATGGATCTGTTTGCGAAAGAGAATGATTCTGTGCCAGGGTGTGTGCGACATTTTCCCGAGCATTTGAGGGGTTACAAAATGAAATGCATACCTGACAGCGTACCTGCCGATATGTGTTCTTGGATCGTTTTGTCGCTGCGCTCACGCATTTTCAATGGGCCTGGTAAAAAAAACAATTGGTTATTATCTGAGATGACAAAACATTGTGGGAACCTGTACTCTGGGTGTTGGTTTTAGGAAGTAAAAAAAAACAACAACTCGTCGCTCCCGGGATCCGCTGCAGGCAGGATCCCAATTCTCTGTGCGAATATGTATTGTATAGCGCCACCTGGTGGAAGCTGGTATTACTGCTCATAGTAAAATTTACATCATATAAGTGTGGGGATTAACCGTCCATATTGACAGGTTCTTGTTCTCTTCTTCTTTAAAGGCCACAATTGTTTGCGGTTGGTCGGGGAAAGCTTGGCCAAAAAGTGTTTCACGAACCGGCTGGCCAGGCCTGGCGTTCGACTCACGTTGTGGCAGGAATGTTGTAATTTGTTCATTGTGCGGACGATAGATTCGTGACCTACTCTTCGCGAAGGTCTCCGTGGGATATTTAACGTCCACCAACTGATGTCAGAAGACGGGGCTCCCAGTTGAACGTCCATCCGAGGAATGGCGCACACATTGATGAATCACCCAACCTGTGAAATACCGGTACCATGAACATGAAGGTAGTTTTATAGATGGGTCGGTAATCGAACCCATGCTAGACTGCTTATAGAGGGTGTGTGCGTCCATACCTCTAAATCTAGGCCATTCTGCCAGCCATGACAGCTTCTTTGCCAGTAGTAGTATCCTGAAATAAAAGTGATGCGTCAAAAATGATCCGTTTTAATTTTGAAAGGTTGTAGAGTAATGTGGAGCAAGATGACAATGGCGGGAAAACGGAGGTAACTTCATTGCCTCGGGACTTTTGTTCAGTATAATAAACATTTTACATTTGAAACTGATGGTTGAACCATCGACCAGAGATCTCTTTGGTGCGGACATTCGAGGGACTGAACATGTAACCATAGGCGTAGTTTGACTTCTCTATTTTGGGGGGTGGGGGGGGGGGGGGCAAGGGCTTAATATTAATAATGGGTAACTGGGTCTGACTTCCAAAATTACCGTTTGTTCGTGTAGTTACAGTGTACGTGAAATCACAAATACAGTTTACGTTCATTATTGTTACTTTTAAATACGGGATATTTTTTATCTTAATTGTAAACTACTGAAAAAAAATTAAGGTGGGGGGCATTGCCACCACTCCTCCCCCTCCCCCGCCCCCCTCAAACTCCGCCGGTGCATGTAACCATGACAGAGGACATTATACAGGAGTGGGTGTGGGGCGGTGAGGGTACCCTACTGTGGTGTCTTTAGTACACAGATGCGAACATGTAGAGGGGATCAAGCACCATCTTTATTCCAGGCAAAACAGGCCTCACTCGGCCAGACCCACCTTTCCCAGCAAAAGTTTATTGCGCTATATTACCCGACTATATCCGGCCTTTCTCGGGGGGAGGGGGAGGGATGGTGGGGGTGAAGATAAAAGGATCAGCAGGGGGAGGAGGACAGGAGAACCACCGAAGCGGGGGTGGAAGGGGAAAAAACAGAGAAGGGGGCAGGAGAGCTCGGGGGGTGGGGGGCAGGAGAGCTCGGGGGGTGGGAGGCAGGAGAGGCTCGGGGGGACTGAGAAGGGGGCAGGAGAGCCGGTGGGTGGGGGTAGGAGAGGCTCGGGGGGACTGAGAAGGGGGCAGGAGAACCACCGGGGCAGGGGTTAGAGAACAGGCGAGGCGGGGGCAGCAGAGCCAGCGGGGTGGGGGAGGGGGCATAAAAGTCGCCGAGGCAGGAGCTCGGGGGAGGGTGAAAACTGAGAAGGGGGGCAGGAGAACCGCCGGGGGCCAGGGGGGCAAGAGATAAACTTGCCCGAGAAGGAGACCACCATCCTGTCCGAGATGGAGTACGCTGCCTGGAGCGACGCAACCACCTCAGAAGACCAATTTGAGGGGTGGGAGGCATTGACTAAAAAATATTCGAACTAAGTCCCCCCAGAGAATGCCAAAGGAGACTCCTTCCTTTCTCCAACATCCACAACCATTAATCTTCATCCTGATGAAGCAGCACTTACATGGAAGGGAGGAAGAAAGGAGCTCACCTCAAAAGGTAAGGATCTCGACGGGACAGTGTGGTTCTCATAGAAGTCTCGCGGTTTTGGGCTCGGAGGTGGAGAGGGTGGTGGACTCGGGTTTGCCATTCGGACGGGGTGGAAACGGGTGACGTCATGGCCACACCCACAAACTGCCACAATTTAATTTTGAATTTAATTTAGCGATATCATATTTTATTAACCATGGTCATAAAAACCAAGTATGTTCAACAGGAAGAGTCCATGTGTCAAGTTTGGTGGCAAATGCCCCAGTAGTTTGGGTGTGATTGGTGTTACACACACACACACACACACACACACACACACACACACACACACACACACACACACACACACACACACACACACACACACACACACACACACACACACACACACCTCCACCAGGCTGAACAGTTTGTTTTGTATCCCAATGATAGGCCTGATCTGGATTCGGATCTGAACCAAAATCGAATCGGCTTGTTCTTATCACCTAACCAACTCATCCACCAAGTTTTGTTATAAGTTATCCATAACTTTTTGAAATATCATGTCATATATGTAGTTTTTGGCCGTCACTCAATGGTGAAGAATCACTAAAATAACTAGAACTGCCACTTTAAAACTGCTGGCAGTGATGACCGGTTTACTCGCACCCACTTTTGATGCAACCCCACTGTTGATACAACCCCACTTTTGATACAACCCCACTTGTGATACAACCCCACTTTCATTGGACATGCTTTGACACAACCCCCTTGGATACAACCCCGACACACACACACACACACACACACACACACACACACACACACACACACACACACACACACACACACACACACACACACACACACACACATCCCCCCTACCCCCTCCCACACACACACCCACACCCCTCCCCCCACATGCACACCCTTCCAAACACACACACACACCCACACACACACCCACACACACACATCCCTCCCCCCCCCCCCACACACACACACACACACATCCCCCCTACACACACACACACACACACACACACACACACACACATGCACACACACATCCCCCCTAACCCCACCCACACCCCTACCCCCAAACACACACACACACACACAACCAACCCCCCCCCCACCTACACACAAACACACACATACATCCCTCCACCCCCCCACACACACACATCCCCCCTACACACACACACGCTTATTTTTCAAGATAAGCAGGTTGCAAGGTCAGACATATATATGGTGGCGGCCATCTTGGATTTTGACGTGGCGACCCAATTTTCGATAGCGTTCTTCCATGTGCCTAGATACACCCACACACCAAATTAGAAGTTGCTACTTCGCTTATTTTTCAAGATATGCAGGTTGCAAGGTTCAGACATACATGGTGGCGGCCATCTTGGATTTTGCCGTGGCGACCCAATTTTCAATAGCTGGCGCATGCGCAGATGGGTTGCACTGCGATGCCACTGAAAAGCGACTGAGAAAACCGCGCATGCGCAGATCGCGGACATGATTCATTTCGATTTATATCTTTATTTAATTTCCGAAAAGACGTCTGAATTCGAAAATCGCGTGATGACGTCACGACGTAAATGCATTTCTTCATATAACTTCAGATCGGCTGGATGGATTGTGACGAAATAAACGGCATTTTGTGCGCAAATTTCAAGACCAATTACGACCATGACAGCCATTTCCTTCTCGCACAGCACCTTACGTAATATGTGGATGGATGTTTGCATATGCGCAAATGGGCCATTGTATTTTCGTGTATTACGTACGCGCCTTGATGGGCTTACTTTCAGTGAAATACGATCGAGTTAAAAATAGTCAGAATTTGAGCAAATCTGTTTCATTCGTTTGTTAATATGCCTCATCTATTGACAAATCTGCAATTATAATTTTTTTTGAAGTTCAAATGACCGCGGGAGATCGCGTTATCGTGAGCACGTTATGGAAAGACAAAATGGTGTGTTTCTTCTTCTTTGAACAATAAAGACTTATAGCTTCGCGACCGTACATCCAATCATCTTGAAATTTTGTACACTTGTTACTCTTCATGACTTCTACTACAGTATGAAGTTTCACGTCGATCAATAAAGCGATTCAAGAGATATCCATTTTTAAAAAAAAAATCGTTTAATTAACGATATCTGCCAAACCACGTGACCTATCGCAAATTCTAAAATGACATTTTAGTAGACTGACATGCTGAACAGACCTGTGAAGTTTCTCCTCGATTGGATCAAAAATGAGGGAGGAGATACGTTTTAAAGGTTCATGCTTTAAACCGTCATAACTCTGCAACCATGTGTCGGATGACGTCGCCCTCGCTGACTTTTTTGTTCGTCATGGGCATGCGATTCTGCGTGCAAAGATTGGCCTCGATCTGTTCAGCCGTTGCAGAGAAAAAGGGGTTTTCGTGTTTTCACGAAAAACAAGATGGCGGCCGAAGCACGTGACCTGCGACGTCATAATTACCATTAAAATATTCTACAGACCGAGTCCCTCCTATGGTGAAAATTTTATCTCAATCGGCCCTATTATTGCAGAGAAAATGTTTTTTAAAGGAAATTAAAACTGAAAATGGCAATCACACTGATGTCGGATGATGTTGTGGCCTGGGAGGACAAAATTGTGTGTTTCTTCTTCTTTCAACAATAAAGACTTTAGCTTCGCGACCGTACATCCAATCATCTTGAAATTTGGTACACTTGTTCCACCTGATGAGAGCTACATTGCATTAAAATTTCAAGTCGATCCATGCAGTGGTTCAAGAGTTACAAGCTTTTTAAAATTTAACTTCCATTATTTATTGCGGCCAAACCATGTGACTTAAAAAAACGTCTCAAGTAACGATTAAACATCCCCCCATGAGGAACATTTGTGTAAAGTTTCCACTCGATACCTCCACAAATTATGGAGGTGATTCCATTTCTAGTTTGAGATTTGAAAACGTCATAACTCTGAAACCACGTGTCGGATGACGTCGTGCTCGCTGACTTTTTTGTTTGTCATGGGTATCCGAATACGCATGCCAAGTTGGGGCTCGTTCCGTTCAGCCGTTGCGGAGAAAAAGGGTTTTTTGTGTTTTTTCACGGAAAACAAGATGGCGGCCGAACCATGTGACGTATGACTTCGAAAATTTTCGCATTCTGAGTTTTTTTTAACTAAGCATCTGGGGGAAAAAATCTCTTTTTCGGGGGAGAAAAACTGTGTTTGACGAATTCTAACCTCTTAACGTTAGCATTTTTGATATACTCAATACACATGTTTTTTGTTCCCATTGCAGAGTTCTTTAGAATGAGCCATTCCTCAAATTTTTCCATTGAGCCGTTTCGGAGATACAGAGGGGCAAAGTTGAAGGTGTTTTACAAGATGGCGCCCATACCACGTGACCTATGACGTCATCATTAGCATTAAAAAATTCTACGAGCCTAGCCGATCATTTGATGAAAATTTCCTGTCAATCCGACCAGCGGTTGCTGAGAAACTTAATTATGAAGTTTTCGGAGGTGCAAAATAGGGTGGAAGAATAATAATAAGAAAAACTCTAGCAGTAATAATAGGTTACTCTCCATTTCATGGAGAGTAAACCTAATTAAAAATTCTAATATCCGGATTTAGATCTTCACAAAAATCGAATTGATTCGTCCCTGTCACACAGTCAACCTGTCCGCCAAGTTTCGGCCGAATCCGTCCACAACTTTTTGAGATATCCTGTTCACAGAGAAACAGACAGGGGTGAAAACAAACTCCATCCACCTTCGGTGGCGGAGGTACAGCTAGTGCTTAAGTCTACACCCCCTTTCAAAAATTTCCCTTTTTGTTGTCCTATAGCCTGCAATTGAAATGCATTAAATCAGACTTTTTATACCTTTATTTACACATCGTAACCCAAAACTTCCAAGTGAAAGGCACAGATCAGGGGATGGGTATAAAATATTTCAAAGGCCTTGAATATCCCTTGGAGCACAGTCAAGACAATCATTAATAAGTGGAAGGCAACTGGTACCACCAATACCCTACCGAGATCAGGCTGTGCCTCTAAACTGGATGACCAAGCAAGAAGGAGACTGATCAGAGAGGCCACCAAGAGGTCAATGGCAACTTTGAAAGAGCTACAGGCCTTAATGGCTCAGACTTGGTCACTGGCATGTGACAACAATATCCCAAGCACTCCACAAGTCTGGCCTGCACTGTTCGGTGGCAAGAAGGAAGCCATTACTCCAAAAATCCCACCTTGAGTCCTGTTTGAGGTATGAAAAAGATTACTCTGAAGATTCTGAAGCCATGTGGCAAAAGGTTTGGTCGTCTGATGAAACCAAGATGGAAATTTTTGGCCTAAATTCAAAACGTTATGTGTGGCTCAAACGCAACACAGCACATCACGCAAAGAAAACCATCCCCACTGTGAAGGATGGTGGTGGCAGCATCATGTTATGGGGATGTTTCATATCAGCAGGGACTCGTGCACTTGTCCAGATAGACTGGAAAATGGATGGAGGAAAATATAGAAAAATCCCAGAGGAAAACCTGCTGCCCTCTGCAATAAATCTGAAATTTGGACGGAAGTTCACTTTTCAGCATGACAACAACCTGAATCACACAGCCAAAGCTACACTGGAGTGGCTAAAGAACAAAAAGATAAATGTCCTTGAGTGGCTCAGTCATAGTCCCGACCTAAATCTAACCAAAAATCTGTGGCATGACATGAAGATCGCTGTCCATCATCGCTCCCCACACAACTTGACTGAGCTTGAACAGTTTTGTTCAGAATAATGAGCAAATATTGTCCAATCAAGGTGTGAAAAGTTGGTAGAGACGTATCGCAACAGACTCACAGCTGTAATTGCTGTCAAAGGTGCTTCCACCAGCTATTAACGCAGGGGGTGTGGACACCTATCCAACCACGATATTCTAGTTTTGTATTTTTAAATTAATTTACTGAAATTTGTATAATTTGTATTTCACTTGGAATTCGTGGGTTACGATGTGTAAATAACGGTGGAAAAAGTCTGTTTTAATGAAATTCAATTCCAGGCTATAAGGTAACAAAAGGTGAAATTTTTAAAAGGGGGTGTGGACTTTCTATAGGCGCTGTAATTATTATATCGATATTTATAACCTGCAATAGAAAAGAAAAATGGACGTTAATTAAAGTGCTTTAATGCGATAATTATGTTTATGATAGAGTAAATGTTTCCTAACAAATGGTTTAGTGACAAGTGACAAAACAAATTTGCTTTTAATGAGGCACAAACTGCTCACTGACCCGAAATATGTTTACATCCAAGCAGATTTGCACAATGCAACATCCACATTCGTACAGGAGCCATTTTAAATGCACACATACATACATACATACATACATACATACATACATACATACAGACATACACACATGCATACATAGATATGCATACATACATACGTGCACATACATGCAAACACACACACACACACATACACACACACACACACACACACACACACACACACACACACACACACACACACACACACACACACACACACACACACACACATACACGTACAAGCGCTCACACACTTACATGTGCATACACACACACATACACACACACACACACCATCTAACGGAGGTGGATACTTCAATCGAGACCCAGTAGATCTCCATTCCATCTCCCAAGGCCCACCCACGTGTGGAATTAGCAGGCAAAAACAACTAGCATGCATCCATATATATACATACATATTTATATACATACTGTTGCTGTTTTGGGAAACCGCTGAGAAGTCATGGCAACCACCATACAGGTCCCTTAGAATAGTTATTTCATAGCAGACCATTATCTTAGCCCTTCCCCTTATTTCAGGTTAGTATGTCGTTATGCATTGGGGAAAGGGAAGATAGGTCCTCCACTCATAAGGGATAATTTACCAGGCAGATGCACCAATATTGCATCCACAGTTTGATTCGAAGTCTTGAAGGACAGAAGACAGGCCAAAGGCCTCAAGAGTGGATGCCTGCAACAACATTTTGTGGACAGAACGTTTCAAATGCACCAACCAGGGCCTGAGGATCTTCGGGGGATTGGGGGCTTGAGGGGGCGGAGTGACGGGCTTCACCAATCGGGAGCCAAGACACCCTCGAACAGCAGCTCCACCCATTGCCAGGGCCCTGACAAAAAGGCCTTGCACACGTGTTTTTTCTCTCTCTGCCGGGTTCACCTAGCACGTGCCTGCATTATTCCCGCTCTTGGTTTTTGGACGTTTTTGACTTAGCAAGTGCCTGCATTACTCTCTCTCTCTCTCTCTCTCTCT
>NC_136269.1:46459390-46666890 GCF_964187855.1 Myxine glutinosa | reverse complement strand
TCTGATTTCTTTTGTGCCGTGAACAAACTTTGGTACATCACGAGTGATGAAGGGTGTGGTAAAGTTTAATCGAAATCGTGTGTGTAGTTCCAGAGGAAAAAGCAAATGCCTATTTTGGGGGGTCAAACCTGGCCCCAAAAAGACCCCCCCGTAAACCCCCTCAAACCCCGATGTTTTTGATGCTGTGAACAAACTTTAGTCACAACACAACAAATATCATTTGTGCCAAGTTTGGTCACAATCCTATCAGTGGTTTCAGAGAAAAAGTTTCAAATGTTTACTGATGGACGGACTGGCGGACTGATAAGGAGGTTGTTATGTCTGGTTTAGGACTTTGGATTTCAATGTTACGGCCGCCATGTTGGTGCTCACTGCTATGCGAAGCCAAAGACGCCTCGGAGCTCATATTCTTCATCATCATCATTAGTAAAGGTAATCCTGTTTAAACTTCCAGTCATTCCATCGATGGGGTTTGTATGTGTCCCACTGATTGACATCAATTGAACATCATTTATTGTGAGGTTGTTGGGAAATCAGGGTAACATTAGATGAGAGAAGGACAAATGTTTGTCCAACCTGCTCTTAAATAATTGAAGTGATGTTCGTTAGTTACCACTAACTGAGGAAGGCTATTCAATTTCTCAGTTACTCTTTGACACCGTATAACTCCTCTCCTTGAGCAACTTCATCAGAGTACGGCCTCTAGTGCTTGATAAATCGCTGGAACAAAGAAGTGCTCGGGATCCATGGCTACCAAGAGTTTGTTAAACTTCAATCATGTCTCCTCGTTGTTGCCTGTCATGAAGGGAGAACATGTCCAGTTGTCTGAGTCTTTTCTGATAAGCGTTGACTGAGTTCTGGTACGAGCTTTGTCGCTCTCTGCTGCACCCTCTCTATCTTATCGGCGTCTGCTTTAAATCTTGGATGGCAAATTACATTTCCATATTTTAGGAGAGGATGGACCATGGAGTTTAAGAGGAATGGGAAAGTTTCCTTGATGAAGCTGGAAAAAGTCCTCTTGATAAGACCCAACATCTGATTGGCCTTGTTGACAAATACAGCTACATGCCTGTGGAAAGGTAACTCATTGTCTATAACAACACCAACGTCCTTCTCCTCCTGTGTAACTTTTAATTCTTCTCCCTTGAGGGAGTACGTTTCATTCTGATTTCCCTTGCCAATTTGCATAACCTGACATTTGGCAGGGTCGAAAGAAAGTTGCCAAGTATCGACCCATCTTGTGACTGTGTCTAGGTCCTCCTGTCATGATAATGAGTGTGCTCGGGTTGTGACGTCCCCATAGATCTTTGTGCCGTCAGCATAAATCTGAACAGATTTCTGTATCTCATTCGGCAGGTCATTGACGTACAACACGAAGACCTGGGGACCGGGAACACTTCCCTGTGGGCTTTTGACGCTAATCCAGTCGGAGCGAACACGATTAAGAGTGACACATTGAGTAATCCCGAAAGGAATGCCTCAATCCATTTCAGAGGTTTGCCATCAATGCCGTAAGCTTGGACTTTCTTAAGTACATTTTTAAGTGTTAAGTTCACCAGTAAGGTAACTAAACTTTTGACTGGTAGTGTATGTGACAATAAACGACCCAAAACCAAATACCTACTTCCTCATTCGTACTGACCAAAGTAAATAATGACCTCGGACACATTTCAAAAACGACATGGGTTTAATATCTGCTTTCGGGAATGCCACCCCCCCGCCCCCCATAAACCCCCAAAGGGCAGGTTTTTTAATGCCGCGAACATACCTTGGTACATCACAGGTGGTGAAGGTTGTGGTCAAGTTTCATCAAAATCGGGTGTGTAGTTTCTGAGAAGAAAGCAAATACCTATTTTGGGGGGGTCAAACCTGGATCCACTTTGACCCCGGTAAACCCCCTTGAACTCTGATTTTTATAATGCCGTGAACAACCTTTAGTCACAACACAACAAATATCATTTTTGCCAAATTTGGTAGCAATTCCATCAGCGGTTTCGGAGAAGAAGTTTCAAGTGTTTATGGATGGACGGACTGACAGACGGACTGACAGACGGACAACGCGTCATCGCATAAGCTCCCCTGAATTTCGTTCCAGGTGAGCTAAAAATTACACCAAAGATGGTGAAAGAGAAACTCCAGCTGTTAAGTGGGTGAAAGTCAGCAGGGCCTGATGGATATCATCCTCCGGTCCTGAGGGAGTTAGCTCATGTTATATCCACTCCACTGGCAATTATCTTTAAGAAAGCATTGGATGAGGGAATACTTCCGGACGATTGGAAAAAAGTCAATGTAATGCCGATCCTTAAGAAAGGAAATCGCCGACTGCCAGAGAATTACAGGCCAATAAGCCTAACCTTGGTAGTAGGTAAAACAATGGAATCTATTGCGAGGGATGTCGTGCTGCATCACGTCATCAGTAATAACCTCCTCCATGAGGCACAGCATGGTTTTACACCTGGTGGTTCATGTTCCTCTCAGCTGATGTGGCAAGTGGAGGAATGGACTGCGATGATCAAATCTGGGAAATCAATCGACGTCTTTGATCTCGACGTTGGCAAAGCATTCAATGCGGTCCCGCATCCCTGTAGAGCCCAAGAACACATGCAGTCATGGAAAAAATTATTTATTTCGTTTGAAAGATTTATTGTGGAACACAAAACAGGAAAAATACAAAGTTTCGAAGAAATTAAGCCGTTGACCTACTTTTTGGCTTTGGGTCATATGTGACCCATTGGGTCATTGTTGACCTATGGTGTACTGGTCTCAATAAATCTAAAATATCTCATAAAGTTGCACTGACTGTTTGTACATCTGCTATGGATGTACAAGGCGTTAATTCGGGATTTAAACTGTGACACGCACCATTGTGTACCCCTCCTAGTCTTCCCAGTCTTATAACCCCACTTGAAATCTAAATAGGAGCATATATCTGTAACTGTTTACGCAGAATGGTACTCCTTGTAGCAATTTCATTTTTCCGTGAAACGCAGTGGCACCTCACACTTTTCACAGTATGTGTCAGTTTTCATTTTTACACATAACGCACAACGGCGCCTGTTTCACTCTTGATTGGCCAGTGGGCTTGGTCTTGGTCCACTTGGTCCAAGTCCACTTGGTCTTTTCGAGAGTCCAAGTTCGGTGGCCGACGAACCTGTTTTGGTTGTTTGGGAGCACTCGGACTGGCGTCGCTTGGTCTACCTCGCTTGCGGATGCGATTGACTTCGATGATGCCGGTTGCAATTGTTGCCTGGAAACTGCGAAGATTGCACGCTTGCTTCTTGTCTCTTCGCAGTTGCTCATGGTCGCGACGGTACAGGAACCAAGCGTTGACAATGCCAATGGCTGCAAACTGCCAAAACAAGTACATGTAGCTACCATCGACGCGATTTCAGTGGATATTTGTAGCGCGAGATACACGAATCCATGAGGTCAATTCCTTCCATGTTCTCGTTGTATTCCTTGATGACATTTGGTCTGGGTACTTCAACGAAATCCTTTTTCTTCTTATCCCATCTACGTGCCATATCGAGTGGTTCTGGTCCAGTGCATGTAAACATAAGCGTGACTGGCTTGGTGTCGATCCACCTGACACAAACTATGTTTGTGTCCTTTTCAACACTGCAGTCGTAAGTTCCCCGACCACGTTTGGTCATCGCTTTCTCATATCTCATTTCTCATATTTCTATCTCATTTCTTTCATCGCATAGTTATTGTGCTTTTGCAGTGTCTCGCACAGGTTGACAATGACGTCCCCTCCAACTCCGATGGGACTTTTTTTCTCTCGCAGCATTGTTTTTCCCCGATATACGTCAAAGTCGTGCAATCGACCGGTCACACTGCATCTAGCCTAAATCTTGAATCCCCATTTTGTCGGTTTTCCCTTCATGTATTGCTTTATCCCACTGAACGAGCCCTTGAACGCTACCATCATTTCATCGATAGACTGCTCTTTGCCAGGAACAATCGTCAGGCACTGCTCACGAAACTGACATCACCATCCAGCTGGGAAATGACATCATGTACATTTAGGTTCCTTCTTCTCTGTGTGTGCAATGACATCCTGCGAGGAAAAAGGGAACACGTATTTATATGTAAAGTCGGCAAATAGTAGTTAATTTCAGGGTAGGATATAAAACAAACGCTTTCAAAACGCTGTGACTCAATTTTTATCAATAACCATCGTATTAGAGGAGCCTAGCAGAAATAAGTGTCCACAATTTCAGGTAACATCAAGACCCAGTGGGTCAATGGTGGCCCACCAACATGACACCCGTAGCCCAGTGGGTCACCAGTGACCCATCGACATGGGAACCCCTGTAGTCAGCGGATTTTTGTTACTAAAAGTATATAGCATATTCATTTACATTCGATGACCTTTCATTTGAATAATTACCATCAGTAGTCACGGGAAACTTACCTCTATGTGTGTGTCTGACAACTTTTCCGTGGTCCAGATCTGAGGTCAGCATGTAACAATGGGGGCTTCCATCTTTGATCAGAGAGTGAACCTCAGTGGCGCCATCTATACTGACTTACATGTACTAACGGGGTCACGGATGGAACACTGGGCTTAAAAGGGTGTGGATATAGATATGTGATCAGCGTCTTAATTAATTGGTGGCAGCTAATTAGGCAGGGTCATATATGACCCCTACGGCTCTATAGGGCAATATACACTGGGAATATACACTGGAATATACACTGGCAGTGTATATTCCTTTCCGCATTTCCCGCGGGATTTGAGAGATGGACAGGCGACCGTGATGGGTGGGGAGGAGGTTTAAAGGCTTGAAATGGGGAGCGTATTGGCATTCACTCAAGCAGAGCTTTTTTTTTTTTTTGTATACAGAACCCATGTCATTACTGAACCCATGTCATTACGAGACGAGACGAATTTCTGAGAAATGTGAATGTCAGGTGCGTTTTTGGGTAAAAGTTGGGAACCTCACTTTTTAACATAACTAGGGTATGTTGAATTCGATTAACCCGGTTCCCAAGCCGAATGTTGAGTTTTTGACCTTCTAATTAGCATAAACAAAATGGCCGCCAAATTGCCATTTTTGGACAATTTCTATGAACAAGCATTGATATATCATGTATATAGGCTACATGCAGCTCTTTTACTTTAACTTTACAACTTTCACCCAAAAATGCACCGAGAAGCTTATACATGGCCTTTCCCATAAATCCATCTAGTCTATACCCTGAGCTCGCGAAGCGAAAAGCAGGGTTAGAAATTCGTGTGCGTACGGTCGTGTTTACGTGTGGCGTACGTGTCTGCATTTTTAAAATTCATTTTCTCTGCAACTGTTGGTCTGATTGACACGAAATTTTACCATAGGAGCACCTCCGTGCATGTATAACTTTTTTATTCATAATTATGACGTCATAGGTCACGTGTATGGATGCCATCTTGGAAAAAAGTCACACTTCTATATCTCCCAAAACGCTCAATGGAAATTGTTGAAACAAGGCTCATTTTCAAACACTCACCATAGGGGAATAAGATATGATGATGATGACTTCATCGGTGCCTTCATTATGACGTCATAATTTGACAAGTACAATGGTTGATCTGATCAGTATGAAAAAAATTAATTTCCTCTGCAACTGTTAGTCCGATGGACCCAAAATTTGTACCATAGGAGCGCCTCCTGGGGAATATTGTAATGATAATTATAACGTCATAGGTCACGTGATACAGGCGCCATCTTGGAAAAATGGAAAAATGTGGCATCTCCATATCTCCGAAACCGCTCCATGGAAAAAATGGAAACGTGGCTTATTGTAAAGAACTCCCCATGGGGAAAAGATATTGTTACAGATACGACTTTGATGGTATGGTGGGCCGAGCGGGATGGCCGCCGTATCCGTACAAGTTACCCGATTGTGCCCGAATGTTGACTAATCGCGCTACGCTGGCTCAATAGGAAAGAGAAGACACCCGGCTGGGTTATAATGACACAATACGACACCAGGGTTTCGATTCTCAAGTATATTCGTACGGAAAAAGGTTAGATTACAGGGGCTAGAGGTATATTACAGGAAGACAGGCACTTAGACACACTCTTATATTATCCCCGGACAGACGACAGACACACGGGACAAAATGCTGACTCACACGGGGGTTGATGAAAAGGGGAGGCAGGTCGCGATGGCTCAGGTGCACCTGGCTCAGGGACAGAATCACGTACGGTGGTGTCCAGAGATGCGTGAAGGTATCACAGCGCTTGTGGGTCGCGACTTTGGTCTCAAGCTGGGGAGGTCGCTCAGCGCTCGGGAGGGTGGCGTCTTTTCCTTCCAAGCTCGGGGCGCATCTCTCGTCACGTCCGGCGCGGGGCCGCGTATATATCCGGCGGGGAGTGACACGCCCTCGGCTCGTTAGCGCCGCCCCAGATGGCATCGGCCCATGGCTTCTCATTGGGTGCGGGGGTTACCGGCTCCGCCCTTGACGAGGGGCCGACAGGGAGCCCCTTCGTGGTAACCCCGTGGAGCGCGTGGTCAATGGTGGCTAACCGAGCCGGAAGGAGGACGCCCACTCCCCATGCCGTCACCGCGCCGCCCCCCTCTTTTGTTGTTGTTGTTGTAGTTGGCGCTTCTTCATGGGGAAGAGATGCGGAGAGGTATGGGGAGGTCCTAAACTTCCTAACAGGTGCCATATAATCACATTCTGGTGCAACGAAGAGTCATAATTAATGGAAACAAGTCCTTAACTGACATAGATTAAGAATAACTAGCAAGATGTCCTATAATTGTCTACGTGTGGTGCGGGGGACCTGGGCACGACATTTAATGGGGGGATGAAGGGGAAGATCGGCTCTAATGGGTGTTGTTTACAGACAATGGGACTAGGGAATGGGGTAAGGGAGAGTTGGGGAGTATCGGAGAAAATAGGGGAATATTTACAAGCGGATATGGAGGCCAAATTCCATATTCGCAACATTGCACCCTTCTCTACCCTCGGGGCGTCCCGACCCGATAAATTTTTACCTACTTTAGTGTGGCACGCAATGTAGTTCCCTCTACTATTAACTCTACCCTGAGTGCGACAGTTTTACAGATATTCACAAATGAGTAAATATGTCCCCCTGCGACGTTGCACCCTTCTCCTCACAGAAACACACCCACAGGATAACCGAATCCGGAAAGAATTCTCAAACTAAACATACAGCCGGTAGGGAGCATTATTTACAAGACTACGCTGCTATTTACACTACGATCCAGGACCTGTTTTTGGAGGAACACATGCAGATGTTATGCATAGAGAGAGCGCGCTTGCCAACATCGATACACCAACCCACGAGTGCTCTGTGGCCGACGGCCTTTAATAACGTGCAGAGCACCCTTTCCCGAGCATCAACAGCACCACCCCACCACCAATCGGTGCAGTCACCATTGTTCATTGGAATAAAAATAACTTCAACAACCCCTAACCCTGCAGGTGTCTCTTGCTCTTCTTGTGGTGCACTTGGTGGTGTTAACTATTAGTGGTTCACCTGTATGGCATAGGTGCCACGTTGATCCATAGGTCCATCCCCGGGTGGTGCTTGGCCGCAAACGAACTGCGGTCCATTGTGGGTGGCCACAAACATTGCGGTCCATATGGTGTACCGATCCAGGCAGCGAACAGCGAAAGTGCAGGCCCACAACTGCGCAGCCAGCACCTCTCTCTCCTCTCTCTCTACCCCAAAGCCAGATCCTCGGAGGTGGGAGACAAAAGAAGCAGACAAGTGAGTAAGGTGGTAAGGGCGCAAAAGTGCACGCAATATAAGGTAATGCACACTGGGGGCACATGGGAACCAGGTGAGACAGGTACGTTCCTATCGTACGCCCCCCCCACCAGGTAACCTACATGGCCCCTCCCTTACCCCTTACTGCATCCACAAAACACAACCCTACTCATAAACATCTACTTTACAAATCAACAAACATCCCTACTGTCTTCCCCGTTCCTCCCATATACCAAATTCGTCTTCTCTCCCTCCTAACCAATCAAATTTGCCATTTTCAACTCTCATCAAAATTTGCCATCTCCAACTCAACATCATAATTTGCCATTACCAATTCATCATCAGTCCCTCCTAGGGAGGGAGAGATGGAATCACCCCAATGTCTCATCCACGTCGTGATGCGTCTCACAAATCCACACAGCGATTCATCTCCTGCAACAAAACAAAGAAAACACAGGTGTGGAGTCATCATCATCACCACAGGTAAGTGGCTGCGTATGGTGCGACAGGTTCATCAATCCTAACTATTTCCTAAATGACTTTAACAACTTTACACTACCCGGGGTCTCTCTCCGGCCAAATCATTGGCCCTCTTGCACTATGGGTTCTAAAAACCAATTCCCATTGGCCAGACTGTGGTGCTCTTCAATTTGGGGTCTCACTCCCCCGATTCATCTCCCGGTGCCCTCGTACAATTTCTGGGCTGCGACGTGTACCTCTCCCAGTGGGTCTACCCACCTGCACACCTCCACCACTGCAGTTGCCTCCGAGCTTACCTGCTCCTTACCCTAACCTAACTACCAGGGGAAGGCCCTCTGGCACTCTCCCCACTCGGTGCCCTCTCTGGCACTGGGCTACCCGGGTCCATCCTCCGGATCCTCGGGCCCCATCCACAACTCTACCGGCTCCCAGAGCCCACCTGCGGCCTCACCTGGCCGACATCCTCACAGTGGTGGAGTGCCCAACCAACTACACACACTAACAGGCTACACGCCCCGCCATTTCCACAACACTAATGCACCCATTCACAACACCATTCTGCAACCGCACCACAAATGCCAATATCCAACCACAATTTACCTGTACTCTCTACCTAACACTTACACTACCCGCCCCGGGTACTCGTGAAAGGGGTCCACTCTTCCCCCATCCACACCTTCGCACCATGCACACCACTCCGTACCACTTACTCCAACTCTCTCCACACACCTGTACCTGCACACCTGTGCTCTCACACCTGGTGCCACCTGCACCCTTCTCTCCCCAAGCGCATTCGCGCTGATCCACTCACTC
Organism: Myxine glutinosa; assembly: GCF_964187855.1. Classification (NCBI taxonomy): domain Eukaryota; kingdom Metazoa; phylum Chordata; class Myxini; order Myxiniformes; family Myxinidae; genus Myxine; species Myxine glutinosa. The sequence continues at coordinate 46,657,867 of NC_136269.1, read as the reverse complement.
ACTACTCATACACTGCTCCACACACCTGTCCAATTGCACACCTGTGCAATCACACCTGTTCCATCCTCACACACACGGCATCATCTCAGCTAACTACTCCCTTCTGAAACTTGCGCTTCCCAGTCGTCCCTTTAAACTATTGCGCTCCCACGTCATTATCATCCACACTAATCTACCTGCGTCCCCACTACAGGTATCAGTCACTAACTAACCTTAACGTTACCTAAGGTCATCTTCTCTAGATCCCTACACACCATATCCTAACCCTCCCGGGCTAGTTTTCACTGCCATACACCCCATAAGCTATTGCTCCTTTGCCCCCCACCTGTGAGGGATGGTGGATTTGCCATCCCACCACATCGGGGGTCTCTCACTACCAATTTTGCACATCAAATTTCAACAAATTAAAAATTTGCCAATCATCTGCCAATCACTGTACCATTACCAATCATCACTCTGCCAATCCTCTGCCAATCATCAAATTTCGCCTTTTTCTAATTTCGGGGCCAAAACACTAACCTCATCACCCAGTCGACTCACTAATACCTCTCGGTGCGCCAATTCCTGTCCAAAGCCTGGCTTCGTAAAGCCAAGCAATGGATGCTGGTTGTTTTGTGCCAGCGGCTGGATGCGTCCGGCACTCGGTGCAGGGACGGGGGCTTACCCGTGCCGAGATCCCACGCACCACCTCGGCGTGGAGCCATCCAATGCCCCGATCTCGACCTGCCGGCACGTCTCACCAAAAAGTGGTCGCCATGACGACCCTTTCTATCGGGCTGCCAGCTCCGCCTAGTGGAGCCTGGACGCGGCCGTTCAAAGCGAGGCCCGGCACGCACCGAGGGCCCGATTCGGCTATAAGTCGTTCTAAACTCTACCCCGTCTAACGTCGATGCTTCACCTGGACGCTTACACCCCGCAGCCCGTTCCTTGCTCACACATCCAGCCGTGCCCATGCTCCTCGTACCTTTCCTTACACACCCAGGTACACTCATTCCACTCACAGCCTTGGTCACACACCTGACCACCGAACACTTTGGCACACATTCGTTGCTCGCACACCTCACCAACACACCGCTTCGCGCCCCCTCCTCTGTCACCTCCTCTGTGACAATCACAGGTGTGCTCTCATTCGCACACCCAACCACGTGCCTCACTACCAATTCCAGCGTGCATTCCCACTCACGCTCTACCATTCCAGGTGTGCATCCTTCCATCCCAGGTGTACATCCTCGCTCACCTGTCACAACTAACTCACGCTCCATGTCACTCTCACTACTTTCACCTCCATTCTTGACAGCGCACTCACCCTTACTCTTGACAGCACACTCTTTCCCCATGCACCTGTCCGTCACACACCTTTCTCGCGCACACTCCTGCGCACACTCTCCCGTCACACCCTCTGTAACACTCACCACAGGTGGACACTCTTCCTTACTTCTGACAGCGCACTCTTTCCTCATGCACCTGTCCGTCACACACCTTTCTCGCGCACACTCCTGCGCACACTCTCCCGTCACACCCTCTGTAACACTCACCACACCACGCTTCCATGTGCCCCCTCGCACATGCGCTACGACCGACTCACTCTTGCCAGCACACTCACTCCTTGGCACGCACTTTTTCCTCACACACCCCAGAGTCGGACTTTCTCGCACACCTCCTCTTTCGCACACCAGACCTGTCGCACACTTCACCAACGGCCTCTCACGAACACCCGGGTCTATCTCGACCCCCAAGCTTATTAAATCCCCTGGCGCATCATACGCACGACCATATTGGTCACCACTTACACCGGGTCCTCTTCCTCTTCGCTTCTCCTCCATCACCTGCGAATCCCTCATCCGGTTAATGAGCACATCATCACGATCCAACCACAGACTTTGGACCAATTCTTTTATCTCCTCTTTTATCTCTTTCTTATCCCCTCTCCGTCGCTTCTTAATTTCGCTCATCCCTTCTTCCACTTCTTCTAATTTCTGCTTCACCTCTTTTATTCCCCGGTACGTCTCCTCAAGCTCATCCTCTAAGGCTACCTTGACCGTTTCCATGTGCGTCCTCACCTGCCGGTCCTTCGTCTCCATAACCTCTATCACTTCGTCCAACCTCGTTGTCAGTCCCTCACGTACCATCTGACATTCCCTCTTCGTCGCTACCAAGTCATCTTTTAGTTCTTTCTGTGTCGCCTTTAAACCTCCTAATACCGCAGTGTTCCTTTGAACCTGCTCCACTAACTCCGTCTGTCCCACCGTCAGCTGCTCCACCTCCTGCGTCAGGTCCTCTATGCCCCCTTGTAACTTTACAGTCGCCTTTCTCACCTCCTTTTCCATGTGCTCCTCACAGTGCCTCACCTCCTCGCGCACTCCTCCGACCTCCTCACTCACTCCTCTTCTGATCTCCTCTCCCATCACTTGCATCTCCTGCCCAGATGCCACCCTCATCTGCTCCATTTCCTCCCTGTGAGCATCCAGTTTGGTTTCTACCCCCATTCTGACCCCCTCTATCTGCTGCTCCATTTGTTTAACTTCCCTTTCCGCTTGGTCCCTCATGTCCCTCAATTTGCCTTCCATACTGTTTTCTAACCCCTCTAACCCTTTTTGCATCCCTTCCATTTGATTCTCTTGAGCGGCCATTCTGTTTTCTACCCCCGTTAACCCATGTTTCACTCCCTCTATCTGATTCTCTTGAGCGGCCATTCTGTTTTCTACCCCCGTTAACCCATTCTTTACTTCTTTTATCCCGTTGTCTAACTCCTCAAAATTATTGTCTAACTTCCCAATTTTCTTGTCTAACTCCTCAAAATTATTGTCTAACTTCTCACTGGTACCCCTCGCTTCGTCCCTCATTACCCCCATTTGGTTTCCCATTACCCCCATTTGGTTTTCCAACCGCTCACCCAATCGCTCATTATTAGCCCTCGTTTCCTCCCTCATTTTCTCGCTATTCTGGGCCATAAGGGCCTTCATTTGTATGAAAAAAAGGCCCCAATCCATCGGGGGCGCTGCCACGGTCGCTGGCGCGGTGATCAGCGAGGCGCCATTTTGCGCGCCCGCTTCTTCGTGCGTGACGGCGCTATTTTGCGAACCTGCCGCCCTCACTGCTTCGCTCTCCTCCTGTCCCTCATTTTGGTCCTGGATCGACCCTACCTCACTCTCCCCTACCGGACCCCAGCCGTCTTGATCCGCCATAGCGCGACTTGCAAAATTCGAGTTTCGTAAAACAAAACAAATTTCGGCCGCTCCAAATTTTGACCAAATTTTTTTTTTTTCCTCTATTCGTTTTTTTTTTTTTTCTTCAAAATTTGGTCGGGCCTCGAATCTCACTCCCGACACCAATTGTTACAGATACGACTTTGATGGTATGGTGGGCCGAGCGGGATGGCCGCCGTATCCGTACAAGTTACCCGATTGTGCCCGAATGTTGACTAATCGCGCTACGCTGGCTCAATAGGAAAGAGAAGACACCCGGCTGGGTTATAATGACACAATACGACACCAGGGTTTCGATTCTCAAGTATATTCGTACGGAAAAAGGTTAGATTACAGGGGCTAGAGGTATATTACAGGAAGACAGGCACTTAGACACACTCTTATATTATCCCCGGACAGACGACAGACACACGGGACAAAATGCTGACTCACACGGGGGTTGATGAAAAGGGGAGGCAGGTCGCGATGGCTCAGGTGCACCTGGCTCAGGGACAGAATCACGTACGGTGGTGTCCAGAGATGCGTGAAGGTATCACAGCGCTTGTGGGTCGCGACTTTGGTCTCAAGCTGGGGAGGTCGCTCAGCGCTCGGGAGGGTGGCGTCTTTTCCTTCCAAGCTCGGGGCGCATCTCTCGTCACGTCCGGCGCGGGGCCGCGTATATATCCGGCGGGGAGTGACACGCCCTCGGCTCGTTAGCGCCGCCCCAGATGGCATCGGCCCATGGCTTCTCATTGGGTGCGGGGGTTACCGGCTCCGCCCTTGACGAGGGGCCGACAGGGAGCCCCTTCGTGGTAACCCCGTGGAGCGCGTGGTCAATGGTGGCTAACCGAGCCGGAAGGAGGACGCCCACTCCCCATGCCGTCACCGCGCCGCCCCCCTCTTTTGTTGTTGTTGTTGTAGTTGGCGCTTCTTCATGGGGAAGAGATGCGGAGAGGTATGGGGAGGTCCTAAACTTCCTAACAGGTGCCATATAATCACATTCTGGTGCAACGAAGAGTCATAATTAATGGAAACAAGTCCTTAACTGACATAGATTAAGAATAACTAGCAAGATGTCCTATAATTGTCTACGTGTGGTGCGGGGGACCTGGGCACGACATTTAATGGGGGGATGAAGGGGAAGATCGGCTCTAATGGGTGTTGTTTACAGACAATGGGACTAGGGAATGGGGTAAGGGAGAGTTGGGGAGTATCGGAGAAAATAGGGGAATATTTACAAGCGGATATGGAGGCCAAATTCCATATTCGCAACAATATGTTAATTATGATGTCAACGGTACCTTATTTTTGACGTCATAATTCGACAAGTACAACGCTTGATTCGATCAGTATGAATTGTTTTTTCTCTCTTTAATTCTTGGTCCGATTGACAAAATTTTCAATGTAGGAGCGCCTCCTTCTGTAGAATATTTTAATGATAATCATGATGTCATAGGTCATGTGGTACAGGTGCTATCTTGGAAAAACTGAAAAACGTTGCACCTCTACATCTCCAAAACTGCTCCATGGAAAAAATTGAAACGTGGCTCATTGTAAAGAACTCCGCATGGGGAATAGGTGTTGTTAACGATGACATCATTGGTGTCAGTGTCGTAATTATGACGTCATAATTTGACAGGGACAACGCTTAGTCTGATCAGTTTGAAATTTATTGAGTGTGATCTATGCAACAATTATATTAGAGAATATATATTTAAGATGTAATCGCTGACATTGTCTGGCAACCATATTGGATCAAAGAAAAAATAACGTTCAAAAACAGAAGAGTTGGCTCGCACCAAGTTGACTGCGCAGGGTAAGTATTCGAAGATTACCATCTAGTTATAAAAGGTCTTTGTCTGAAGTCATTATCATTCCTGTTCAGGCTGGAGTTCCCCAAGGCAGTGTTCTGGGCCCTGTGCTTTTTCTGGTCTTCATCAATGATCTCTCTGACTCTCTTGAAAATCCTCTCTATCTCTTTGCTGATGACTCCACTCTCTGCCGCTCCATTCCTCATCCCTCAGATCGGCAGTCTGCAGCCTTCTCACTCTCTGCAGACCTGGACAAAATCACAGACTGGGCAAACAAGTGGAACATGTCTTTCAATCCTGACAAATCTCACACTCTTACGATGTCTCTCCGAAAAGACAGACTGGACAACCCTCCCATCTACTTTCTGAATAATCCTCTCCAAGAAGTTCTGTCACTCAAGCTTTTGGGTCTCACTATCTGCCATGATCTTTCCTGGGAAAACCACATTTCCAAGCTGGCCTCCAAAGCCAGTCGCCGACTGGGCATCCTCCATCGTGCGAAGTCCTTCCTTGGCACACCTGAGCTCCTCAGCACATACAAGGCTTTCATCCGCAGCTCAAAGGAGTACTGCTCTCCCCTCTGGGCTGGTGCTCTTGCCTCACACCTAGCTCGTCGTCACGCTGTTGAAACCAAAGCGTTCAGAATCATTGGAATCTCCCGCGATGACACTATCTCCGAGGGCCTTTCACTTACTCACCGCAGGCAGGTTGGTGGTCTTTCCGTCATCTACCGACTCCTCTCCGGCCTTGCTCCCCCAGCTCTCTCTGGGCTCTGTCCCTCAAATATTCCTACAGGTCGCACAAGATCTGCCTGCAACCCGCTTATGGTTAAACTGCCAAAATCAAGACTCTCTGCTCACCTTCACTCCTTCATTCCTCTTTTCTCCTGCCTCTGGAACAAACTCCCTCACTCTTCAATTCCACTCCTCCCTCCAGGTCTTTAAAACGGCTGTTCAGCACCATCTCTTATCTTCCCCAATCCAAAACCTTGATCTTTTCTACCCCCGCTAATTTCACCCCAAATCCACTTTTTTGAGGTGCCGACTTCTTTCCTGGAATTCCTTGGTGTCCTTGCGTTTTATACCGATCCTGCCTCCCCCCAGGCCCTCTCCCTCCCACACATCTCCCGATGTCCCTGCTCTCAAATGTTGTGTTTGTGTGCTTCCTCCCCTTCTCTCCCCATCTTGTCGACCGCTCCCCTTTTTATATACTTTGTTTGCTTGTTTGTTTGATTTGTTTGTTTGATAAAAGCTCTTTCACGAGCCTCGACTCTGTATCCAAATTTTTTTTTTTAAATTACTTTTAACGGTGTGTATGTCGGGAGGGGACTCAGGTAGTCACCTGGGAACTCAGGTATTCACCACAAAGGAAGATTGACAAGCTTGGTGAAGCGTTTATTAATTCACCAAGTTTCACAGCTGTGGAGCAGAGCGGGCAATATACAGTACGTACGGACAGCATGCCGTGCCAGCCCTCCTACTGAGCGAGCGGACTCGAGTCCAGTTTATATACGAATACTGAATCAGAAGATCTCCCCTAAAACTGAGCTCGAACAAAGGAAACTGGGCTAATGGTCCTCCCACCAGCATCCCTAAATGGGCTAATTTCCCCCACCGACGTACTGGGCCAGGTCCCCCACCGACATCTGTCCTGTTGCCTCAGGGGAGTGAAGCAAACGCTGTTATCTCGCGGGCCAGATGTCCTTTCAAAACTCCAGGATGACAAGAGTTGTAATTCACGCAAGGGAGTTTGCATTCCTGGTCCCGGTGGGATCGTAAATGTGCAGGAGGTTGTTTGAAGAATCCCAGACTTTCGATTATACTTTCAGCGAGCATTTTCGTTAGACCCAGTCCAGAGCAGTGAAAATCAAGCATTCTAACTACATGAAAGCATTCTACCATTTGAAAATCAATTAATGATCATAAGAGTCTACTAGAGAAAAGGTCTGTGTACACAAACTCGTGTATCCCACGTATATAGATTTACATTTCACACCTTGTCCGCATTTCTGCCCGCGGCTCGTAAAACGGCTTCAAAGCGAAGGAGAGGTTACAACAGACCCATTTGGCCTGCGAGGGGAAGCATGTAATTCTCATTAAAAAAATATAATGGCGAAGCAAAACTTCTTTTATTGACTACAAATAACAGTTTATTCTATAGTTTATAACAGAGTTTGTACAGCAACAAACTCTCACCGACATTAACCCTCCTCTTGTCTCATCGAGACAAAGTATCTCAAGAGACAACGTGCCTCATCGGGCTTTATTGAAAGAGGATTGTGTAATGTGGGTGTCTCCCAAGGGCATACCACGCGCCCATAGCGCCCCGCCCGTGCACTTGAGGGACGTGTCGTGTTGTGCGTGCTTGGAACCTGAGGTTTCAGAACATGAAGGTCCATCAACATTTCGGATCCACAACGAAGGCATCTGGTCCGGATGAGGATGTGCTCCGCCAGAGGGCCCATCACCTCCCCTGCGGAACTGGCTCCCCCCCACCTTTCACAGACGCGGTCCTTGCAGATCTTCGAAGTTAATCAACGATCATGCGCATGAGACCTCGCACGTGCTGCTGTTCTGGGGAATACATAATATTGTCAATATCTTGTGTCACGTGTTCCTGGTCAGGGTACAGGGCGTTAAAATCCGAAACATTCGAAGTGAAGAGAGAGACTTCCTTTATGTCAAAGTCTTCCATGGACGCATGATCAGCTTGCGGATCCAGGATATCCATGTCGGGTCCCTTGACTGCCAGACCCAGCGTTGCAATCAGATCCATAGTTGGATCGGACGGAGGTGTGCAGCTGTGAGCTTGTAATACATAAGAGGCATTAGCCAGTTCCCACAAGGGGTTTACAACAAAATTATCACAGTCATCAAAAAAATCAACACAGTCTTCTGAAGCGCCGGTCACATCTGCCTCGTCGAAGGGCTCGTTCGGGTCGACGGCCTCTGTAGTCAAGACCATGGTCGTCGTCGGTGGTTTCTTCGTTTTCCATCCTGTAAAGTACTTTCTCACACAGAGGAGGACTAAAAATTTCATTAGTGCCCCCCAAATCACCACCCCGATTATCACTGCCAATGCGGTCAATAGCCACTTTACAATGGTTCCCGTCCATCCTTGGAACCAGGCCGCTATCCCGGTCCATACCCTATTGGCTTCTTCCCTTCCCCTCCGATTATCCGTTAAATCCTGGGTAGCGGCCTTGAGCCGGGTGATTGAGGCATCTATCCCTTCCGACTGATCGGGGATGTAGGTGCAACATTTTCCATCGATTACCCCGCATACTCCTCCCTTTCCTGCCAATAACATATCTAAAACTACCCGATTCTGCATCACCATGATTCGCATGTGCACTAATTAGTCTTCTATTTTTAGTTTTGCGATTCGGGTTTCGTTTCCGATTCATTCCATCACTAATGCCAGGCAATCTATACGCCAACTACTCATAGTGACTCCCGTCTGGGGAAGGAAAAAATGCTCCTAGCAGAACCTGGCACCAATGCCCGTCCAATTTTACTGTCCCATCTGGGTTCCAAAGGGAGAGGCCCCGTTTTTCCCTCTTGTGGGTGTACCCTGTTTCATTAAAATGGTCTACCAGGTTTACCTTGGGAAAGATGGATCCTAAATAGCAAGTCCCTCCCCAATTTTCAGGCAAATATGGGTATGCCTTGTTACCGCAAATAAACATTACTCCATGAGGTGCGATAAGAGCCAAAGCCATACATTTTCTAATTTCGGGAAGGGTGGAGTTTGGTGCTCCCCAAGACACCGTCAGGCTCATTACATTATGCTGGGCCTGGTCATTCACCATTACTCTAAGGGTTCCTCCCCTTTGTTGCTCTTTCGTGCTGGATGGTAGGGCATCAGACGGCAGGGTGTGGGTGCATTCCGAAGTTCCCATCTGGACATGTCCTTTTCCTATGAGGCATAACCGACCCCTTTGCTCCGTCACCCAGACCGGTTCTGGTCGTTTATCTAACAGGGCTTGACTAATGGGTGGGGTATATTGGAAACCACGGGAACACGCCGCTGGGTGTTTTGGGCCTGCCAGCTCCAAGGTTGTGGTCAGACATGGGGTGCGTAAGGGTCCCGAGCACATATCTCGTAGGGACAGGGGCAGTACTACCATATCTATTCCCATGGTGCTAGTATGGGGGAAATGCATACACATCCAACAGCACGACCGGTTCTGTACCTTGGCCATCTCGCGGGTGACTTTCCAGTACGTGTTTCCCTCTGCCCTCTTCCTTACCACTATTGTGGCCCGTGGTGTCACTATGTGTGTGGCGCATGGTGGCCGGGGAGTCAATAATTGTATGGTCGTAACTTCACATATCAATATCAGGCTGGTATTTCTTTCTAGTAAAGCGTGCGTGGTTAAAGTGTTCGAGTCTTTTCCCCATTCGAATCCTGCTCTGGCAGAACTTGCTGTCGGTCCAAACTTTCCTCCCCATTGTACTTGCCTCGAGAGAGGGCAACTTGTGTTGACTTCGTTCCGTTTGGATTTGTCCTTACAGCCCTCCACATTATATAAATCCACGGGGGGTCCTTTGGTGGTATTAGACAACATGCCATGGTACGTTTATCTTCTGCCCCCAGGTAACGCTTTGATAATGGACGTGAGACTTAGAGGTTAGGTTTTTATATAATTCTTCAACATATGTCACCATGTCCGCCCACTTGAGGGGTGGGGTGGTGGGCGCTGTGCTGGCGAGGTGGTATAATCCTAGCAGTGCAAGTGTAATTAGTCCTATATGTCTGTGCAGCTCCTGCCCCATCCTGTGTGACGATGGGTGTGGTAGGTGGGACTCCAGTGACCGTGGGTGTGGGTAGGGCCAACTTACAATGCGTGGCGTGGATCCAGGAGGTCTTGCCCTCGCAAAAGACAGCAGTTGGTGTAGTCGGCAATACCTGGAATTCTCCCCTCCACCTTTTCCAGGGCGTTCTTGCGGGTGAAGTGCTCCACGAACACATGGGAACACCTGGTCACCAGTTTTCAACACGAGCGCAAGTGCAAAAAGTGTTCTGCAACACTAACATGAGGACGAAAAGTGGATTTGCAACACACGCACCAGCGCGGAAAATGGTTTTCAACGCCAGTACAAGTGCGGAAATTGGTTTTTAAAACACTAACACAATGCTAAAAGTAATTTTGAACACCAACCGGAGCATGAAAAGTGGTTTTCAACAACAACACAAGAGCAAAAAGTGCTTCTCAACCCTTTCACAAGTGCAGAAAGTGTTTTTTACCACAAAGAATAGTGTGAAAAGTGGTTTTGCAACACTAGCACAAGTGCGGAAAGTGATTTTGCAACAAAAACAGAAGTGCGTAAATAGGTTTTCAACGCCAGCAAAGGCCGAATAGTGGTTTTACAACACTAACACGAGTGCAAAAAGTGAAAAAAAAACACTCTCTACACTTGTGTTAGTGTTGCAAAACCACTTTTTGGACTCGTGCAATTGTTGAATAACCACTTTACACACTAGTGCTAGTGTTGAAAACCACTTTTCACAAATGTGTTATTGTTGAATAACCACTTTTCGCACTTGTTCCAGTGTTGAAAAACATTTTTCACGCTTGTCTTAGTGTTGCAAGAACCACTTTTCGCGCTTGTCTTAAAGTTGTAAAACCACTTTTTGCACTCGTGTTGGTGTTGAAAAACCACTTTTCACACTTGTGTTGGTGTTGCAAAACCACTTTTCGGACTCGTGCTAGCATTGAAAACTACTGTCCGCACTTGTACTGGCATTGAAAACCACCTTCCACACTTGTGTTACTGTTGCAAAACCACTTGTCTCATTTGTGCCAGTGTTGAATAAACACTTTAGAGACATGTTCGTGATTCAAAATCCACTTTCCACACTTGTGCTGGCATTGAAAACCATTTTCCACGCTTGTGCTGGTGTTGCAAAACCACTTTCCGCACTCATGCTGGTGTGGAAAACCACTTTTTCGCACTTGGGTTAGTATTGCAAAACCATTTTTCAGACTCGTGCGAGCATTGAAAACCACTGTCCCCACTTGTGCTGGCATTGAAAACCACCTTTTGCACTTGCTTTCATGATGAAATCCACTTTCCGCACTTGTACTGGCATTGAAAACCACCTTCCACACTTGTGTTACTGTTGCAAAACCACTTGTCTCATTTGTGTCAGTGTTGAATAACCACTTTAGATACTTGTGTTCGTGTTTCAAAACCACTTTCCACACTTGTGCTGGCGTTGAAAACCATTTTACAGGCTTGTGCTCGTGTTGCAAAACCACTTTATGCCCTCATTTTAGTGTTGAAAAACACTTTTCGCACTTGCGCTGGTGTTGCAAAACCACTTTCCACACTTGTACTAACGTGAAAAACCATTTCCCACGCTTGTGTTTGTGTTGCAAAACCACTTTCCGCACTCGTGCTGGTGTTGAAAACCACTTTTTGCACATGTGTTAGTCGTGAATAACCACTTGTCTCACTTGTGTTGGTCTTGCAAAACCACTTTTCGCACTTGTGTTTGTGTTGCAAAACCACTTTTCTCACTTGTGCCATTGTTGAATAACCACTTTACACACTCGTGCTGGTGTTATAAACCACTTTTCACACGTGTTATTGTTGAATAACCACTTTTCACACTCATGCTAGTGTTGAAAAACATTTTTCGCGCTTGTCTTAGTGTTGCAAAAAACACTTTTTGCGCTTGTCTTAAAGTTGTAAAACCACTTTTCGCACACGTGTTAGTGTTGTAAAACCACTTTTAGGCCTTTTGCTGGCATTGAAAACCTCTTTATGCACTTGTGTTTGTGTTGCAAAGCCAATTTCCGCACTTGTGCTGGTGTTGCAGAACCACTTTTCACACGCTTCTTTGTGGGAAAAACACTTTCCACACTTGTGCCAGTGTTGAGAAGCACGTTTTGCTCTTGTGCTGGTGTTGAAAACCACTTTTCATTCTCCTGTTGGTGTTCAAAATTACTTTTAGCACTTGTGTTAGTGTTGCAAAACTACTTTCCGCACTTCGACTGGTGTTGAAAACCACTTTTTGCACTTGTGTTAGTGTTTCAAAACCAATTTCCACACTTGTACTGGCGTTGAAAACATTTTTCCGCGGTTGTGATTATGTTGCAAATCCACTTTTCACCCTCATGTTAGTGTTGAAAAATACATTTCGCACTTGCTCTCGTGTTGAAAACCACTGTCAGCACTTAAGCTGGCATTGAAAACCACTTTTCGCAATTGTGCTAGTGTTGAAAACCACTTTCCACACTTGAGCTGGCGTTGAAAACCACTTGCCTCACTTGTGCCAGTGTTGAGTAACCACTTTTTGCACTTGTGTTAGTGTTAAAAACCACTTTCCGCACTTGTGCTGGTGTTGCAAAACGACTTGTATCACTTGTGCCAGTGTTGAAAAACCACTTTTTGCACTTTTGTTAGTGTTGAAAATCACTTTTCGCACTTGTGTTAGTGTTTCAAAACCACTTTCCACACTTGAGCTGGCGATGAAAACCACTTGTCTCAATTGTGCCAGTGTTGAATAACCACTTTCCACACTTGTGCTGGCATTGAAAACCACTTTTCGCACTTGCTTTGGTGTTGCCAAACCACTTGTCTCACTTGTGCCATGGTTGAAAAACCACTTTTTGCACTTTTTAGTGTTGAAAACCACTTTTCGCACTTGTGTTAGTGTTGCAAAACCACTTGTCTCACTTGTGCCAGTGTTGAATAACCACTTTAGATACTTGTGTTAGTGTTTCAAAACCACTTTCCACACTTGTGCTGTTGTTGAAAACCATTTTCCGCGCTTGTGCTGGTGTTGCAAAACCACTTTCCGCCCTCATGCTGGTGTGGAAAACCACTTTTTCGCACTTGGGTTAGTTTTGAAAAACCATTTCGAGGACTCGTGCGAGCATTGAAAACAACTTTTTGCACTTGCTTTAGTGTTAAAAATCACTTTCCGTGCTGGCATTGAAAACCACTTTTTGCACTTGCTTTTGTGTTAAAAACCACTGTCCCCACTTGTGCTGCCATTGAAAACCACTTTTTGCACTTGCTTTAGTTTTAAAAACCACTTGCCGCACTTGTGTTAGTGTGCAAAACCACTTTCTGCACTCGTGCTGGTGTTGAAAACCACATTTTGCACTTGTTTTAGTCTTGAATTACCACTTGTCTCACTTGTGTTGGTGTTGCAAAACCACTTTTCGCACTCGTGTAAGTGTTGAATCACTTGTCTCACTTGTCTCACTTGTCCACTTGTCTCACTTATTTTAGTGTTGCAAAACCACTTGTCTCACTTGTGCCAGTGTTGAAAAACCACTTTTTGCCCTTGTGTTAGTGTTTCAAAACTACTTTCCACACTTGTGTTAGTGTTTCAAAACCACTTTCCACACTTGTGCTGGTGTTGAAAACCACTGTCCGCACTTGCGTTAGTGTTGCAAAACCACTTGTCTCACTTGTGCCAGTGTTGAAAAACCACTTTTTGCACTTGTGTTAGTGTTGAAAATCACTTTTTGTACTTGTGTTAGTGTTTCAAAACCACTTTGCACACTTGCGCTGGTGTTGAAAACTACTGTCCGCACTTGTGCTGGCATTGAAAACCACTTTTCACACTTGTGTTAGTGTTTCAAAACCACTTTCCACACTTGTGTTAGTGTTGCAAAACCACTTTTCAGACTCGTGCTGGCATTGAAAACCACTTTCTGCACTTGTGTTTGTGTTGCAAAACCACTTTTCTCACTTGTGCCATTGTTGAGTAACCACTTTACACACTCGTGCTAGTGTTGAAAACCACTTTTCACACATTTGTTATTGTTGAATAGCCACTTTTCGCACTCATGCTAGTGTTGAAAAACATTTTTCGCGCTTGTCTTAGTGTTGCAAAAACCACTTTTCGCGCTTATTTTAAAGTTGTAAAACCACTTTTCGCACTTGTGCCGGTGTTTCAAAACTACTTTCCACACTTGTGTTAGTGTTTCAAAACCACTTTCCACACTTGGGCTGGTGTTGAAAACCACTTTTCGCACTTGCTTTAGTGTTGCAAAACCACTTGTCTCACTTGTGCCATCGTTGAAAAACCACTTTTTGCACTTGTGTTCTTGCTGAAAATCACTTTTCGCACTTGTGTTGGTGTTTCAAAACCACTTTCCACACTTGTGCTGGCATTGAAAACCACCTTTCGCACTTGTGTTAGTGTTTCAAAACCACTTTCCACACTTGTGTTAGTGTTGCAAAACCACTTTTCGGACTCATGCTAGCATTGAAAACCACTGTCCGCACTTCTGCTGGCATTGAAAACCACTTTCCGCACTTGTGTTTGTGTTGCAAAACCACTTTTCTCACTTGTGCCATTGTTGATTAACCGCTTTACACACTCGTGCTCGTGTTGAAAACCATCTTTCACACATGTGTTATTGTTGAAAAACCACTTTTCGCACTGGTGTTGGTGAAGGAAACCACTTTTTGCACTTGTGTTAGTGTTGAAAACCCACTTATCGCACATGTGTTAGTGAAGGAAACCACTTTTTGCACTTGTATTAGTGTTGAAAAACCACTTTTCTCACTTGTGCCATTGTTGATTAACCGCTTTACACACTCGTGCTCGTGTTGAAAACCATCTTTCACACATGTGTTATTGTTGAATAGCCACTTTTCGCACTCGTGCTGGTGTTGAAAAACATTTTTCGCGCTTGTCTTAGTGTTGCAAAAACCACTTTTCGCGCTTGTTTTAAAGTTGCAAAACCACTTTTCACACTTGAGCTGGCGTTGAAAACCACTTGTCCCACTTGTGCCAGTGTTGAATAACCACTTTAGATACTTGTGTTAGTGTTTCAAAACCACTTTCCACACTTACGCTGGCGTTGAAAACCACTCTTCGCACTTGCTTTCGTGTTGCAAAACCACTTGTCTCACTTGTGCCATGGTTGAAAATCACTTTTCGCACTTGTGTTAGTGTTGAAAAACCACTTTTCGCACTTGTGTTGGTGCAGGAAACCACTTTTGCATTAGTGTGGAAAAAACACTTTTTGCACTTGTGATAGTGGTGAAAAACCACTTTTCGCACTTGTGTTAGTGTTGAAAAACCACTTTTCGCACCTGTGTTGGTGCAGGAAACCACTTTTGCACTTGTATTAGTGTGGAAAAAACACTTTTTGCACTTGTGATAGTGTTGAAAAACCACTTTTCGCACTGGTGTTGGTGAAGGAAACCACTTTTTGCACTTGTGTTAGTGTTGAAAACCCACTTTTCGCACATGTGTTAGTGAAGGAAACCACTTTTTGCACTTGTATTAGTGTTGAAAAACCACTTTTCGCACTTGTGTTAGTGTTGAAAAACCACTTTTCGCTCTTGTATTGGTGCAGGAAACCACTTTTGCACTTATATTAGTGTGGAAAAAACACTTTTTGCACTTGTGATAGTGTTGAAAAACCACTTTTCGCACTTGTGTTAGTGTTGAAAAACCACTTTTCGCACTTGTGTTGGTGCAGGAAACCACTTTTGCACTTGTATTAGTGTGGAAAAAGCACTTTTCGCACTTGTGTTAGTGTTGAAAAACCACTTTTTGCACTTGTGTTAGTGTTGAAAAACCACTTTTCGCACTTGTGTTGGTGCAGGAAACCACTTTTGCACTTGTATTAGTGTGGAAAAAACACTTTTTGCACTTGTGATAGTGTTGAAAAACCACTTTTCGCACTTGTGTTAGTGTTGAAAAACCACTTTTCGCACTTGTGTTGGTGCAGGAAACCACTTTTGCACTTGTATTAGTGTGGAAAAAACGCTTTTTGCACTTGTGTTAGTGAAGGAAACCACTTTTCGCACTTGTGTTAGTGTTGAAAACCCACTTTTTGCACTTGTGTTAGTGTTGAAAACCCACTTTTCGCACTTGTGTTAGTGTTGAAAACCCACTTTTCGCACTTGTGTTAGTGAAGGAAACCACTTTTCGCACTTGTGTTAGTGTTGAATAACCACTTTAGATACTTGTGTTAGTGTTTCAAAACCACTTTCCACACTTGTGCTGTTGTTGAAAACCATTTTCCGCGCTTGTGCTGGTGTTGCAAAACCACTTTCCGCCCTCATGCTGGTGTGGAAAACCACTTTTTTGCACTTGGGTTAGTTTTGAAAAACCATTTCGAGGACTCGTGCGAGCATTGAAAACCACTTTTTGCACTTGCTTTAGTGTTAAAAATCACTTTCCATGCTGGCATTGAAAACCACTTTTTGCACTTGCTTTAGTGTTAAAAACCACTGTCCCCACTTGTGCTGGCATTGAAAACCACTTTTTGCACTTGCTTTAGTTTTAAAAACCACTTTCCGCACTTGTGTTAGTGTGCAAAACCACTTTCTGCACTTGTGCTGGTGTTGAAAACCACTTTTTGCACTTGTTTTAGCCTTGAATAACCACTTGTCTCACTTGTGTTGGTGTTGCAAAACCACTTTTCGCACTTGTGTAAGTGTTGAATCACTTGTCTCACTTGTCTCACTTGTCCACTTGTCTCACTTATTTTAGTGTTGCAAAACCACATGTCTCACTTGTGCCAGTGTTGAAAAACCACTTTTTGCCCTTGTGTTAGTGTTTCAAAACTACTTTCCACACTTGTGTTAGTGTTTCAAAACCACTTTCCACACTTGTGCTGGCGTTGAAAACCACTGTCCGCACTTGCGTTAGTGTTGCAAAACCACTTGTCTCACTTGTGTTAGTGTTGAAAACCCACTTTTCGCACTTGTGTTAGTGTTGAAAACCCACTTTTCGCACTTGTGTTAGTGTTGAAAAACCACTTTTCGCACTTGTGTTGGTGCAGGAAACCACTTTTGCACTTGTATTAGTGTGGAAAAACCACTTTTCGCACTTGTGTTAGTGTTGAAAAACCACTTTTCGCACTTGTGTTAGTGTTGAAAAAACACTTTTTGCACTTGTGTTAGTGAAGGAAACCACTTTTCGCACTTG
Source organism: Myxine glutinosa (assembly GCF_964187855.1). NCBI lineage: Eukaryota > Metazoa > Chordata > Myxini > Myxiniformes > Myxinidae > Myxine > Myxine glutinosa. The sequence goes on along the minus strand of NC_136269.1, from coordinate 46,640,952 downwards.
TGTTAGTGTTGAAAGCCCACTTTTTGCACTTGTGTTAGTGTTGAAAACCCACTTTTCGCACTTGTGTTAGTGTTGAAAAACCACTTTTCGCACTTGTGTTAGTGTTGAAAAACCAATTTTCGCACTGGTGTTGGTGCAGGAAACCACTTTTGCACTTGTATTAGTGTGGAAAAAACACTTTTTGCACTTGTGATAGTGTTGACAAAACCACTTTTCGCACTTGAATTAGTGTTGTAAAACCACTTTTCGCACTTGTGTTGGTGCAGGAAACCACTTTTCGCACTTGTGTTAGTGTTGAAAACCCACTTTTTGCACTTGTGTTAGTGTTGAAAACCACTTTCCGCACTTGTGCTGGTGTTGCAAAACGACTTGTATCACTTGTGCCAGTGTTGAAAAACCACTTTTTGCACTTGTGTTAGTGTTGAAAATCACTTTTCGCACTTGTGTTAGTGTTTCAAAACCACTTTCCACACTTGAGCTGGCATTGAAAACCACTTGTCTCAATTGTGCCAGTGTTGAATAACCACTTTCCACACTTGTGCTGGCATTGAAAACCACTTTTCACACTTGCTTTGGTGTTGCAAAACCACTTGTCTCACTTGTGCCATGGTTGAAAAACCACTTTTTGCACTTTTTAGTGTTGAAAACCACTTTTCGCACTTGTGTTAGTGTTGAAAAACCACTTTTCGCACTTGCGTTGGTGCAGGAAACCACTTTTGCACTTGTATTAGTGTGGAAAAAACACTTTTTGCACTTGTGTTAGTGAAGGAAACCACTTTTCGCACTTGTGTTAGTGTTGAAAACCCACTTTTTGCACTTGTGTTAGTGTTTCAAAACCACTTTCCACACTTGAGCTGGCGTTGAAAACCACTTGTCTCAATTGTGCCAGTGTTGAATAACCACTTTCCACACTTGTGCTGGCATTGAAAACCACTTTTCGCACTTGCTTTGGTGTTGCAAAACCACTTGTCTCACTTGTGCCATGGTTGAAAAACCACTTTTTGCACTTTTTAGTGTTGAAAACCACTTTTCGCACTTGTGTTAGTGTTGCAAAACCACTTGTCTCACTTGTGCCAGTGTTGAATAACCACTTTAGATACTTGTGTTAGTGTTTCAAAACCACTTTCCACACTTGTGCTGTTGTTGAAAACCATTTTCCGCGCTTGTGCTGGTGTTGCAAAACCACTTTCCGCCCTCATGCTGGTGTGGAAAACCACTTTTTTGCACTTGGGTTAGTTTTGAAAAACCATTTCGAGGACTCGTGCGAGCATTGAAAACGACTTTTTGCACTTGCTTTAGTGTTAAAAATCACTTTCCATGCTGGCATTGAAAACCACTTTTTGCACTTGCTTTAGTGTTAAAAACCACTGTCCCCACTTGTGCTGGCATTGAAAACCACTTTTTGCACTTGCTTTAGTTTTAAAAACCACTTTCCGCACTTGTGTTAGTGTGCAAAACCACTTTCTGCACTTGTGCTGGTGTTGAAAACCACTTTTTGCACTTGTTTTAGCCTTGAATAACCACTTGTCTCACTTGTGTTGGTGTTGCAAAACCACTTTTCGCACTTGTGTAAGTGTTGAATCACTTGTCTCACTTGTCCACTTGTCTCACTTATTTTAGTGTTGCAAAACCACATGTCTCACTTGTGCCAGTGTTGAAAAACCACTTTTTGCCCTTGTGTTAGTGTTTCAAAACTACTTTCCACACTTGTGTTAGTGTTTCAAAACCACTTTCCACACTTGTGCTGGCGTTGAAAACCACTGTCCGCACTTGCGTTAGTGTTGCAAAACCACTTGTCTCACTTGTGTTAGTGTTGAAAACCCACTTTTCGCACTTGTGTTAGTGTTGAAAAACCACTTTTCGCACTTGTGTTGGTGCAGGAAACCACTTTTGCACTTGCATTAGTGTGGAAAAACCACTTTTCGCACTTGTGTTAGTGTTGAAAAACCACTTTTCGCACTTGTGTTAGTGTTGAAAAACCACTTTTCGCACTTGTGTTAGTGTTGAAAAAAGACTTTTCGCACTGGTGTTGGTGAAGGAAACCACTTTTTGCACTTGTGTTAGTGTTGAAAACCCACTTTTCGCACATGTGTTAGTGAAGGAAACCACTTTTTGCACTTGTATTAGTGTTGAAAAACCACTTTTCGCACTTGTGTTAGTGTTGAAAAACCACTTTTCGCTCTTGTATTGGTGCAGGAAACCACTTTTGCACTTATATTAGTGTGGAAAAAACACTTTTTGCACTTGTGATAGTGTTGAAAAACCACTTTTCGCACTTGTGTTAGTGTTGAAAAACCACTTTTCGCACTTGTGTTGGTGCAGGAAACCACTTTTGCACTTGTATTAGTGTGGAAAAAGCACTTTTCGCACTTGTGTTAGTGTTGAAAAACCACTTTTTGCACTTGTGTTAGTGTTGAAAAACCACTTTTCGCACTTGTGTTGGTGCAGGAAACCACTTTTGCACTTGTATTAGTGTGGAAAAAACACTTTTTGCACTTGTGATAGTGTTGAAAAACCACTTTTCGCACTTGTGTTAGTGTTGAAAAACCACTTTTCGCACTTGTGTTGGTGCAGGAAACCACTTTTGCACTTGTATTAGTGTGGAAAAAACGCTTTTTGCACTTGTGTTAGTGAAGGAAACCACTTTTCGCACTTGTGTTAGTGTTGAAAACCCACTTTTTGCACTTGTGTTAGTGTTGAAAACCCACTTTTCGCACTTGTGTTAGTGTTGAAAACCCACTTTTCGCACTTGTGTTAGTGAAGGAAACCACTTTTCGCACTTGTGTTAGTGTTGAATAACCACTTTAGATACTTGTGTTAGTGTTTCAAAACCACTTTCCACACTTGTGCTGTTGTTGAAAACCATTTTCCGCGCTTGTGCTGGTGTTGCAAAACCACTTTCCGCCCTCATGCTGGTGTGGAAAACCACTTTTTTGCACTTGGGTTAGTTTTGAAAAACCATTTCGAGGACTCGTGCGAGCATTGAAAACCACTTTTTGCACTTGCTTTAGTGTTAAAAATCACTTTCCATGCTGGCATTGAAAACCACTTTTTGCACTTGCTTTAGTGTTAAAAACCACTGTCCCCACTTGTGCTGGCATTGAAAACCACTTTTTGCACTTGCTTTAGTTTTAAAAACCACTTTCCGCACTTGTGTTAGTGTGCAAAACCACTTTCTGCACTTGTGCTGGTGTTGAAAACCACTTTTTGCACTTGTTTTAGCCTTGAATAACCACTTGTCTCACTTGTGTTGGTGTTGCAAAACCACTTTTCGCACTTGTGTAAGTGTTGAATCACTTGTCTCACTTGTCTCACTTGTCCACTTGTCTCACTTATTTTAGTGTTGCAAAACCACATGTCTCACTTGTGCCAGTGTTGAAAAACCACTTTTTGCCCTTGTGTTAGTGTTTCAAAACTACTTTCCACACTTGTGTTAGTGTTTCAAAACCACTTTCCACACTTGTGCTGGCGTTGAAAACCACTGTCCGCACTTGCGTTAGTGTTGCAAAACCACTTGTCTCACTTGTGTTAGTGTTGAAAACCCACTTTTCGCACTTGTGTTAGTGTTGAAAACCCACTTTTCGCACTTGTGTTAGTGTTGAAAAACCACTTTTCGCACTTGTGTTGGTGCAGGAAACCACTTTTGCACTTGTATTAGTGTGGAAAAACCACTTTTCGCACTTGTGTTAGTGTTGAAAAACCACTTTTCGCACTTGTGTTAGTGTTGAAAAAACACTTTTTGCACTTGTGTTAGTGAAGGAAACCACTTTTCGCACTTGTGTTAGTGTTGAAAGCCCACTTTTTGCACTTGTGTTAGTGTTGAAAACCCACTTTTCGCACTTGTGTTAGTGTTGAAAAACCACTTTTCGCACTTGTGTTAGTGTTGAAAAACCAATTTTCGCACTGGTGTTGGTGCAGGAAACCACTTTTGCACTTGTATTAGTGTGGAAAAAACACTTTTTGCACTTGTGATAGTGTTGACAAAACCACTTTTCGCACTTGAATTAGTGTTGTAAAACCACTTTTCGCACTTGTGTTGGTGCAGGAAACCACTTTTCGCACTTGTGTTAGTGTTGAAAACCCACTTTTTGCACTTGTGTTAGTGTTGAAAACCACTTTCCGCACTTGTGCTGGTGTTGCAAAACGACTTGTATCACTTGTGCCAGTGTTGAAAAACCACTTTTCGCACTTGTGTTAGTGTTGAAAACCCACTTTTTGCACTTGTGTTAGTGTTGAAAATCACTTTTCGCACTTGTGTTAGTGTTTCAAAACCACTTTCCACACTTGAGCTGGCATTGAAAACCACTTGTCTCAATTGTGCCAGTGTTGAATAACCACTTTCCACACTTGTGCTGGCATTGAAAACCACTTTTCGCACTTGCTTTGGTGTTGCAAAACCACTTGTCTCACTTGTGCCATGGTTGAAAAACCACTTTTTGCACTTTTTAGTGTTGAAAACCACTTTTCGCACTTGTGTTAGTGTTGAAAAACCACTTTTCGCACTTGCGTTGGTGCAGGAAACCACTTTTGCACTTGTATTAGTGTGGAAAAAACACTTTTTGCACTTGTGTTAGTGAAGGAAACCACTTTTCGCACTTGTGTTAGTGTTGAAAACCCACTTTTTGCACTTGTGTTAGTGTTTCAAAACCACTTTCCACACTTGAGCTGGCGTTGAAAACCACTTGTCTCAATTGTGCCAGTGTTGAATAACCACTTTCCACACTTGTGCTGGCATTGAAAACCACTTTTCGCACTTGCTTTGGTGTTGCAAAACCACTTGTCTCACTTGTGCCATGGTTGAAAAACCACTTTTTGCACTTTTTAGTGTTGAAAACCACTTTTCGCACTTGTGTTAGTGTTGCAAAACCACTTGTCTCACTTGTGCCAGTGTTGAATAACCACTTTAGATACTTGTGTTAGTGTTTCAAAACCACTTTCCACACTTGTGCTGTTGTTGAAAACCATTTTCCGCGCTTGTGCTGGTGTTGCAAAACCACTTTCCGCCCTCATGCTGGTGTGGAAAACCACTTTTTTGCACTTGGGTTAGTTTTGAAAAACCATTTCGAGGACTCGTGCGAGCATTGAAAACGACTTTTTGCACTTGCTTTAGTGTTAAAAATCACTTTCCATGCTGGCATTGAAAACCACTTTTTGCACTTGCTTTAGTGTTAAAAACCACTGTCCCCACTTGTGCTGGCATTGAAAACCACTTTTTGCACTTGCTTTAGTTTTAAAAACCACTTTCCGCACTTGTGTTAGTGTGCAAAACCACTTTCTGCACTTGTGCTGGTGTTGAAAACCACTTTTTGCACTTGTTTTAGCCTTGAATAACCACTTGTCTCACTTGTGTTGGTGTTGCAAAACCACTTTTCGCACTTGTGTAAGTGTTGAATCACTTGTCTCACTTGTCCACTTGTCTCACTTATTTTAGTGTTGCAAAACCACATGTCTCACTTGTGCCAGTGTTGAAAAACCACTTTTTGCCCTTGTGTTAGTGTTTCAAAACTACTTTCCACACTTGTGTTAGTGTTTCAAAACCACTTTCCACACTTGTGCTGGCGTTGAAAACCACTGTCCGCACTTGCGTTAGTGTTGCAAAACCACTTTTCGCACTTGTGTTGGTGCAGGAAACCACTTTTGCACTTGTATTAGTGTGGAAAAACCACTTTTCGCACTTGTGTTAGTGTTGAAAAACCACTTTTCGCACTTGTGTTAGTGTTGAAAAAACACTTTTTGCACTTGTGTTAGTGAAGGAAACCACTTTTCGCACTTGTGTTAGTGTTGAAAGCCCACTTTTTGCACTTGTGTTAGTGTTGAAAACCCACTTTTCGCACTTGTGTTAGTGTTGAAAAACCACTTTTCGCACTTGTGTTAGTGTTGAAAAACCAATTTTCGCACTGGTGTTGGTGCAGGAAACCACTTTTGCACTTGTATTAGTGTGGAAAAAACACTTTTTGCACTTGTGATAGTGTTGAAAAACCACTTTTCGCACTTGTATTAGTGTTGTAAAACCACTTTTCGCACTTGTGTTGGTGCAGGAAACCACTTTTCGCACTTGTGTTAGTGTTGAAAACCCACTTTTTGCACTTGTGTTAGTGTTGAAAACCACTTTCCGCACTTGTGCTGGTGTTGCAAAACGACTTGTATCACTTGTGCCAGTGTTGAAAAACCACTTTTTGCACTTGTGTTAGTGTTGAAAATCACTTTTCGCACTTGTGTTAGTGTTTCAAAACCACTTTCCACACTTGAGCTGGCATTGAAAACCACTTGTCTCAATTGTGCCAGTGTTGAATAACCACTTTCCACACTTGTGCTGGCATTGAAAACCACTTTTCGCACTTGCTTTGGTGTTGCAAAACCACTTGTCTCACTTGTGCCATGGTTGAAAAACCACTTTTTGCACTTTTTAGTGTTGAAAACCACTTTTCGCACTTGTGTTAGTGTTGAAAAACCACTTTTCGCACTTGTGTTGGTGCAGGAAACCACTTTTGCACTTGTATTAGTGTGGAAAAAACACTTTTTGCACTTGTGTTAGTGAAGGAAACCACTTTTCGCACTTGTGTTAGTGTTGAAAACCCACTTTTTGCACTTGTGTTAGTGTTAAAAACCACTTTCCGCACTTGTGCTGGTGTTGCAAAACGACTTGTATCACTTGTGCCAGTGTTGAAAAACCACTTTTTGCACTTGTGTTAGTGTTGAAAATCACTTTTCGCACTTGTGTTAGTGTTTCAAAACCACTTTCCACACTTGAGCTGGCATTGAAAACCACTTGTCTCAATTGTGCCAGTGTTGAATAACCACTTTCCACACTTGTGCTGGCATTGAAAACCACTTTTCGCACTTGCTTTGGTGTTGCAAAACCACTTGTCTCACTTGTGCCATGGTTGAAAAACCACTTTTTGCACTTTTTAGTGTTGAAAACCACTTTTCGCACTTGTGTTAGTGTTGCAAAACCACTTGTCTCACTTGTGCCAGTGTTGAATAACCACTTTAGATACTTGTGTTAGTGTTTCAAAACCACTTTCCACACTTGTGCTGTTGTTGAAAACCATTTTCCGCGCTTGTGCTGGTGTTGCAAAACCACTTTCCGCCCTCATGCTGGTGTGGAAAACCACTTTTTTGCACTTGGGTTAGTTTTGAAAAACCATTTCGAGGACTCGTGCGAGCATTGAAAACCACTTTTTGCACTTGCTTTAGTGTTAAAAATCACTTTCCATGCTGGCATTGAAAACCACTTTTTGCACTTGCTTTAGTGTTAAAAACCACTGTCCCCACTTGTGCTGGCATTGAAAACCACTTTTTTCCCTTGCTTTAGTTTTAAAAACCACTTTCCGCACTTGTGTTAGTGTGCAAAACCACTTTCTGCACTCGTGCTGGTGTTGAAAACCACTTTTTGCACTTGTTTTAGTCTTGAATAACCACTTGTCTCACTTGTGTTGGTGTTGCAAAACCACTTTTTGCACTTGTGTAAGTGTTGAATCACTTGTCTCACTTGTCTCACTTGTCCACTTGTCTCACTTATTTTAGTGTTGCAAAACCACATGTCTCACTTTGTGCCAGTGTTGAAAAACCACTTTTTGCCCTTGTGTTAGTGTTTCAAAACTACTTTCCACACTTGTGTTAGTGTTTCAAAACCACTTTCCACACTTGTGCTGGCGTTGAAAACCACTGTCCGCACTTGCGTTAGTGTTGCAAAACCACTTGTCTCACTTGTGCCAGGGTTGAAAAATCACTTTTTGCACTTGTGTTAGTGTTGAAAATCACTTTTTGTACTTGTGTTAGTGTTTCAAAACCACTTTGCACACTTGCGCTGGCGTTGAAAACTACTGTCCGCACTTGTGCTGGCATTGAAAACCACTTTTCACACTTGTGTTAGTGTTTCAAAACCACTTTCCACACTTGTGTTAGTGTTGCAAAACCACTTTTCGGACTCGTGCTGGCATTGAAAACCACTTTCTGCACTTGTGTTTGTGTTGCAAAACCACTTTTCTCACTTGTGCCATTGTTGAGTAACCACTTTACACACTCGTGCTAGTGTTGAAAACCACTTTTCACACATTTGTTATTGTTGAATAGCCACTTTTCGCACTCGTGCTAGTGTTGAAAAACATTTTTCGCGCTTGTCTTAGTGTTGCAAAAACCACTTTTCGCGCTTATTTTAAAGTTGTAAAACCACTTTTCGCACTTGTGCTGGTGTTTCAAAACTACTTCCACACTTGTGTTAGTGTTTCAAAACCACTTTCCACACTTGGGCTGGTGTTGAAAACCACTTTTCGCACTTGCTTTAGTGTTGCAAAACCACTTGTCTCACTTGTGCCATGGTTGAAAAACCACTTTTTGCACTTGTGTTCGTGCTGAAAATCACTTTTCGCACTTGTGTTAGTGTTTCAAAACCACTTTCCACACTTGAGCTGGCATTGAAAACCACTTGTCTCAATTGTGCCAGTGTTGAATAACCACTTTCCACACTTGTGCTGGCATTGAAAACCACTTTTCGCACTTGCTTTGGTGTTGCAAAACCACTTGTCTCACTTGTGCCATGGTTGAAAAACCACTTTTTGCACTTTTTAGTGTTGAAAACCACTTTTCGCACTTGTGTTAGTGTTGCAAAACCACTTGTCTCACTTGTGCCAGTGTTGAATAACCACTTTAGATACTTGTGTTAGTGTTTCAAAACCACTTTCCACACTTGTGCTGTTGTTGAAAACCATTTTCCGCGCTTGTGCTGGTGTTGCAAAACCACTTTCCGCCCTCATGCTGGTGTGGAAAACCACTTTTTTGCACTTGGGTTAGTTTTGAAAAACCATTTCGAGGACTCGTGCGAGCATTGAAAACCACTTTTTGCACTTGCTTTAGTGTTAAAAATCACTTTCCATGCTGGCATTGAAAACCACTTTTTGCACTTGCTTTAGTGTTAAAAACCACTGTCCCCACTTGTGCTGGCATTGAAAACCACTTTTTGCACTTGCTTTAGTTTTAAAAACCACTTTCCGCACTTGTGTTAGTGTGCAAAACCACTTTCTGCACTTGTGCTGGTGTTGAAAACCACTTTTTGCACTTGTTTTAGCCTTGAATAACCACTTGTCTCACTTGTGTTGGTGTTGCAAAACCACTTTTCGCACTTGTGTAAGTGTTGAATCACTTGTCTCACTTGTCTCACTTGTCCACTTGTCTCACTTATTTTAGTGTTGCAAAACCACATGTCTCACTTGTGCCAGTGTTGAAAAACCACTTTTTGCCCTTGTGTTAGTGTTTCAAAACTACTTTCCAGACTTGTGTTAGTGTTTCAAAACCACTTTCCACACTTGTGCTGGCGTTGAAAACCACTGTCCGCACTTGCGTTAGTGTTGCAAAACCACTTGTCTCACTTGTGCCAGTGTTGAAAAACCGCTTTTTGCACTTGTGTTAGTGTTGAAAATCACTTTTTGTACTTGTGTTAGTGTTTCAAAACCACTTTGCACACTTGCGCTGGCGTTGAAAGCTACTGTCCGCACTTGTGCTGGCATTGAAAACCACTTTTCACACTTGTGTTAGTGTTTCAAAACCACTTTCCACACTTGTGTTAGTGTTGCAAAACCACTTTTCGGACTCGTGCTGGCATTGAAAACCACTTTCTGCACTTGTGTTTGTGTTGCAAAACCACTTTTCTCACTTGTGCCATTGTTGAGTAACCACTTTACACACTCGTGCTAGTGTTGAAAACCACTTTTCACACATTTGTTATTGTTGAATAGCCACTTTTCGCACTCGTGCTAGTGTTGAAAAACATTTTTCGCGCTTGTCTTAGTGTTGCAAAAACCACTTTTCGCGCTTATTTTAAAGTTGTAAAACCACTTTTCGCACTTGTGCTGGTGTTTCAAAACTACTTTCCACACTTGTGTTAGTGTTTCAAAACCACTTTCCACACTTGGGCTGGTGTTGAAAACCACTTTTCGCACTTGCTTTAGTGTTGCAAAACCACTTGTCTCACTTGTGCCATGGTTGAAAAACCACTTTTTGCACTTGTGTTCGTGCTGAAAATCACTTTTCGCACTTGTGTTGGTGTTTCAAAACCACTTTCCACACTTGTGCTGGCATTGAAAACCACTTTTCGCACTTGTGTTAGTGTTTCAAAACCACTTTCCACACTTGTGTTAGTGTTGCAAAACCACTTTTCGGACTCGTGCTAGCATTGAAAACCACTGTCCGCACTTCTGCTGGCATTGAAAACCACTTTCCGCACTTGTGTTTGTGTTGCAAAACCACTTTTCTCACTTGTGCCATTGTTGATTAACCGCTTTACACACTCGTGCTCGTGTTGAAAACCACCTTTCACACATGTGTTATTGTTGAATAGCCACTTTTCGCATTCGTGCTGGTGTTGAAAAACATTTTTCGCGCTTGTCTTAGTGTTGCAAAAACCACTTTTCGCGCTTGTTTGAAAGTTGCAAAACCACTTTTCACACTTGAGCTGGCGTTGAAAACCACTTGTCCCACTTGTGCCAGTGTTGAATAACCACTTTAGATACTTGTGTTAGTGTTTCAAAACCACTTTCCACACTTACGCTGGCGTTGAAAACCACTCTTCACACTTGCTTTCGTGTTGCAAAACCACTTGTCTCACTTGTGCCATGGTTGAAAAACCACTTTTTGCACGTGTGTTAGTGTTGAAAATCACTTTTCGCACTTGTGTTAGTGTTGAAAAACCACTTTTCGCACTTGTGTTGGTGCAGGAAACCACTTTTGCACTTGTATTAGTGTGGAAAAACACTTTTTGCACTTGTGATAGTGTTGAAAAACCACTTTTCGCACTTGTGTTAGTGTTGATAAACCACTTTTCGCACTTGTGTTGGTGCAGGAAACCACTTTTGCACTTGTATTAGTGTGGAAAAAACACTTTTTGCACTTGTGATAGTGTTGAAAAACCACTTTTCGCACTGGTGTTGGTGAAGGAAACCACTTTTTGCACTTGTGTTAGTGTTGAAAACCCACTTTTCGCACATGTGTTAGTGAAGGAAACCACTTTTTGCACTTGTATTAGTGTTGAAAAACCACTTTTCGCACTTGTGTTAGTGTTGAAAAACCACTTTTTGCACTTGTATTGGTGCAGGAAACCACTTTTGCACTTATATTAGTGTGGAAAAAACACTTTTTGCACTTGTGATAGTGTTGAAAAACCACTTTTCGCACTTGTGTTAGTGTTGAAAAACCACTTTTCGCACTTGTGTTGGTGCAGGAAACCACTTTTGCACTTGTATTAGTGTGGAAAAAGCACTTTTCGCACTTGTGTTAGTGTTGAAAAACCACTTTTTGCACTTGTGTTAGTGTTGAAAAACCACTTTTCGCACTTGTGTTGGTGCAGGAAACCACTTTTGCACTTGTATTAGTGTGGAAAAACCACTTTTCGCACTTGTGTTAGTGTTGAAAAACCACTTTTCGCACTTGTGTTGGTGCAGGAAACCACTTTTGCACTTGTATTAGTGTGGAAAAAACACTTTTTGCACTTGTGTTAGTGAAGGAAACCACTTTTCGCACTTGTGTTAGTGTTGAAAATCCACTTTTAGCACTTGTGTTAGTGTTGAAAACCCACTTTTCGCACTTGTGTTAGTGTTGAAAAACCACTTTTCGCACTTGTGTTGGTGCAGGAAACCACTTTTGCACTTGTATTAGTGTGGAAAAACCACTTTTCGCACTTGTGTTAGTGTTGAAAAACCACTTTTCGCACTTGTGTTAGTGTTGAAAAAACACTTTTTGCACTTGTGTTAGTGAATGAAACCACTTTTCGCACTTGTGTTAGTGTTGAAAGCCCACTTTTTGCACTTGTGTTAGTGTTGAAAACCCACTTTTCGCACTTGTGTTAGTGTTGAAAAACCACTTTTCGCACTTGTGTTAGTGTTGAAAAACCAATTTTCGCACTGGTGTTGGTGCAGGAAACCACTTTTGCACTTGTATTAGTGTGGAAAAAACACTTTTCGCACCTGTGTTAGTGTTGAAAAACCACTTTTCGCACTGGTGTTGGTGAAGGAAACCACTTTTTGCACTTGTTGTAGTGTTGAAAAACCACTTTTCGCACTTGTGTTAGTGTTGAAAAACCACTTTTCGCACTTGTGTTGGTGCAGGAAACCACTTTTGCACTTGTATTAGTGTGGAAAAAACACTTTTTGCACTTGTGATAGTGTTGAAAAACCACTTTTCGCACTGGTGTTGGTGAAGGAAACCACTTTTTGCACTTGTGTTAGTGTTGAAAACCCACTTTTCGCACATGTGTTAGTGAAGGAAACCACTCTTTGCACTTGTATTAGTGTTGAAAAACCACTTTTCGCACTTGTGTTAGTGTTGAAAAACCACTTTTCACACTTGTATTGGTGCAGGAAACCACTTTTGCACTTATATTAGTGTGGAAAAAACACTTTTTGCACTTGTGATAGTGTTGAAAAACCACTTTTCGCACTTGTGTTAGTGTTGAAAAACCACTTTTCGCACTTGTGTTGGTGCAGGAAACCACTTTTGCACTTGTATTAGTGTGGAAAAAGCACTTTTCGCACTTGTGTTAGTGTTGAAAAACCACTTTTTGCACTTGTGTTAGTGTTGAAAAACCACTTTTCGCACTTGTGTTAGTGTTGAAAAACCACTTTTCGCACTTGTGTTGGTGCAGGAAACCACTTTTGCACTTGTATTAGTGTGGAAAAACCACTTTTCGCACTTGTGTTAGTGTTGAAAAACCACTTTTCGCACTTGTGTTGGTGCAGGAAACCACTTTTGCACTTGTATTAGTGTGGAAAAAACACTTTTTGCACTTGTGATAGTGTTGAAAAACCACTTTTCGCACTTGTGTTAGTGTTGAAAAACCACTTTTCGCACTTGTGTTGGTGCAGGAAACCACTTTTGCACTTGTATTAGTGTGGAAAAAACACTTTTTGCACTTGTGTTAGTGAAGGAAACCACTTTTCGCACTTGTGTTAGTGTTGAAAACCCACTTTTTGCACTTGTGTTAGTGTTGAAAACCCACTTTTCGCACTTGTGTTAGTGTTGAAAACCCACTTTTTGCACTTGTGTTAGTGTTGAAAAACCACTTTTCGCACTTGTGTTGGTGCAGGAAACCACTTTTGCACTTGTATTAGTGTGGAAAAAACACTTTTTGCACTTGTGTTAGTGAAGGAAACCACTTTTCGCACTTGTGTTAGTGTTGAAAACCCACTTTTTGCACTTGTGTTAGTGTTGAAAACCCACTTTTCGCACTTGTGTTAGTGTTGAAAACCCACTTTTCGCACTTGTGTTAGTGTTGAAAAACCACTTTTCGCACTTGTGTTGGTGCAGGAAACCACTTTTGCACTTGTGTTAGTGTTGAAAAACCACTTTTCGCACTTGTGTTAGTGTTGAAAAAACACTTTTTGCACTTGTGTTAGTGAAGGAAACCACTTTTCGCACTTGTGTTAGTGTTGAAAGCCCACTTTTTGCACTTGTGTTAGTGTTGAAAACCCACTTTTCGCACTTGTGTTAGTGTTGAAAAACCACTTTTCGCACTTGTGTTAGTGTTGAAAAACCAATTTTCGCACTGGTGTTGGTGCAGGAAACCACTTTTGCACTTGTATTAGTGTGGAAAAAACACTTTTTGCACTTGTGACAGTGTTGAAAAACCACTTTTCGCACTTGTATTAGTGTTGTAAAACCACTTTTCGCACTTGTGTTGGTGCAGGAAACCACTTTTGCACTTGTATTAGTGTTGAAAAAACACTTTTCGCACTTGCGCTGGTGTTGCAAAACCACTTTCCACACTTGTACTAACGTGAAAAACCATTTCCCACGCTTGTGTTTGTGTTGCAAAACCACTTTCCGCACTCGTGCTGGTGTTGAAAACCACTTTTTGCACATGTGTTAGTCTTGAATAACCACTTGTCTCACTTGTGTTGGTCTTGCAAAACCACTTTTCGCACTTGTGTTTGTGTTGCAAAACCACTTTTCTCACTTGTGCCATTGTTGAATAACCACTTTACACACTCGTGCTGGTGTTTAAACCACTTTTCACACATGTGTTATTGTTGAATAACCACTTTTCACACTCATGCTAGTGTTGAAAAACATTTTTCGCGCTTGTCTTAGTGTTGCAAAAACCACTTTTTGCGCTTGTCTTTAAGTTGTAAAACCACTTTTCGCACACGTGTTAGTGTTGTAAAACCACTTTTAGGCCCTTTGCTGGCATTGAAAACCTCTTTATGCACTTGTGTTTGTGTTGCAAAGCCAATTTCCGCACTTGTGCTGGAGTTGCAGAACCCCTTTTCACACGCTTCTTTGTGGGAAAAACACTTTCCGCACTTGTGCCAGTGTTGAGAAGCACGTTTTGCTCTTGTGCTGGTGTTGAAAACCACTTTTCATTCTCCTGTTGGTGTTCAAAATTACTTTTAGCACTTGTGTTAGTGTTGCAAAACTACTTTCCGCACTTTGACTGGTGTTGAAAACCACTTTTTGCACTTGTGTTAGTGTTTCAAAACGAATTTCCACACATGTACTGGCGTTGAAAACATTTTTCCGCGCTTGTGATTATGTTGCAAATCCACTTTTCACCCTCATGTTAGTGTTGAAAAATACATTTCGCACTTGCGCTCGTGTTGAAAACCACTGTCAGCACTTAAGCTGGCATTGAAAACCACTTTTCGAAATTGTGCTAGTGTTGAAAACCACTTTCCACACTTGAGCTGGCGTTGAAAACCACTTGCCTCACTTGTGCCAGTGTTGAGTAACCACTTTTTGCACTTGTGTTAGTGTTAAAACCACTTTCCGCACTTGTGCTGGTGTTGCAAAACGACTTGTATCACTTGTGCCAGTGTTGAAAAACCACTTTTTGCACTTGTGTTAGTGTTGAAAATCACTTTTCGCACTTGTGTTAGTGTTTCAAAACCACTTTCCACACTTGAGCTGGCATTGAAAACCACTTGTCTCAATTGTGCCAGTGTTGAATAACCACTTTCCACACTTGTGCTGGCATTGAAAACCACTTTTCGCACTTGCTTTGGTGTTGCAAAACCACTTGTCTCACTTGTGCCATGGTTGAAAAACCACTTTTTGCACTTTTTAGTGTTGAAAACCACTTTTTGCACTTGTGTTAGTGATGCAAAACCACTTGTCTCACTTGTGCCAGTGTTGAATAACCACTTTATATACTTGTGTTAGTGTTTCAAAAACCACTTTCCACACTTGTGCTGTTGTTGAAAACCATTTTCCGCGCTTGTGCTGGTGTTGCAAAACCACTTTCCGCCCTCATGCTGGTGTGGAAAACCACTTTTTTGCACTTGGGTTAGTTTTGAAAAACCATTTCGAGGACTCGTGCGAGCATTGAAAACCACTTTTTGCACTTGCTTTAGTGTTAAAAATCACTTTCCATGCTGGCATTGAAAACCACTTTTTGCACTTGCTTTAGTTTTAAAAACCACTTTCCGCACTTGTGTTAGTGTGCAAAACCACTTTCTGCACTCGTGCTGGTGTTGAAAACCACTTTTTGCACTTGTTTTAGTCTTGAATAACCACTTGTCTCACTTGTGTTGGTGTTGCAAAACCACTTTTCGCACTTGTGTAAGTGTTGAATCACTTGTCTCACTTGTCTCACTTGTCCACTTGTCTCACTTATTTTAGTGTTGCAAAACCACATGTCTCACTTGTGCCAGTGTTGAAAAACCACTTTTTGCCCTTGTGTTAGTGTTTCAAAACTACTTTCCACACTTGTGTTAGTGTTTCAAAACCACTTTCCACACTTGTGCTGGCGTTGAAAACCACTGTCCGCACTTGCGTTAGTGTTGCAAAACCACTTGTCTCACTTGTGCCAGTGTTGAAAAACCGCTTTTTGCACTTGTGTTAGTGTTGAAAATCACTTTTTGTACTTGTGTTAGTGTTTCAAAACCACTTTGCACACTTGCGCTGGCGTTGAAAGCTACTGTCCGCACTTGTGCTGGCATTGAAAACCACTTTTCACACTTGTGTTAGTGTTTCAAAACCACTTTCCACACTTGTGTTAGTGTTGCAAAACCACTTTTCGGACTCGTGCTGGCATTGAAAACCACTTTCTGCACTTGTGTTTGTGTTGCAAAACCACTTTTCTCACTTGTGCCATTGTTGAGTAACCACTTTACACACTCGTGCTAGTGTTGAAAACCACTTTTCACACATTTGTTATTGTTGAATAGCCACTTTTCGCACTCGTGCTAGTGTTGAAAAACATTTTTCGCGCTTGTCTTAGTGTTGCAAAAACCACTTTTCGCGCTTATTTTAAAGTTGTAAAACCACTTTTCGCACTTGTGCTGGTGTTTCAAAACTACTTTCCACACTTGTGTTAGTGTTTCAAAACCACTTTCCACACTTGGGCTGGTGTTGAAAACCACTTTTCGCACTTGCTTTAGTGTTGCAAAACCACTTGTCTCACTTGTGCCATGGTTGAAAAACCACTTTTTGCACTTGTGTTCGTGCTGAAAATCACTTTTCGCACTTGTGTTGGTGTTTCAAAACCACTTTCCACACTTGTGCTGGCATTGAAAACCACTTTTCGCACTTGTGTTAGTGTTTCAAAACCACTTTCCACACTTGTGTTAGTGTTGCAAAACCACTTTTCGGACTCGTGCTAGCATTGAAAACCACTGTCCGCACTTCTGCTGGCATTGAAAACCACTTTCCGCACTTGTGTTTGTGTTGCAAAACCACTTTTCTCACTTGTGCCATTGTTGATTAACCGCTTTACACACTCGTGCTCGTGTTGAAAACCACCTTTCACACATGTGTTATTGTTGAATAGCCACTTTTCGCATTCGTGCTGGTGTTGAAAAACATTTTTCGCGCTTGTCTTAGTGTTGCAAAAACCACTTTTCGCGCTTGTTTTAAAGTTGCAAAACCACTTTTCACACTTGAGCTGGCGTTGAAAACCACTTGTCCCACTTGTGCCAGTGTTGAATAACCACTTTAGATACTTGTGTTAGTGTTTCAAAACCACTTTCCACACTTACGCTGGCGTTGAAAACCACTCTTCACACTTGCTTTCGTGTTGCAAAACCACTTGTCTCACTTGTGCCATGGTTGAAAAACCACTTTTTGCACGTGTGTTAGTGTTGAAAATCACTTTTCGCACTTGTGTTAGTGTTGAAAAACCACTTTTCGCACTTGTGTTGGTGCAGGAAACCACTTTTGCACTTGTATTAGTGTGGAAAAACACTTTTTGCACTTGTGATAGTGTTGAAAAACCACTTTTCGCACTTGTGTTAGTGTTGATAAACCACTTTTCGCACTTGTGTTGGTGCAGGAAACCACTTTTGCACTTGTATTAGTGTGGAAAAAACACTTTTTGCACTTGTGATAGTGTTGAAAAACCACTTTTCGCACTGGTGTTGGTGAAGGAAACCACTTTTTGCACTTGTGTTAGTGTTGAAAACCCACTTTTCGCACATGTGTTAGTGAAGGAAACCACTTTTTGCACTTGTATTAGTGTTGAAAAACCACTTTTCGCACTTGTGTTAGTGTTGAAAAACCACTTTTTGCACTTGTATTGGTGCAGGAAACCACTTTTGCACTTATATTAGTGTGGAAAAAACACTTTTTGCACTTGTGATAGTGTTGAAAAACCACTTTTCGCACTTGTGTTAGTGTTGAAAAACCACTTTTCGCACTTGTGTTGGTGCAGGAAACCACTTTTGCACTTGTATTAGTGTGGAAAAAGCACTTTTCGCACTTGTGTTAGTGTTGAAAAACCACTTTTTGCACTTGTGTTAGTGTTGAAAAACCACTTTTCGCACTTGTGTTGGTGCAGGAAACCACTTTTGCACTTGTATTAGTGTGGAAAAACCACTTTTCGCACTTGTGTTAGTGTTGAAAAACCACTTTTCGCACTTGTGTTGGTGCAGGAAACCACTTTTGCACTTGTATTAGTGTGGAAAAAACACTTTTTGCACTTGTGTTAGTGAAGGAAACCACTTTTCGCACTTGTGTTAGTGTTGAAAATCCACTTTTCGCACTTGTGTTAGTGTTGAAAACCCACTTTTCGCACTTGTGTTAGTGTTGAAAAACCACTTTTCGCACTTGTGTTGGTGCAGGAAACCACTTTTGCACTTGTATTAGTGTGGAAAAACCACTTTTCGCACTTGTGTTAGTGTTGAAAAACCACTTTTCGCACTTGTGTTAGTGTTGAAAAAACACTTTTTGCACTTGTGTTAGTGAATGAAACCACTTTTCGCACTTGTGTTAGTGTTGAAAGCCCACTTTTTGCACTTGTGTTAGTGTTGAAAACCCACTTTTCGCACTTGTGTTAGTGTTGAAAAACCACTTTTCGCACTTGTGTTAGTGTTGAAAAACCAATTTTCGCACTGGTGTTGGTGCAGGAAACCACTTTTGCACTTGTATTAGTGTGGAAAAAACACTTTTCGCACCTGTGTTAGTGTTGAAAAACCACTTTTCGCACTGGTGTTGGTGAAGGAAACCACTTTTTGCACTTGTTGTAGTGTTGAAAAACCACTTTTCGCACTTGTGTTAGTGTTGAAAAACCACTTTTCGCACTTGTGTTGGTGCAGGAAACCACTTTTGCACTTGTATTAGTGTGGAAAAAACACTTTTTGCACTTGTGATAGTGTTGAAAAACCACTTTTCGCACTGGTGTTGGTGAAGGAAACCACTTTTTGCACTTGTGTTAGTGTTGAAAACCCACTTTTCGCACATGTGTTAGTGAAGGAAACCACTCTTTGCACTTGTATTAGTGTTGAAAAACCACTTTTCGCACTTGTGTTAGTGTTGAAAAACCACTTTTCACACTTGTATTGGTGCAGGAAACCACTTTTGCACTTATATTAGTGTGGAAAAAACACTTTTTGCACTTGTGATAGTGTTGAAAAACCACTTTTCGCACTTGTGTTAGTGTTGAAAAACCACTTTTCGCACTTGTGTTGGTGCAGGAAACCACTTTTGCACTTGTATTAGTGTGGAAAAAGCACTTTTCGCACTTGTGTTAGTGTTGAAAAACCACTTTTTGCACTTGTGTTAGTGTTGAAAAACCACTTTTCGCACTTGTGTTAGTGTTGAAAAACCACTTTTCGCACTTGTGTTGGTGCAGGAAACCACTTTTGCACTTGTATTAGTGTGGAAAAAACACTTTTTGCACTTGTGATAGTGTTGAAAAACCACTTTTCGCACTTGTGTTAGTGTTGAAAAACCACTTTTCGCACTTGTGTTGGTGCAGGAAACCACTTTTGCACTTGTATTAGTGTGGAAAAAACACTTTTTGCACTTGTGTTAGTGAAGGAAACCACTTTTCGCACTTGTGTTAGTGTTGAAAACCCACTTTTTGCACTTGTGTTAGTGTTGAAAACCCACTTTTCGCACTTGTGTTAGTGTTGAAAACCCACTTTTCGCACTTGTGTTAGTGTTGAAAAACCACTTTTCGCACTTGTGTTGGTGCAGGAAACCACTTTTGCACTTGTATTAGTGTGGAAAAAACACTTTTTGCACTTTAGTCTAGTAGGAAGACTAGGTCCCCCTGCACCCCCCGGAGATATACTTCTAATCAGTGTTTCTAGATTGGAAAAAATGTGTAGAAAATGACTAGCTATGGCCCCAAGCTGAAAACATGTCCCACATACCATTTTTATGCAAATTACTGCTGCAAATTTTATGCAAAATTATGCAAATTTTATGCAAATTTTTGATGAGGAGTAGAGTTGAGAGGTCTTTGAGGGCTTCATCGAGGTGCTCTCGGTTGCAAGACTGGGTCATTCTGAGAAGCACAGCAGGGTCAGAGATCATGATGTTCTCCTCCTCAGTGAATCTCTCCATCAACAGCCTCTCCATTGCCTCACACACTGTTTTGAGGCAAAAGAGGGACTTTGCGTAGGCCTTTCCACTGAGAACACCTTTGAGAGATCCACTTGTTACTAGTTGTGCCTCAAAGAGAATCTCTGCATATCCAGAACCACGCATCTTGTGTCCAGTGAGCATCCCGATGTAGTTCATGGATGTGTGGAAGGGTCCAATCGTTACTACATGACTAGCAAATTCATTTGGCCAGCGCCAGATGATGGGAAGGGCTTTCATGCAGACACCCAGATCAAATGTATTCAGGACCCATCTCTGACCCACCTCAGCAGTTGCTGCCTCGGAACGCTTCAGTAGCTCACGAACAACTGCGTTGTCTGTGATCGGTTGGTGGATAGGCGTGCAGTAGTCGACTGTTGATTTGCTGGGTGGGGGAGAACCAGTTGCAGAGGTGAAACCCCCTAGCCCAGGCACAGGCTGCAGGCCATTGCCATGCCATGCAGGCACCAGGCACAGACCGATCACAGACAACACAGTTGTTCGTGAGCTACTGAAGCGTTCCGAGGCAGCAACTGCTGAGGTGGGTCAGAGATGGGTCCTGAATACATTTGATCTGGGTGTCTGCATGAAAGCCCTTCCCATCATCTGGCGCTGGCCAAATGAATTTGCTAGTCATGTAGTAACGATTGGACCCTTCCACACATCCATGAACTACATCGGGATGCTCACTGGACACAAGATGCGTGGTTCTGGATATGCAGAGATTCTCTTTGAGGCACAACTAGTAACAAGTGGATCTCTCAAAGGTGTTCTCAGTGGAAAGGCCTACGCAAAGTCCCTCTTTTGCCTCAAAACAGTGTGTGAGGCAATGGAGAGGCTGTTGATGGAGAGATTCACTGAGGAGGAGAACATCATGATCTCTGACCCTGCTGT
Organism: Myxine glutinosa; assembly: GCF_964187855.1. NCBI lineage: Eukaryota > Metazoa > Chordata > Myxini > Myxiniformes > Myxinidae > Myxine > Myxine glutinosa. The sequence goes on along the minus strand of NC_136269.1, from coordinate 46,620,267 downwards.
GCTTCTCAGAATGACCCAGTCTTGCAACCGAGAGCACCTCGATGAAGCCCTCAAAGACCCCTCAACTCTACTCCTCATCAAAAATTTGCATAAAATTTGCATAATTTTGCATAAAATTTGCAGCAGTAATTTGCATAAAAATGGTATGTGGGACATTTTTTCAGCTTGGGGCCATAGCTAGTCATTTTCTACACATTTTTTCCAATCTAGAAACACTGATTAGAAGTATATCTCCGGGGGGTGCAGGGGGACCTAGTCTTCCTACTAGACTACTTGTGTTAGTGAAGGAAACCACTTTTCGCACTTGTGTTAGTGTTGAAAACCCACTTTTTGCACTTGTGTTAGTGTTGAAAACCCACTTTTCGCACTTGTGTTAGTGTTGAAAACCCACTTTTCGCACTTGTGTTAGTGTTGAAAAACCACTTTTCGCACTTGTGTTGGTGCAGGAAACCACTTTTGCACTTGTGTTAGTGTTGAAAAACCACTTTTCGCACTTGTGTTAGTGTTGAAAAAACACTTTTTGCACTTGTGTTAGTGAAGGAAACCACTTTTCGCACTTGTGTTAGTGTTGAAAGCCCACTTTTTGCACTTGTGTTAGTGTTGAAAACCCACTTTTCGCACTTGTGTTAGTGTTGAAAAACCACTTTTCGCACTTGTGTTAGTGTTGAAAAACCAATTTTCGCACTGGTGTTGGTGCAGGAAACCACTTTTGCACTTGTATTAGTGTGGAAAAAACACTTTTTGCACTTGTGACAGTGTTGAAAAACCACTTTTCGCACTTGTATTAGTGTTGTAAAACCACTTTTCGCACTTGTGTTGGTGCAGGAAACCACTTTTGCACTTGTATTAGTGTTGAAAAAACACTTTTCGCACTTGCGCTGGTGTTGCAAAACCACTTTCCACACTTGTACTAACGTGAAAAACCATTTCCCACGCTTGTGTTTGTGTTGCAAAACCACTTTCCGCACTCGTGCTGGTGTTGAAAACCACTTTTTGCACATGTGTTAGTCTTGAATAACCACTTGTCTCACTTGTGTTGGTCTTGCAAAACCACTTTTCGCACTTGTGTTTGTGTTGCAAAACCACTTTTCTCACTTGTGCCATTGTTGAATAACCACTTTACACACTCGTGCTGGTGTTTAAACCACTTTTCACACATGTGTTATTGTTGAATAACCACTTTTCACACTCATGCTAGTGTTGAAAAACATTTTTCGCGCTTGTCTTAGTGTTGCAAAAACCACTTTTTGCGCTTGTCTTTAAGTTGTAAAACCACTTTTCGCACACGTGTTAGTGTTGTAAAACCACTTTTAGGCCCTTTGCTGGCATTGAAAACCTCTTTATGCACTTGTGTTTGTGTTGCAAAGCCAATTTCCGCACTTGTGCTGGAGTTGCAGAACCCCTTTTCACACGCTTCTTTGTGGGAAAAACACTTTCCGCACTTGTGCCAGTGTTGAGAAGCACGTTTTGCTCTTGTGCTGGTGTTGAAAACCACTTTTCATTCTCCTGTTGGTGTTCAAAATTACTTTTAGCACTTGTGTTAGTGTTGCAAAACTACTTTCCGCACTTTGACTGGTGTTGAAAACCACTTTTTGCACTTGTGTTAGTGTTTCAAAACGAATTTCCACACATGTACTGGCGTTGAAAACATTTTTCCGCGCTTGTGATTATGTTGCAAATCCACTTTTCACCCTCATGTTAGTGTTGAAAAATACATTTCGCACTTGCGCTCGTGTTGAAAACCACTGTCAGCACTTAAGCTGGCATTGAAAACCACTTTTCGAAATTGTGCTAGTGTTGAAAACCACTTTCCACACTTGAGCTGGCGTTGAAAACCACTTGCCTCACTTGTGCCAGTGTTGAGTAACCACTTTTTGCACTTGTGTTAGTGTTAAAACCACTTTCCGCACTTGTGCTGGTGTTGCAAAACGACTTGTATCACTTGTGCCAGTGTTGAAAAACCACTTTTTGCACTTGTGTTAGTGTTGAAAATCACTTTTCGCACTTGTGTTAGTGTTTCAAAACCACTTTCCACACTTGAGCTGGCATTGAAAACCACTTGTCTCAATTGTGCCAGTGTTGAATAACCACTTTCCACACTTGTGCTGGCATTGAAAACCACTTTTCGCACTTGCTTTGGTGTTGCAAAACCACTTGTCTCACTTGTGCCATGGTTGAAAAACCACTTTTTGCACTTTTTAGTGTTGAAAACCACTTTTTGCACTTGTGTTAGTGATGCAAAACCACTTGTCTCACTTGTGCCAGTGTTGAATAACCACTTTATATACTTGTGTTAGTGTTTCAAAAACCACTTTCCACACTTGTGCTGTTGTTGAAAACCATTTTCCGCGCTTGTGCTGGTGTTGCAAAACCACTTTCCGCCCTCATGCTGGTGTGGAAAACCACTTTTTTGCACTTGGGTTAGTTTTGAAAAACCATTTCGAGGACTCGTGCGAGCATTGAAAACCACTTTTTGCACTTGCTTTAGTGTTAAAAATCACTTTCCATGCTGGCATTGAAAACCACTTTTTGCACTTGCTTTAGTTTTAAAAACCACTTTCCGCACTTGTGTTAGTGTGCAAAACCACTTTCTGCACTCGTGCTGGTGTTGAAAACCACTTTTTGCACTTGTTTTAGTCTTGAATAACCACTTGTCTCACTTGTGTTGGTGTTGCAAAACCACTTTTCGCACTTGTGTAAGTGTTGAATCACTTGTCTCACTTGTCTCACTTGTCCACTTGTCTCACTTATTTTAGTGTTGCAAAACCACATGTCTCACTTGTGCCAGTGTTGAAAAACCACTTTTTGCCCTTGTGTTAGTGTTTCAAAACTACTTTCCACACTTGTGTTAGTGTTTCAAAACCACTTTCCACACTTGTGCTGGCGTTGAAAACCACTGTCCGCACTTGCGTTAGTGTTGCAAAACCACTTGTCTCACTTGTGCCAGTGTTGAAAAATCACTTTTTGCACTTGTGTTAGTGTTGAAAATCACTTTTTGTACTTGTGTTAGTGTTTCAAAACCACTTTGCACACTTGCGCTGGCGTTGAAAACTACTGTCCGCACTTGTGCTGGCATTGAAAACCACTTTTCACACTTGTGTTAGTGTTTCAAAACCACTTTCCACACTTGTGTTAGTGTTGCAAAACCACTTTTCGGACTCGTGCTGGCATTGAAAACCACTTTCTGCACTTGTGTTTGTGTTGCAAAACCACTTTTCTCACTTGTGCCATTGTTGAGTAACCACTTTACACACTCGTGCTAGTGTTGAAAACCACTTTTCACACATTTGTTATTGTTGAATAGCCACTTTTCGCACTCGTGCTAGTGTTGAAAAACATTTTTCGCGCTTGTCTTAGTGTTGCAAAAACCACTTTTCGCGCTTATTTTAAAGTTGTAAAACCACTTTTCGCACTTGTGCTGGTGTTTCAAAACTACTTTCCACACTTGTGTTAGTGTTTCAAAACCACTTTCCACACTTGGGCTGGTGTTGAAAACCACTTTTCGCACTTGCTTTAGTGTTGCAAAACCACTTGTCTCACTTGTGCCATGGTTGAAAAACCACTTTTTGCACTTGTGTTCGTGCTGAAAATCACTTTTCGCACTTGTGTTAGTGTTTCAAAACCACTTTCCACACTTGAGCTGGCGTTGAAAACCACTTGTCTCAATTGTGCCAGTGTTGAATAACCACTTTCCACACTTGTGCTGGCATTGAAAACCACTTTTCGCACTTGCTTTGGTGTTGCAAAACCACTTGTCTCACTTGTGCCATGGTTGAAAAACCACTTTTTGCACTTTTTAGTGTTGAAAACCACTTTTCGCACTTGTGTTAGTGTTGCAAAACCACTTGTCTCACTTGTGCCAGTGTTGAATAACCACTTTAGATACTTGTGTTAGTGTTTCAAAACCACTTTCCACACTTGTGCTGTTGTTGAAAACCATTTTCCGCGCTTGTGCTGGTGTTGCAAAACCACTTTCCGCCCTCATGCTGGTGTGGAAAACCACTTTTTTGCACTTGGGTTAGTTTTGAAAAACCATTTCGAGGACTCGTGCGAGCATTGAAAACCACTTTTTGCACTTGCTTTAGTGTTAAAAATCACTTTCCATGCTGGCATTGAAAACCACTTTTTGCACTTGCTTTAGTGTTAAAAACTTTAGTGTTAAAAACTAGAGATCTCGCGAGATCTTGGAGACGGCGGCAGGGATTTTCGAAGCTCCACACGGTCTCCACGTTTTTCGAAGTTAAGTCTGTTCACAATTGTATTTTGTCGAAACTGTATTTATCTTTCGGTGTGTGAAGTTATTGTGTGCAACTTTGGTTGTTTCTCGGTGTTTATCTTTCATAAATTGATCGTCTGTTTGCCGTGTCGCGAGCAAGGCCTTGTACAGTGTGCACTGTACAACCTTGAGGCTTTGTTTTTCTCTCAGTGGTCCGTCGTTTGTGATCCAATAACTTTCGTTCTCTGTATTCCCAGACTTTTCACCCATAGCCTACTTCCTTGTGTAAATCTCAACTCAAAAAAACAAACAAAAAAAAAAAAAAATTTCCTTTTCTGTTCTCATTCGTTTATTCATTCTTATTCGTTCGTTCGTTCTTCGACCACGTGTTTCTCCCCCATTTCCCCAGATAGTTTTCACTCATTAACCTTCAATGTTTACACTTTCCCCTCAAGTTATGTATTCCGTCATATTTTATAACACCTTTTTCTTCTTCTTCTTTAAAAGGCTGCTTTCGACTTGCTCACCAAATCAATTCATCCCCAAAAAAAATAAAAAAATATCCATCTCCTATAGTGCCTTTGTTCTACATTCCCTAAACTCTCCTGCACTCCATCCTCCATCCAGCGTCCTTAAACGTATTTTTAACTCGAAGGTCACAAGAAACTCATTTTGCAATAAATGTTCGTTTCCCATAAATCGTACACTTTCAAAAATCCAATCTCACCCCTCCCCTCCAAATCTTCCCCATAACCCCTCCCCTCCAAATCTTCCCCATCACCCCTCCCCTCCAAATCTTCCCCATCACCCATCCCTTTCAAATCTCCCCCCTTGCCCCCTCCCTCCTAAACTACGCCCTCACCCCTCCCCGCCAAGACGCCCCCTCACCCCTCCCCTCCTAGACTCCTGCCTCACCCCTCCCCTCCAAATCTCCCCCATATCCCATCCCTTTCAAATCCCTCCCCTTGTCCCTTCCCTCCCAAACTCCCCCCTCACCCCTCCCCTTCAAATCTCCCCACCCTCATTGCTTCTCAATTTCCCCCCGCTCACTCCCCCTCCTCAAAGCGTCCTCCCCGCTTCTTCCCCCTTCAAACTCTCACCTCCATCTCCCCCAACCTTCTGCCTCGCTCTTCCCCCTCCTCAAATAACACCTCATTGTGGCTCACCCAATCACCATCAAACCTTTTGTCCGCCCCATCCTTCCCTTTCTCCGAGCTATTCTGAAATCTCTGACACACCTTCAACAGCTCTCCCTACCTCTTCCACCTCTTCCACATCTTACCCTACCCCTCCTCCCCCCTGTTCTGTATCTGATGCTCCCCCTTCCTCTTCATTAACGGTATGGACCTCAAACATCCGGGGCCTTCGTTCAAACTTAACTGATCTCTCCATACAGGTTGCTTCTGTCAAACCAGACGTGATCTGCTTAACAGAAACTTTCCTCCTTTATGATGTCTCTGATTCCATAGTATCTCTCCCGGGCTACTCCCTCCTCCGGTATGATAGACCTGAGCCTCGTCCTGGAGGCGGGGTTGCTATCTTTATCAAAAACTCTCTTCCTCACTCGCCCTGCACTGCACTCTCTCCACCTCACCCCCAGGAATACCTCTGGCTACGGCTTCCCCTTCGCTCCCACCTCTTGTTCATATGTGTGTTGTACCGTCCACCAAACAGTGATGACTCCATCTACATCTCGCTGTCTGATGATATGGACCAACTTCTATCTACTCATCCCAACTCTCTCTTCCTCATATGTGGTGATTTCAACTGTCATCATGCCAGTTGGCTGGGTGTGGGTACCTCTCTCACCAGCCATGGCTCCTCAGCAAAGGACTTCTGCGACTCACTGGGACTGACACAATCTGTCAATTTCCCGACCCGGATCTCAGTCAACGGAACATCTTCTCTTCTGGACTTGGTTATGACTAACTTCCCTGAAAATGTCTGCTGCTCTTCTTCTGCTCCGATCGGATCATCTGATCATGTCCTTGTTAAAGTGGACATCTCTCTGACCATCCTCAGGGAGCCTGCTCAGCGTCGACGAGTCTGGCATTTCACTCAGGCCAACTGGCACGGTCTTCAAGCAGCCATCAATCATCTGGACTGGTCTCCCATCTCTACCACCTCTGACATCAACTCATCCTGGGAATTCTTCCAAAGTAAATTGCTCTCTCTCATGCACAGATTTATCCCATCTCGTCTTCAGTTGTCATACCCTTCCTCCCGTCCATGGTACACGGAATCTTGTGGTGAGGCTGTTGCCCAGAAACAACTTGCCTTCGTCTCCTGGAAAGCAAATCCAACGGAAGGAAATCTCATTTCCTTTCACAAAGCCCGAAACAAGTGTGTGTCCACCCTCAGGAGAGCCAGGAAACAATATCTCTCCGTTCTCAAGACCGAACTCTCTTATCTGTCTCCCTCTTCCAAATCCTGGTGGCGTCTGGTCAAATCCGTTTCTGGTGTTTGTTCCCCCTCCATCCCCTCCCTTACCTCAAACGGCTCCACAGCTGACTCCGCACGTGAAAAAGCTGAATGCCTCAACTCTGTGTTTGCCTCTAAATCTTGTGTCCCAAACCCATCCCTCTCTGTACCCACCATACCCAGTCGTACCCTGCTGCTCCTGGACTCCGTGTCCTTTCCTCCTGACAAGGTGGAAAAGTTTCTGTCAGCCCTCGACTCTGATTCTGCAACTGGACCCGACGGCATCAGCCCACGGGTCCTAAAATCCTGCTCTGCTGCTCTATCTCACCCTCTCTCTGTTCTCTTCACCCTCTCTTTTGCTCAAGGTCAACTGCCATCTGCTTGGAAATCAGCCAACATCACCGCTTTGCACAAAAAAGGTGCAAAAACAGATCCTAGCAACTACAGACCAATCAGCCTTCTCCCAATTATCAGCAAAGTCATGGAATCCATCATTGCTTCTGATATGAAATCTTTCCTCTTCTCCAATGGCTTGATCTCTGATCATCAATTTGGTTTCAGACCAGGTCACTCTACTCTGGACATGCTGCTTCTGCTGTCTCAACAATGGATGGAGGTCCTCAATGCCAAACAGGAAATTAGAGCTGTCTCCCTCGACATATCACGTGCCTTCGACACGGTCTGGCACCCCGCTCTGCTCACCAAACTCTCCTCCTTTGGTATCCATGGAAATCTCCACGCATGGCTGGCGGACTTCCTCTCTAGTCGTCGACAACGTGTGGCCCTGAATGGGTTTCTCTCATCTCCTCTTCCTGTTCAGGCTGGAGTTCCCCAAGGCAGTGTTCTGGGCCCCGTGCTTTTTCTGGTCTTCATCAATGATCTCTCTGACTCTCTCGAAAATCCTCTCTATCTCTTTGCTGATGACTCCACTCTCTGCCGCTCCATTCCTCTTCCCTCAGATCGGCAGTCTGCTGCCTCCTCACTCTCTGAAGACCTGGACAAAATCACAGACTGGTCAAACAAGTGGAACATGTCTTTCAATCCTGACAAATCTCACACTCTTACTATGTCTCTCCGAAAAGATCGACTGGACAACCCTCCCATCTACTTTCTCAACAATCCTCTCCAAGAAGTTCTGTCGCTCAAGATTTTGGGTCTCACTATCTGCCATGATCTTTCTTGGGAAAACCACATTTCCAAGCTGGCCTCCAAAGCCAGTCGCCGACTGGGCATCCTCCGTCGTGCGAAGTCCTTCCTCGGCACACCTGAGCTCCTCACCACATACAAGGCTTTCATCCGCAGCTCAATGGAATACTGTTCTCCCCTATGGGCCGGTGCTCCTGCCTCACACCTAGCTCGGCTTCACGCTGTTGAAACCAAAGCTTTCAGAATTATTGGAATCTCCCGCGATGAAGCTATCTCTGAGGGCCTTTCACTCACTCACCGCAGGCAGGTAGGTGGTCTTTCTGTCTTCTACCGACTCCTCTCCGGCCTTGCACCCCCAGCTCTCTCTGTGCTCTGTCCCCCAAATATTCCTACAGGTCGCACAAGATCTGCCAGCAACCCTCTGATGGTTAAACTGCCGAAATCTCGGCTCTCCGCTCACCTTCACTCTTTCATTCCTCTTTTCTCCCGCCTCTGGAACAAACTCCCTCACTCCCTTCAATCCCACTCCTCCCTCCAGGTCTTTAAAACAGCTGTTCACCACCATCTCTTATCTTCCCCCATCCAAAACCTTGATCTTTTCTACCCCCGCTAATTCACCCCAGATCCACCTTGTTTGAAATTCCAACTTCTTTCCTGGAAGTCCTGGCAGTGTCCATATGTTTTATACCTCTCCCACTGCCCCCTTCCCACGCCCCCCCCCCCAAAGCCCTCGCCCTCTCTCAGATCTCTCGATGTCTCCATGTCTCTCGGTCCCTGCTCTCAAATGTTGTGTTTGTGTCCTTCCCCCTCTCTCCCCATCTTGTCTACCGCTCCCTATGTTATATGTTTTATGTGTCGGTTTGTCTTTCTGTGTGTTCATGTGATTAATGTTCGCTCTTTCACGAGCCTCGATATTGTATACAAAAAAAAAAAAAAAAAAAAAAAAAAAAAACAAAAAAAAAAAAAACCACTGTCCCCACTTGTGCTGGCATTGAAAACCACTTTTTGCACTTGCTTTAGTTTTAAAAACCACTTTCCGCACTTGTGTTAGTGTGCAAAACCACTTTCTGCACTTGTGCTGGTGTTGAAAACCACTTTTTGCACTTGTTTTAGCCTTGAATAACCACTTGTCTCACTTGTGTTGGTGTTGCAAAACCACTTTTCGCACTTGTGTAAGTGTTGAATCACTTGTCTCACTTGTCTCACTTGTCCACTTGTCTCACTTATTTTAGTGTTGCAAAACCACATGTCTCACTTGTGCCAGTGTTGAAAAACCACTTTTTGCCCTTGTGTTAGTGTTTCAAAACTACTTTCCAGACTTGTGTTAGTGTTTCAAAACCACTTTCCACACTTGTGCTGGCGTTGAAAACCGCTGTCCGCACTTGCGTTAGTGTTGCAAAACCACTTGTCTCACTTGTGCCAGTGTTGAAAAACCACTTTTTGCACTTGTGTTAGTGTTGAAAATCACTTTTTGTACTTGTGTTAGTGTTTCAAAACCACTTTGCACACTTGCGCTGGCGTTGAAAGCTACTGTCCGCACTTGTGCTGGCATTGAAAACCACTTTTCACACTTGCGTTAGTGTTTCAAAACCACTTTCCACACTTGTGTTAGTGTTGCAAAACCACTTTTCGGACTCGTGCTGGCATTGAAAACCACTTTCTGCACTTGTGTTTGTGTTGCAAAACCACTTTTCTCACTTGTGCCATTGTTGAGTAACCACTTTACACACTCGTGCTAGTGTTGAAAACCACTTTTCACACATTTGTTATTGTTGAATAGCCACTTTTCGCACTCGTGCTAGTGTTGAAAAACATTTTTCGCGCTTGTCTTAGTGTTGCAAAAACCACTTTTCGCGCTTATTTTAAAGTTGTAAAACCACTTTTCGCACTTGTGCTGGTGTTTCAAAACTACTTTCCACACTTGTGTTAGTGTTTCAAAACCACTTTCCACACTTGGGCTGGTGTTGAAAACCACTTTTCGCACTTGCTTTAGTGTTGCAAAACCACTTGTCTCACTTGTGCCATGGTTGAAAAACCACTTTTTGCGCTTGTGTTCGTGCTGAAAATCACTTTTCGCACTTGTGTTGGTGTTTCAAAACCACTTTCCACACTTGTGCTGGCATTGAAAACCACTTTTCGCACTTGTGTTAGTGTTTCAAAACCACTTTCCACACTTGTGTTAGTGTTGCAAAACCACTTTTCGGACTCGTGCTAGCATTGAAAACCACTGTCCGCACTTCTGCTGGCATTGAAAACCACTTTCCGCACTTGTGTTTGTGTTGCAAAACCACTTTTCTCACTTGTGCCATTGTTGATTAACCGCTTTACACACTCGTGCTCGTGTTGAAAACCACCTTTCACACATGTGTTATTGTTGAATAGCCACTTTTCGCATTCGTGCTGGTGTTGAAAAACATTTTTCGCGCTTGTCTTAGTGTTGCAAAAACCACTTTTCGCGCTTGTTTTAAAGTTGCAAAACCACTTTTCACACTTGAGCTGGCGTTGAAAACCACTTGTCCCACTTGTGCCAGTGTTGAATAACCACTTTAGATACTTGTGTTAGTGTTTCAAAACCACTTTCCACACTTACGCTGGCGTTGAAAACCACTCTTCACACTTGCTTTCGTGTTGCAAAACCACTTGTCTCACTTGTGCCATGGTTGAAAAACCACTTTTTGCACGTGTGTTAGTGTTGAAAATCACTTTTCGCACTTGTGTTAGTGTTGAAAAACCACTTTTCGCACTTGTGTTGGTGCAGGAAACCACTTTTGCACTTGTATTAGTGTGGAAAAACACTTTTTGCACTTGTGATAGTGTTGAAAAACCACTTTTCGCACTTGTGTTAGTGTTGATAAACCACTTTTCGCACTTGTGTTGGTGCAGGAAACCACTTTTGCACTTGTATTAGTGTGGAAAAAACACTTTTTGCACTTGTGATAGTGTTGAAAAACCACTTTTCGCACTGGTGTTGGTGAAGGAAACCACTTTTTGCACTTGTGTTAGTGTTGAAAACCCACTTTTCGCACATGTGTTAGTGAAGGAAACCACTTTTTGCACTTGTATTAGTGTTGAAAAACCACTTTTCGCACTTGTGTTAGTGTTGAAAAACCACTTTTCGCACTTGTATTGGTGCAGGAAACCACTTTTGCACTTATATTAGTGTGGAAAAAACACTTTTTGCACTTGTGATAGTGTTGAAAAACCACTTTTCGTACTTGTGTTAGTGTTGAAAAACCACTTTTCGCACTTGTGTTGGTGCAGGAAACCACTTTTGCACTTGTATTAGTGTGGAAAAAGCACTTTTCGCACTTGTGTTAGTGTTGAAAAACCACTTTTTGCACTTGTGTTAGTGTTGAAAAACCACTTTTCGCACTTGTGTTGGTGCAGGAAACCACTTTTGCACTTGTATTAGTGTGGAAAAACCACTTTTCGCACTTGTGTTAGTGTTGAAAAACCACTTTTCGCACTTGTGTTGGTGCAGGAAACCACTTTTGCACTTGTATTAGTGTGGAAAAAACACTTTTTGCACTTGTGTTAGTGAAGGAAACCACTTTTCGCACTTGTGTTAGTGTTGAAAATCCACTTTTCGCACTTGTGTTAGTGTTGAAAACCCACTTTTCGCACTTGTGTTAGTGTTGAAAAACCACTTTTCGCACTTGTGTTGGTGCAGGAAACCACTTTTGCACTTGTATTAGTGTGGAAAAACCACTTTTCGCACTTGTGTTAGTGTTGAAAAAACACTTTTTGCACTTGTGTTAGTGAATGAAACCACTTTTCGCACTTGTGTTAGTGTTGAAAGCCCACTTTTCGCACTTGTGTTAGTGTTGAAAACCCACTTTTCGCACTTGTGTTAGTGTTGAAAAACCACTTTTCGCACTTGTGTTAGTGTTGAAAAACCAATTTTCGCACTGGTGTTGGTGCAGGAAACCACTTTTGCACTTGTATTAGTGTGGAAAAAACACTTTTCGCACTTGTGTTAGTGTTGAAAAACCACTTTTCGCACTGGTGTTGGTGAAGGAAACCACTTTTTGCACTTGTTGTAGTGTTGAAAAACCACTTTTCGCACTTGTGTTAGTGTTGAAAAACCACTTTTCGCACTTGTGTTGGTGCAGGAAACCACTTTTGCACTTGTATTAGTGTGGAAAAAACACTTTTTGCACTTGTGATAGTGTTGAAAAACCACTTTTCGCACTGGTGTTGGTGAAGGAAACCACTTTTTGCACTTGTGTTAGTGTTGAAAACCCACTTTTCGCACATGTGTTAGTGAAGGAAACCACTCTTTGCACTTGTATTAGTGTTGAAAAACCACTTTTCGCACTTGTGTTAGTGTTGAAAAACCACTTTTCACACTTGTATTGGTGCAGGAAACCACTTTTGCACTTATATTAGTGTGGAAAAAACACTTTTTGCACTTGTGATAGTGTTGAAAAACCACTTTTCGCACTTGTGTTAGTGTTGAAAAACCACTTTTCGCACTTGTGTTGGTGCAGGAAACCACTTTTGCACTTGTATTAGTGTGGAAAAAGCACTTTTCGCACTTGTGTTAGTGTTGAAAAACCACTTTTTGCACTTGTGTTAGTGTTGAAAAACCACTTTTCGCACTTGTGTTGGTGCAGGAAACCACTTTTGCACTTGTATTAGTGTGGAAAAACCACTTTTCGCACTTGTGTTAGTGTTGAAAAACCACTTTTCGCACTTGTGTTGGTGCAGGAAACCACTTTTGCACTTGTATTAGTGTGGAAAAAACACTTTTTGCACTTGTGATAGTGTTGAAAAACCACTTTTCGCACTTGTGTTAGTGTTGAAAAACCACTTTTCGCACTTGTGTTGGTGCAGGAAACCACTTTTGCACTTGTATTAGTGTGGAAAAAACACTTTTTGCACTTGTGTTAGTGAAGGAAACCACTTTTCGCACTTGTGTTAGTGTTGAAAACCCACTTTTTGCACTTGTGTTAGTGTTGAAAACCCACTTTTCGCACTTGTGTTAGTGTTGAAAACCCACTTTTCGCACTTGTGTTAGTGTTGAAAACCCACTTTTCGCACTTGTGTTAGTGTTGAAAAACCACTTTTCGCACTTGTGTTGGTGCAGGAAACCACTTTTGCACTTGCATTAGTGTGGAAAAAACACTTTTTGCACTTGTGTTAGTGAAGGAAACCACTTTTCGCACTTGTGTTAGTGTTGAAAACCCACTTTTTGCACTTGTGTTAGTGTTGAAAACCCACTTTTCGCACTTGTGTTAGTGTTGAAAACCCACTTTTCGCACTTGTGTTAGTGTTGAAAAACCACTTTTCGCACTTGTGTTGGTGCAGGAAACCACTTTTGCACTTGTATTAGTGTGGAAAAACCACTTTTCGCACTTGTGTTAGTGTTGAAAAACCACTTTTCGCACTTGTGTTAGTGTTGAAAAAACACTTTTTGCACTTGTGTTAGTGCAGGAAACCACTTTTGCACTTGTATTAGTGTGGAAAAACCACTTTTCGCACTTGTGTTAGTGTTGAAAACCCACTTTTCGCACTTGTGTTAGTGTTGAAAAACCACTTTTCGCACTTGTGTTAGTGTTGAAAAACCAATTTTCGCACTGGTGTTGGTGCAGGAAACCACTTTTGCACTTGTATTAGTATGGAAAAAACACTTTTTGCACTTGTGATAGTGTTGAAAAACCACTTTTCGCACTTGTATTAGTGTTGTAAAACCACTTTTCGCACTTGTGTTGGTGCAGGAAACCACTTTTGCACTTGTATTAGTGTTGGAAAAACACTTTTCGCACTTGCGCTGGTGTTGCAAAACCACTTTTTGCACATGTGTTAGTCTTGAATAACCACTTGTCTCACTTGTGTTGGTCTTGCAAAACCACTTTTCGCACTTGTGTTTGTGTTGCAAAACCACTTTTCTCACTTGTGCCATTGTTGAATAACCACTTTACACACTCGTGCTGGTGTTTAAACCACTTTTCACACATGTGTTATTGTTGAATAACCACTTTTCTCACTTGTGTTAGTGTTGAAAAACCACTTTTTGCACTTGTGTTAGTGTTGAAAAACCACTTTTCGCACTTGTGTTGGTGCAGGAAACCACTTTTGCACTTGTATTAGTGTGGAAAAACCACTTTTCGCACTTGTGTTAGTGTTGAAAAACCACTTTTCGCACTTGTGTTGGTGTTGAAAAACCACTTTTCGCACTTGTATTGGTGCAGGAAACCACTTTTGCACTTATATTAGTGTGGAAAAAACACTTTTTGCACTTGTGATAGTGTTGAAAAACCACTTTTCGTACTTGTGTTAGTGTTGAAAAACCACTTTTCGCACTTGTGTTGGTGCAGGAAACCACTTTTGCACTTGTATTAGTGTGGAAAAAGCACTTTTCGCACTTGTGTTAGTGTTGAAAAACCACTTTTTGCACTTGTGTTAGTGTTGAAAAACCACTTTTCGCACTTGTGTTGGTGCAGGAAACCACTTTTGCACTTGTATTAGTGTGGAAAAACCACTTTTCGCACTTGTGTTAGTGTTGAAAAACCACTTTTCGCACTTGTGTTGGTGCAGGAAACCACTTTTGCACTTGTATTAGTGTGGAAAAAACACTTTTTGCACTTGTGTTAGTGAAGGAAACCACTTTTCGCACTTGTGTTAGTGTTGAAAATCCACTTTTCGCACTTGTGTTAGTGTTGAAAACCCACTTTTCGCACTTGTGTTAGTGTTGAAAAACCACTTTTCGCACTTGTGTTGGTGCAGGAAACCACTTTTGCACTTGTATTAGTGTGGAAAAACCACTTTTCGCACTTGTGTTAGTGTTGAAAAAACACTTTTTGCACTTGTGTTAGTGAATGAAACCACTTTTCGCACTTGTGTTAGTGTTGAAAGCCCACTTTTCGCACTTGTGTTAGTGTTGAAAACCCACTTTTCGCACTTGTGTTAGTGTTGAAAAACCACTTTTCGCACTTGTGTTAGTGTTGAAAAACCAATTTTCGCACTGGTGTTGGTGCAGGAAACCACTTTTGCACTTGTATTAGTGTGGAAAAAACACTTTTCGCACTTGTGTTAGTGTTGAAAAACCACTTTTCGCACTGGTGTTGGTGAAGGAAACCACTTTTTGCACTTGTTGTAGTGTTGAAAAACCACTTTTCGCACTTGTGTTAGTGTTGAAAAACCACTTTTCGCACTTGTGTTGGTGCAGGAAACCACTTTTGCACTTGTATTAGTGTGGAAAAAACACTTTTTGCACTTGTGATAGTGTTGAAAAACCACTTTTCGCACTGGTGTTGGTGAAGGAAACCACTTTTTGCACTTGTGTTAGTGTTGAAAACCCACTTTTCGCACATGTGTTAGTGAAGGAAACCACTCTTTGCACTTGTATTAGTGTTGAAAAACCACTTTTCGCACTTGTGTTAGTGTTGAAAAACCACTTTTCACACTTGTATTGGTGCAGGAAACCACTTTTGCACTTATATTAGTGTGGAAAAAACACTTTTTGCACTTGTGATAGTGTTGAAAAACCACTTTTCGCACTTGTGTTAGTGTTGAAAAACCACTTTTCGCACTTGTGTTGGTGCAGGAAACCACTTTTGCACTTGTATTAGTGTGGAAAAAGCACTTTTCGCACTTGTGTTAGTGTTGAAAAACCACTTTTTGCACTTGTGTTAGTGTTGAAAAACCACTTTTCGCACTTGTGTTGGTGCAGGAAACCACTTTTGCACTTGTATTAGTGTGGAAAAACCACTTTTCGCACTTGTGTTAGTGTTGAAAAACCACTTTTCGCACTTGTGTTGGTGCAGGAAACCACTTTTGCACTTGTATTAGTGTGGAAAAAACACTTTTTGCACTTGTGATAGTGTTGAAAAACCACTTTTCGCACTTGTGTTAGTGTTGAAAAACCACTTTTCGCACTTGTGTTGGTGCAGGAAACCACTTTTGCACTTGTATTAGTGTGGAAAAAACACTTTTTGCACTTGTGTTAGTGAAGGAAACCACTTTTCGCACTTGTGTTAGTGTTGAAAACCCACTTTTTGCACTTGTGTTAGTGTTGAAAACCCACTTTTCGCACTTGTGTTAGTGTTGAAAACCCACTTTTCGCACTTGTGTTAGTGTTGAAAACCCACTTTTCGCACTTGTGTTAGTGTTGAAAAACCACTTTTCGCACTTGTGTTGGTGCAGGAAACCACTTTTGCACTTGCATTAGTGTGGAAAAAACACTTTTTGCACTTGTGTTAGTGAAGGAAACCACTTTTCGCACTTGTGTTAGTGTTGAAAACCCACTTTTTGCACTTGTGTTAGTGTTGAAAACCCACTTTTCGCACTTGTGTTAGTGTTGAAAACCCACTTTTCGCACTTGTGTTAGTGTTGAAAAACCACTTTTCGCACTTGTGTTGGTGCAGGAAACCACTTTTGCACTTGTATTAGTGTGGAAAAACCACTTTTCGCACTTGTGTTAGTGTTGAAAAACCACTTTTCGCACTTGTGTTAGTGTTGAAAAAACACTTTTTGCACTTGTGTTAGTGCAGGAAACCACTTTTGCACTTGTATTAGTGTGGAAAAACCACTTTTCGCACTTGTGTTAGTGTTGAAAACCCACTTTTCGCACTTGTGTTAGTGTTGAAAAACCACTTTTCGCACTTGTGTTAGTGTTGAAAAACCAATTTTCGCACTGGTGTTGGTGCAGGAAACCACTTTTGCACTTGTATTAGTATGGAAAAAACACTTTTTGCACTTGTGATAGTGTTGAAAAACCACTTTTCGCACTTGTATTAGTGTTGTAAAACCACTTTTCGCACTTGTGTTGGTGCAGGAAACCACTTTTGCACTTGTATTAGTGTTGAAAAAACACTTTTCGCACTTGCGCTGGTGTTGCAAAACCACTTTTTGCACATGTGTTAGTCTTGAATAACCACTTGTCTCACTTGTGTTGGTCTTGCAAAACCACTTTTCGCACTTGTGTTTGTGTTGCAAAACCACTTTTCTCACTTGTGCCATTGTTGAATAACCACTTTACACACTCGTGCTGGTGTTTAAACCACTTTTCACACATGTGTTATTGTTGAATAACCACTTTTCTCACTCATGCTAGTGTTGAAAAACATTTTTCGCGCTTGTCTTAGTGTTGCAAAAACCACTTTTTGCGCTTGTCTTAAAGTTGTAAAACCACTTTTCGCACACGTGTTAGTGTTGTAAAACCACTTTTAGGCCCTTTGCTGGCATTGAAAACCTCTTTATGCACTTGTGTTTGTGTTGCAAAGCCAATTTCCGCACTTGTGCTGGAGTTGCAGAACCCCTTTTCACACGCTTCTTTGTGGGAAAAACACTTTCCGCACTTGTGCCAGTGTTGAGAAGCACGTTTTGCTCTTGTGCTGGTGTTGAAAACCACTTTTCATTCTCCTGTTGGTGTTCAAAATTACTTTTAGCACTTGTGTTAGTGTTGCAAAACTACTTTCCGCACTTTGACTGGTGTTGAAAACCACTTTTTGCACTTGTGTTAGTGTTTCAAAACGAATTTCCACACATGTACTGGCGTTGAAAACATTTTTCCGCGCTTGTGATTATGTTGCAAATCCACTTTTCACCCTCATGTTAGTGTTGAAAAATACATTTCGCACTTGCGCTCGTGTTGAAAACCACTGTCAGCACTTAAGCTGGCATTGAAAACCACTTTTCGCAATTGTGCCAGTGTTGAGTAACCACTTTTTGCACTTGTGTTAGTGTTAAAACCACTTTCCGCACTTGTGCTGGTGTTGCAAAACGACTTGTATCACTTGTGCCAGTGTTGAGTAACCACTTTTGCACTTGTATTAGTGTGGAAAAACCACTTTTCGCACTTGTGTTAGTGTTGAAAAACCACTTTTCGGACTCGTGCTAGCATTGAAAACCACTGTCCGCACTTCTGCTGGCATTGAAAACCACTTTCCGCACTTGTGTTTGTGTTGCAAAACCACTTTTCTCACTTGTGCCATTGTTGATTAACCGCTTTACACACTCGTGCTCGTGTTGAAAACCACCTTTCACACGTGTTATTGTTGAATAGCCACTTTTCGCATTCGTGCTGGTGTTGAAAAACATTTTTCGCGCTTGTCTTAGTGTTGCAAAAACCACTTTTCGCTCTTGTTTTAAAGTTGCAAAACCACTTTTCACACTTGAGCTGGTGTTGAAAACCACTTGTCCCACTTGTGCCAGTGTTGAATAACCACTTTAGATACTTGTGTTAGTGTTTCAAAACCACTTTCCACACTTACGCTGGCGTTGAAAACCACTCTTCACACTTGCTTTTGTGTTGCAAAACCACTTGTCTCACTTGTGCCATGGTTGAAAAACCACTTTTTGCACGTGTGTTAGTGTTGAAAATCACTTTTCGCACTTGTGTTAGTGTTGAAAAACCACTTTTCGCACTTGTGTTTGTGCAGGAAACCACTTTTGCACTTGTATTAGTGTGGAAAAACACTTTTTGCACTTGTGATAGTGTTGAAAAACCACTTTTCGCACTTGTGTTAGTGTTGATAAACCACTTTTCGCACTTGTGTTGGTGCAGGAAACCACTTTTGCACTTGTATTAGTGTGGAAAAAACACTTTTTGCACTTGTGATAGTGTTGAAAAACCACTTTTCGCACTGGTGTTGGTGAAGGAAACCACTTTTTGCACTTGTGTTAGTGTTGAAAACCCACTTTTCGCACATGTGTTAGTGAAGGAAACCACTTTTTGCACTTGCATTAGTGTTGAAAAACCACTTTTCGCACTTGTGTTAGTGTTGAAAAACCACTTTTCGCACTTGTATTGGTGCAGGAAACCACTTTTGCACTTATATTAGTGTGGAAAAAACACTTTTTGCACTTGTGATAGTGTTGAAAAACCACTTTTCGCACTTGTGTTAGTGTTGAAAAACCACTTTTCGCACTTGTGTTGGTGCAGGAAACCACTTTTGCACTTGTATTAGTGTGGAAAAAGCACTTTTCGCACTTGTGTTAGTGTTGAAAAACCACTTTTTGCACTTGTGTTAGTGTTGAAAAACCACTTTTCGCACTTGTGTTGGTGCAGGAAACCACTTTTGCACTTGTATTAGTGTGGAAAAACCACTTTTCGCACTTGTGTTAGTGTTGAAAAACCACTTTTCGCACTTGTGTTGGTGCAGGAAACCACTTTTGCACTTGTGTTAGTGTTGAAAACCCACTTTTCGCACTTGTGTTAGTGTTGAAAACCCACTTTTCGCACTTGTGTTAGTGTTGAAAAACCACTTTTCGCACTTGTGTTGGTGCAGGAAACCACTTTTGCACTTGTATTAGTGTGGAAAAAACACTTTTTGCACTTGTGTTAGTGAAGGAAACCACTTTTCGCACTTGTGTTAGTGTTGAAAACCCACTTTTTGCACTTGTGTTAGTGTTGAAAACCCACTTTTCGCACTTGTGTTAGTGTTGAAAACCCACTTTTCGCACTTGTGTTAGTGTTGAAAAACCACTTTTCGCACTTGTGTTGGTGCAGGAAACCACTTTTGCACTTGTATTAGTGTGGAAAAACCACTTTTCGCACTTGTGTTAGTGTTGAAAAACCACTTTTCGCACTTGTGTTAGTGTTGAAAAAACACGTTTTGCACTTGTGTTAGTGAATGAAACCACTTTTCGCACTTGTGTTAGTGTTGAAAGCCCACTTTTTGCACTTGTGTTAGTGTTGAAAACCCACTTTTCGCACTTGTGTTAGTGTTGAAAAACCACTTTTCGCACTTGTGTTAGTGTTGAAAAACCAATTTTCGCACTGGTGTTGGTGCAGGAAACCACTTTTGCACTTGTATTAGTGTGGAAAAAACACTTTTCGCACTTGTGTTAGTGTTGAAAAACCACTTTTCGCACTGGTGTTGGTGAAGGAAACCACTTTTTGCACTTGTTGTAGTGTTGAAAAACCACTTTTCGCACTTGTGTTAGTGTTGAAAAACCACTTTTCGCACTTGTGTTGGTGCAGGAAACCACTTTTGCACTTGTATTAGTGTGGAAAAAACACTTTTTGCACTTGTGATAGTGTTGAAAAACCACTTTTCGCACTGGTGTTGGTGAAGGAAACCACTTTTTGCACTTGTGTTAGTGTTGAAAACCCACTTTTCGCACATGTGTTAGTGAAGGAAACCACTTTTTGCACTTGTATTGGTGTTGAAAAACCACTTTTCACACTTGTGGTAGTGTTGAAAAACCACTTTTCGCACTTGTATTGGTGCAGGAAACCACTTTTGAACTTATATTAGTGTGGAAAAAACACTTTTTGCACTTGTGATAGTGTTGAAAAACCACTTTTCGCACTTGTGTTAGTGTTGAAAAACCACTTTTCGCACTTGTGTTGGTGCAGGAAACCACTTTTGCACTTGTATTAGTGTGGAAAAAGCACTTTTCGCACTTGTGTTAGTGTTGAAAAACCACTTTTTGCACTTGCGTTAGTGTTGAAAAACCACTTTTCGCACTTGTGTTGGTGCAGGAAACCACTTTTGCACTTGTATTAGTGTGGAAAAACCACTTTTCGCACTTGTGTTAGTGTTGAAAAACCACTTTTCGCACTTGTGTTGGTGCAGGAAACCACTTTTGCACTTGTATTAGTGTGGAAAAAACACTTTTTGCACTTGTGATAGTGTTGAAAAACCACTTTTCGCACTTGTGTTAGTGCTGAAAACCCACTTTTCGCACTTGTGTTGGTGCAGGAAACCACTTTTGCACTTGTATTAGTGTGGAAAAAACACTTTTTGCACTTGTGTTAGTGAAGGAAACCACTTTTCGCACTTGTGTTAGTGTTGAAAACCCACTTTTTGCACTTGTGTTAGTGTTGAAAACCCACTTTTCGCACTTGTGTTAGTGTTGAAAACCCACTTTTCGCACTTGTGTTAGTGTTGAAAACCCACTTTTCGCACTTGTGTTAGTGTTGAAAAACCACTTTTCGCACTTGTGTTGGTGCAGGAAACCACGTTTGCACTTGTATTAGTGTGGAAAAAACACTTTTTGCACTTGTGTTAGTGAAGGAAACCACTTTTCGCACTTGTGTTAGTGTTGAAAACCCACTTTTTGCACTTGTGTTAGTGTTGAAAACCCACTTTTCGCACTTGTGTTAGTGTTGAAAACCCACTTTTCGCACTTGTGTTAGTGTTGAAAAACCACTTTTCGCACTTGTGTTGGTGCAGGAAACCACTTTTGCACTTGTATTAGTGTGGAAAAACCACTTTTCGCACTTGTGTTAGTGTTGAAAACCCACTTTTCGCACTTGTGTTAGTGTTGAAAAACCACTTTTCGCACTTGTGTTAGTGTTGAAAAACCACTTTTCGCACTGGTGTTGGTGCAGGAAACCACTTTTCCACTTGTATTAGTGTGGAAAAAACACTATTCGCACTTGTGTTAGTGTTGAAAAACCACTTTTCGCACTTGTGTTGGTGTTGAAAAACCACTTTTCGCACTGGTGTTGGTGAAGGAAACCACTTTTTGCACTTGTGTTAGTGTTGAAAAACCACTTTTCGCACTTGTGTTAGTGTTGAAAAACCACTTTTCGCACTTGTGTTGGTGCAGGAAACCACTTTTGCACTTGTATTAGTGTGGAAAAAACACTTTTTGCACTTGTGATAGTGTTGAAAAACCACTTTTCGCACTTGTATTAGTGTTGAAAAACCACTTTCCGCACTTGTGTTGGTGCAGGAAACCACTTTTGCACTTGTATTAGTGTGGAAAAAACACTTTTCGCACTTGCGCTGGTGTTGCAAAACCACTTTCCACACTTGTACTAACGTGAAAAACCATTTCCCACGCTTGTGTTTGTGTTGCAAAACCACTTTCCGCACTCGTGCTGGTGTTGAAAACCACTTTTTGCACATGTGTTAGTCTTGAATAACCACTTGTCTCACTTGTGTTGGTCTTGCAAAACCACTTTTCGCACTTGTGTTTGTGTTGCAAAACCACTTTTCTCACTTGTGCCATTGTTGAATAACCACTTTACACACTCGTGCTGGTGTTATAAACCACTTTTCACACATGTGTTATTGTTGAATAACCACTTTTCACACTCATGCTAGTGTTGAAAAACATTTTTCGCGCTTGTCTTAGTGTTGCAAAAACCACTTTTTGCGCTTGTCTTAAAGTTGTAAAACCACTTTTCGCACAGGTGTTAGTGTTGTAAAACCACTTTTAGGCCTTTTGCTGGCATTGAAAACCTCTTTATGCACTTGTGTTTGTGTTGCAAAGCCAATTTCCGCACTTGTGCTGGAGTTGCAGAACCACTTTTCACACGCTTCTTTGTGGGAAAAACACTTTCCGCACTTGTGCCAGTGTTGAGAAGCACGTTTTGCTCTTGTGCTGGTGTTGAAAACCACTTTTCATTCTCCTGTTGGTGTTCAAAATTACTTTTAGCACTTGTGTTAGTGTTGCAAAACTACTTTCCGCACTTCGACTGGTGTTGAAAACCACTTTTTGCACTTGTGTTAGTGTTTCAAAACCAATTTCCACACTTGTACTGGCGTTGAAAACATTTTTCCGCGCTTGTGATTATGTTGCAAATCCACTTTTCACCCTCATGTTAGTGTTGAAAAATACATTTCGCACTTGCGCTCGTGTTGAAAACCACTGTCAGCACTTAAGCTGGCATTGAAAACCACTTTTCGCAATTGTGCTAGTGTTGAAAACCACTTTCCACACTTGAGCTGGCGTTGAAAACCACTTGCCTCACTTGTGCCAGTGTTGAGTAACCACTTTTTGCACTTGTGTTAGTGTTAAAAACCACTTTCTGCACTTGTGTTAGTCTTGAAAAACCACTTTTCGCACTTGTGTTGGTGCAGGAAACCACTTTTGCACTTGTATTAGTGTGGCAAAACCACTTTTCGCACTTGTGTTAGTGTTGAAAAACCACTTTTCGCACTTGTGTTGGTGCAGGAAACCACTTTTGCACTGGTATTAGTGTGGAAAAAACACTTTTTGCACTTGTGATAGTGTTGAAAAACCACTTTTCGCACTTGTGTTAGTGTTGAAAAACCACTTTTCGCACTTGTGTTGGTGCAGGAAACCACTTTTGCACTTGTATTAGTGTGGAAAAAACACTTTTTGCACTTGTGTTAGTGAAGGAAACCACTTTTCGCACTTGTGTTAGTGTTGAAAACCCACTTTTTGCACTTGTGTTAGTGTTGAAAACCCACTTTTCGCACTTGTGTTAGTGTTGAAAACCCACTTTTCGCACTTGTGTTAGTGTTGAAAAACCACTTTTCGCACTTGTATTGGTGCAGGAAACCACTTTTGCACTTGTATTAGTGTGGAAAAACCACTTTTCGCACTTGTGTTAGTGTTGAAAAACCACTTTTCGCACTTGTGTTAGTGTTGAAAAAACACTTTTTGCACTTGTGTTAGTGAAGGAAACCACTTTTCGCACTTGTGTTAGTGTTGAAAGCCCACTTTTTGCACTTGTGTTAGTGTGGAAAAAACACTTTTCGCACTTGTGTTGGTGCAGGAAACCACTTTTGCACTTGTATTAGTGTGGAAAAACCACTTTTCGCACTTGTGTTAGTGTTGAAAAACCACTTTTCGCACTTGTGTTGGTGCAGGAAACCACTTTTGCACTTGTATTAGTGTGGAAAAAAACACTTTTTGCACTTGTGATAGTGTTGAAAAACCACTTTTCGCACTTGTGTTAGTGCTGAAAACCCACTTTTCGCACTTGTGTTGGTGCAGGAAACCACTTTTGCACTTGTATTAGTGTGGAAAAAACACTTTTTGCACTTGTGTTAGTGAAGGAAACCACTTTTCGCACTTGTGTTAGTGTTGAAAACCCACTTTTTGCACTTGTGTTAGTGTTGAAAACCCACTTTTCGCACTTGTGTTAGTGTTGAAAACCCACTTTTCGCACTTGTGTTAGTGTTTAAAACCCACTTTTCGCACTTGTGTTAGTGTTGAAAAACCACTTTTCGCACTTGTGTTGGTGCAGGAAACCACGTTTGCACTTGTATTAGTGTGGAAAAAACACTTTTTGCACTTGTGTTAGTGAAGGAAACCACTTTTCGCACTTGTGTTAGTGTTGAAAACCCACTTTTTGCACTTGTGTTAGTGTTGAAAACCCACTTTTCGCACTTGTGTTAGTGTTGAAAACCCACTTTTCGCACTTGTGTTAGTGTTGAAAAACCACTTTTCGCACTTGTGTTGGTGCAGGAAACCACTTTTGCACTTGTATTAGTGTGGAAAAACCACTTTTCGCACTTGTGTTAGTGTTGAAAACCCACTTTTCGCACTTGTGTTAGTGTTGAAAAACCACTTTTCGCACTTGTGTTAGTGTTGAAAAACCACTTTTCGCACTGGTGTTGGTGCAGGAAACCACTTTTCCACTTGTATTAGTGTGGAAAAAAACACTATTCGCACTTGTGTTAGTGTTGAAAAACCACTTTTCGCACTTGTGTTGGTGTTGAAAAACCACTTTTCGCACTGGTGTTGGTGAAGGAAACCACTTTTTGCACTTGTGTTAGTGTTGAAAAACCACTTTTCGCACTTGTGTTAGTGTTGAAAAACCACTTTTCGCACTTGTGTTGGTGCAGGAAACCACTTTTGCACTTGTATTAGTGTGGAAAAAACACTTTTTGCACTTGTGATAGTGTTGAAAAACCACTTTTCGCACTTGTATTAGTGTTGAAAAACCACTTTTCGCACTGGTGTTGGTGAAGGAAACCACTTTTTGCACTTGTGTTAGTGTTGAAAAACCACTTTTCGCACTTGTGTTAGTGTTGAAAAACCACTTTTCGCACTTGTGTTGGTGCAGGAAACCACTTTTGCACTTGTATTAGTGTGGAAAAAACACTTTTTGCACTTGTGATAGTGTTGAAAAACCACTTTTCGCACTTGTATTAGTGTTGAAAAACCACTTTTCGCACTTGTGTTGGTGCAGGAAACCACTTTTGCACTTGTATTAGTGTGGAAAAAACACTTTTCGCACTTGCGCTGGTGTTGCAAAACCACTTTCCACACTTGCACTAACGTGAAAAACCATTTCCCACGCTTGTGTTTGTGTTGCAAAACCACTTTCCGCACTCGTGCTGGTGTTGAAAACCACTTTTTGCACATGTGTTAGTCTTGAATAACCACTTGTCTCACTTGTGTTGGTCTTGCAAAACCACTTTTCGCACTTGTGTTTGTGTTGCAAAACCACTTTTCTCACTTGTGCCATTGTTGAATAACCACTTTACACACTCGTGCTGGTGTTATAAACCACTTTTCACACATGTGTTATTGTTGAATAACCATTTTTCACACTCATGCTAGTGTTGAAAAACATTTTTCGCGCTTGTCTTAGTGTTGCAAAAACCACTTTTTGCGCTTGTCTTAAAGTTGTAAAACCACTTTTCGCACAGGTGTTAGTGTTGTAAAACCACTTTTAGGCCTTTTGCTGGCATTGAAAACCTCTTTATGCACTTGTGTTTGTGTTGCAAAGCCAATTTCCGCACTTGTGCTGGAGTTGCAGAACCACTTTTCACACGCTTCTTTGTGGGAAAAAACACTTTCCGCACTTGTGCCAGTGTTGAGAAGCACGTTTTGCTCTTGTGCTGGTGTTGAAAACCACTTTTCATTCTCCTGTTGGTGTTCAAAATTACTTTTAGCACTTGTGTTAGTGTTGCAAAACTACTTTCCGCACTTCGACTGGTGTTGAAAACCACTTTTTGCACTTGTGTTAGTGTTTCAAAACCAATTTCCACACTTGTACTGGCGTTGAAAACATTTTTCCGCGCTTGTGATTATGTTGCAAATCCACTTTTCATCCTCATGTTAGTGTTGAAAAATACATTTCGCACTTGCGCTCGTGTTGAAAACCACTGTCAGCACTTAAGCTGGCATTGAAAACCACTTTTCGCAATTGTGCTAGTGTTGAAAACCACTTTCCACACTTGAGCTGGCGTTGAAAACCACTTGCCTCACTTGTGCCAGTGTTGAGTAACCACTTTTTGCACTTGTGTTAGTGTTAAAAACCACTTTCCGCACTTGTGCTGGTGTTGCAAAACGACTTGTATCACTTGTGCCAGTGTTGAAAAACCACTTTTTGCACTTGTGTTAGTGTTGAAAATCACTTTTCGCACTTGTGTTAGTGTTTCAAAACCACTTTCCACACTTGAGCTGGCGTTGAAAACCACTTGTCTCAATTGTGCCAGTGTTGAATAACCACTTTCCACACTTGTGCTGGCATTGAAAACCACTTTTCGCACTTGCTTTGGTGTTGCAAAACCACTTGTCTCACTTGTGCCATGGTTGAAAAACCACTTTTTGCACTTTTTAGTGTTGAAAACCACTTTTCGCACTTGTGTTAGTGTTGCAAAACCACTTGTCTCACTTGTGCCAGTGTTGAATAACCACTTTAGATACTTGTGTTAGTGTTTCAAAACCACTTTCCACACTTGTGCTGTTGTTGAAAACCATTTTCCGCGCTTGTGCTGGTGTTGCAAAACCACTTTCCGCCCTCATGCTGGTGTGGAAAACCACTTTTTTGCACTTGGGTTAGTTTTGAAAAACCATTTCGAGGAATCGTGCGAGCATTGAAAACCACTTTTTGCACTTGCTTTAGTGTTAAAAACCACTTTCCATGCTGGCATTGAAAACCACTTTTTGCACTTGCTTTAGTGTTAAAAACCACTGTCCCCACTTGTGCTGGCATTGAAAACCATTTTTTGCACTTCCTTTAGTTTTAAAAACCACTTTCCGCACTTGTGTTAGTGTGCAAAACCACTTTCTGCACTGGTGCTGGTGTTGAAAACCACTTTTTGCACTTGTTTTAGTCTTGAATAACCACTTGTCTCACTTGTGTTGGTGTTGCAAAACCACTTTCCACACTTGTGTAAGTGTTGAATCACTTGTCTCACTTGTCTCACTTGTCCACTTGTCTCACTTATTTTAGTGTTGCAAAACCACATGTCTCACTTGTGCCAGTGTTGAAAAACCACTTTTTGCCCTTGTGTTAGTGTTTCAAAACTACTTTCCACACTTGTGTTAGTGTTTCAAAACCACTTTCCACACTTGTGCTGGCGTTGAAAACCACTGTCCGCACTTGCGTTAGTGTTGCAAAACCACTTGTCTCACTTGTGCCAGTGTTGAAAAACCACTTTTTGCACTTGTGTTAGTGTTGAAAATCACTTTTTGTACTTGTGTTAGTGTTTCAAAACCACTTTGCGCACTTGCGCTGGCGTTGAAAACTACTGTCCGCACTTGTGCTGGCATTGAAAACCACTTTTCACACTTGTGTTAGTGTTTCAAAACCACTTTCCACACTTGTGTTAGTGTTGCAAAACCACTTTTCGGACTCGTGCTGGCATTGAAAACCACTTTCTGCACTTGTATTAGTGTTGAAAAACCACTTTTCTCACTTGTGCCATTGTTGATTAACCGCTTTACACACTCGTGCTCGTGTTGAAAACCATCTTTCACACATGTGTTATTGTTGAATAGCCACTTTTCGCACTCGTGCTGGTGTTGAAAAACATTTTTTGCGCTTGTCTTAGTGTTGCAAAAACCACTTTTCGCGCTTGTTTTAAAGTTGCAAAACCACTTTTCACACTTGAGCTGGCGTTGAAAACCACTTGTCCCACTTGTGCCAGTGTTGAATAATCACTTTAGATACTTGTGTTAGTGTTTCAAAACCACTTTCCACACTTACGCTGGCTTTGAAAACCACTCTTCGCACTTGCTTTCGTGTTGCAAAACCACTTGTCTCACTTGTGCCATGGTTGAAAAACCACTTTTTGCACTTGTGTTAGTGTTGAAAATCACTTTTCGCACTTGTGTTAGTGTTGAAAAACCACTTTTCGCACTTGTGTTGGTGCAGGAAACCACTTTTGCACTTGTATTAGTGTGGAAAAAACACTTTTTGCACTTGTGATAGTGTTGAAAAACCACTTTTCTCACTTGTGCCATTGTTGAGTAACCACTTTACACACTCGTGCTAGTGTTGAAAACCACTTTTCACACATTTGTTATTGTTGAATAGCCACTTTTCGCACTCGTGCTAGTGTTGAAAAACATTTTTCGCGCTTGTCTTAGTGTTGCAAAAACCACTTTTCGCGCTTATTTTAAAGTTGTAAAACCACTTTTCGCACTTGTGCCGGTGTTTCAAAACTACTTTCCACACTTGTGTTAGTGTTTCAAAACCACTTTCCACACTTGGGCTGGTGTTGAAAACCACTTTTCGCACTTGCTTTAGTGTTGCAAAACCACTTGTCTCACTTGTGCCATCGTTGAAAAACCACTTTTTGCACTTGTGTTCGTGCTGAAAATCACTTTTCGCACTTGTGTTGGTGTTTCAAAACCACTTTCCACACTTGTGCTGGCATTGAAAACCACCTTTCGCACTTGTGTTAGTGTTTCAAAACCACTTTCCACACTTGTGTTAGTGTTGCAAAACCACTTTTCGGACTCGTGCTAGCATTGAAAACCACTGTCCGCACTTCTGCTGGCATTGAAAACCACTTTCCGCACTTGTGTTTGTGTTGCAAAACCACTTTTCTCACTTGTGCCATTGTTGATTAACCGCTTTACACACTCGTGCTCGTGTTGAAAACCATCTTTCGCACATGTGTTATTGTTGAAAAACCACTTTTCGCACTGGTGTTGGTGAAGGAAACCACTTTTTGCACTTGTGATAGTGTTGAAAACCCACTTTTCGCACATGTGTTAGTGAAGGAAACCACTTTTTGCACTTGTATTAGTGTTGAAAAACCACTTTTCTCACTTGTGCCATTGTTGATTAACCGCTTTACACACTCGTGCTCGTGTTGAAAACCATCTTTCACACATGTGTTATTGTTGAATAGCCACTTTTCGCACTCGTGCTGGTGTTGAAAAACATTTTTCGCGCTTGTCTTAGTGTTGCAAAAACCACTTTTCGCGCTTGTTTTAAAGTTGCAAAACCACTTTTCACACTTGAGCTGGCGTTGAAAACCACTTGTCCCACTTGTGCCAGTGTTGAATAACCACTTTAGATACTTGTGTTAGTGTTTCAAAACCACTTTCCACATTTACGCTGGCGTTGAAAACCACTCTTCGCACTTGCTTTCGTGTTGCAAAACCACTTGTCTCACTTGTGCCATGGTTGAAAAACCACTTTTTGCACTTGTGTTAGTGTTGAAAATCACTTTTCGCACTTGTGTTAGTTTTGAAAAACCACTTTTCGCACTTGTGTTGGTGCAGGAAACCACTTTTGCACTTGTATTAGTGTGGAAAAAACACTTTTTGCACTTGTGATAGTGTTGAAAAACCACTTTTCGCACTTGTGTTAGTGTTGAAAAACCACTTTTCGCACTTGTGTTGGTGCAGGAAACCACTTTTGCACTTGTATTAGTGTGGAAAAAACACTTTTTGCACTTGTGATAGTGTTGAAAAACCACTTTTCGCACTGGTGTTGGTGAAGGAAACCACTTTTTGCACTTGTGTTAGTGTTGAAAACCCACTTTTCGCACATGTGTTAGTGAAGGAAACCACTTTTTGCACTTGTATTAGTGTTGAAAAACCACTTTTCTCACTTGTGCCATTGTTGATTAACCGCTTTACACACTCGTGCTCGTGTTGAAAACCATCTTTCACACATGTGTTATTGTTGAATAGCCACTTTTCGCACTCGTGCTGGTGTTGAAAAACATTTTTCGCGCTTGTCTTAGTGTTGCAAAAACCCCTTTTCGCGCTTGTTTTAAAGTTGCAAAACCACTTTTCACACTTGAGCTGGCGTTGAAAACCACTTGTCCCACTTGTGCCAGTGTTGAATAACCACTTTAGATACTTGTGTTAGTGTTTCAAAACCACTTTCCACACTTACGCTGGCATTGAAAACCACTCTTCGCACTTGCTTTCGTGTTGCAAAACCACTTGTCTCACTTGTGCCATGGTTGAAAATCACTTTTCGCACTTGTGTTAGTGTTGAAAAACCACTTTTCGCACTTGTGTTGGTGCAGGAAACCACTTTTGCACTTGTATTAGTGTGGAAAAAACACTTTTTGCACTTGTGATAGTGGTGAAAAACCACTTTTCGCACTTGTGTTAGTGTTGAAAAACCACTTTTCGCACTTGTGTTGGTGCAGGAAACCACTTTTGCACTTGTATTAGTGTGGAAAAAACACTTTTTGCACTTGTGATAGTGTTGAAAAACCACTTTTCGCACTGGTGTTGGTGAAGGAAACCACTTTTTGCACTTGTGTTAGTGTTGAAAACCCACTTTTCGCACATGTGTTAGTGAAGGAAACCACTTTTTGCACTTGTATTAGTGTTGAAAAACCACTTTTCGCACTTGTGTTAGTGTTGAAAAACCACTTTTCGCTCTTGTATTGGTGCAGGAAACCACTTTTGCACTTATATTAGTGTGGAAAAAACACTTTTTGCACTTGTGATAGTCTTGAAAAACCACTTTTCGCACTTGTGTTAGTGTTGAAAAACCACTTTTCGCACTTGTGTTGGTGCAGGAAACCACTTTTGCACTTGTATTAGTGTGGAAAAAGCACTTTTCGCACTTGTGTTAGTGTTGAAAAACCACTTTTTGCACTTGTGTTAGTGTTGAAAAACCACTTTTCGCACTTGTGTTGGTGCAGGAAACCACTTTTGCACTTGTATTAGTGTGGAAAAACCACTTTTCGCACTTCTGTTAGTGTTGAAAAACCACTTTTCGCACTTGTGTTGGTGCAGGAAACCACTTTTGCACTTGTATTAGTGTGGAAAAAACACTTTTTGCACTTGTGATAGTGTTGAAAAACCACTTTTCGCACTTGTATTAGTGTTGAAAAACCACTTTTCGCACTGGTGTTGGTGAAGGAAACCACTTTTTGCACTTGTGTTAGTGTTGAAAAACCACTTTTCGCACTTGTGTTAGTGTTGAAAAACCACTTTTCGCACTTGTGTTGGTGCAGGAAACCACTTTTGCACTTGTATTAGTGTGGAAAAAACACTTTTTGCACTTGTGATAGTGTTGAAAAACCACTTTTCGCACTTGTATTAGTGTTGAAAAACCACTTTTCGCACTTGTGTTGGTGCAGGAAACCACTTTTGCACTTGTATTAGTGTGGAAAAAACACTTTTCGCACTTGCGCTGGTGTTGCAAAACCACTTTCCACACTTGCACTAACGTGAAAAACCATTTCCCACGCTTGTGTTTGTGTTGCAAAACCACTTTCCGCACTCGTGCTGGTGTTGAAAACCACTTTTTGCACATGTGTTAGTCTTGAATAACCACTTGTCTCACTTGTGTTGGTCTTGCAAAACCACTTTTCGCACTTGTGTTTGTGTTGCAAAACCACTTTTCTCACTTGTGCCATTGTTGAATAACCACTTTACACACTCGTGCTGGTGTTATAAACCACTTTTCACACATGTGTTATTGTTGAATAACCACTTTTCACACTCATGCTAGTGTTGAAAAACATTTTTCGCGCTTGTCTTAGTGTTGCAAAAACCACTTTTTGCGCTTGTCTTAAAGTTGTAAAACCACTTTTCGCACAGGTGTTAGTGTTGTAAAACCACTTTTAGGCCTTTTGCTGGCATTGAAAACCTCTTTATGCACTTGTGTTTGTGTTGCAAAGCCAATTTCCGCACTTGTGCTGGAGTTGCAGAACCACTTTTCACACGCTTCTTTGTGGGAAAAACACTTTCCGCACTTGTGCCAGTGTTGAGAAGCACGTTTTGCTCTTGTGCTGGTGTTGAAAACCACTTTTCATTCTCCTGTTGGTGTTCAAAATTACTTTTAGCACTTGTGTTAGTGTTGCAAAACTACTTTCCGCACTTCGACTGGTGTTGAAAACCACTTTTTGCACTTGTGTTAGTGTTTCAAAACCAATTTCCACACTTGTACTGGCGTTGAAAACATTTTTCCGCGCTTGTGATTATGTTGCAAATCCACTTTTCATCCTCATGTTAGTGTTGAAAAATACATTTCGCACTTGCGCTCGTGTTGAAAACCACTGTCAGCACTTAAGCTGGCATTGAAAACCACTTTTCGCAATTGTGCTAGTGTTGAAAACCACTTTCCACACTTGAGCTGGCGTTGAAAACCACTTGCCTCACTTGTGCCAGTGTTGAGTAACCACTTTTTGCACTTGTGTTAGTGTTAAAAACCACTTTCCGCACTTGTGCTGGTGTTGCAAAACGACTTGTATCACTTGTGCCAGTGTTGAAAAACCACTTTTTGCACTTGTGTTAGTGTTGAAAATCACTTTTCGCACTTGTGTTAGTGTTTCAAAACCACTTTCCACACTTGAGCTGGCGTTGAAAACCACTTGTCTCAATTGTGCCAGTGTTGAATAACCACTTTCCACACTTGTGCTGGCATTGAAAACCACTTTTCGCACTTGCTTTGGTGTTGCAAAACCACTTGTCTCACTTGTGCCATGGTTGAAAAACCACTTTTTGCACTTTTTAGTGTTGAAAACCACTTTTCGCACTTGTGTTAGTGTTGCAAAACCACTTGTCTCACTTGTGCCAGTGTTGAATAACCACTTTAGATACTTGTGTTAGTGTTTCAAAACCACTTTCCACACTTGTGCTGTTGTTGAAAACCATTTTCCGCGCTTGTGCTGGTGTTGCAAAACCACTTTCCGCCCTCATGCTGGTGTGGAAAACCACTTTTTTGCACTTGGGTTAGTTTTGAAAAACCATTTCGAGGAATCGTGCGAGCATTGAAAACCACTTTTTGCACTTGCTTTAGTGTTAAAAACCACTTTCCATGCTGGCATTGAAAACCACTTTTTGCACTTGCTTTAGTGTTAAAAACCACTGTCCCCACTTGTGCTGGCATTGAAAACCATTTTTTGCACTTGCTTTAGTTTTAAAAACCACTTTCCGCACTTGTGTTAGTGTGCAAAACCACTTTCTGCACTGGTGCTGGTGTTGAAAACCACTTTTTGCACTTGTTTTAGTCTTGAATAACCACTTGTCTCACTTGTGTTGGTGTTGCAAAACCACTTTCCACACTTGTGTAAGTGTTGAATCACTTGTCTCACTTGTCTCACTTGTCCACTTGTCTCACTTATTTTAGTGTTGCAAAACCACATGTCTCACTTGTGCCAGTGTTGAAAAACCACTTTTTGCCCTTGTGTTAGTGTTTCAAAACTACTTTCCACACTTGTGTTAGTGTTTCAAAACCACTTTCCACACTTGTGCTGGCGTTGAAAACCACTGTCCGCACTTGCGTTAGTGTTGCAAAACCACTTGTCTCACTTGTGCCAGTGTTGAAAAACCACTTTTTGCACTTGTGTTAGTGTTGAAAATCACTTTTTGTACTTGTGTTAGTGTTTCAAAACCACTTTGCGCACTTGCGCTGGCGTTGAAAACTACTGTCCGCACTTGTGCTGGCATTGAAAACCACTTTTCACACTTGTGTTAGTGTTTCAAAACCACTTTCCACACTTGTGTTAGTGTTGCAAAACCACTTTTCGGACTCGTGCTGGCATTGAAAACCACTTTCTGCACTTGTATTAGTGTTGAAAAACCACTTTTCTCACTTGTGCCATTGTTGATTAACCGCTTTACACACTCGTGCTCGTGTTGAAAACCATCTTTCACACATGTGTTATTGTTGAATAGCCACTTTTCGCACTCGTGCTGGTGTTGAAAAACATTTTTTGCGCTTGTCTTAGTGTTGCAAAAACCACTTTTCGCGCTTGTTTTAAAGTTGCAAAACCACTTTTCACACTTGAGCTGGCGTTGAAAACCACTTGTCCCACTTGTGCCAGTGTTGAATAATCACTTTAGATACTTGTGTTAGTGTTTCAAAACCACTTTCCACACTTACGCTGGCTTTGAAAACCACTCTTCGCACTTGCTTTCGTGTTGCAAAACCACTTGTCTCACTTGTGCCATGGTTGAAAAACCACTTTTTGCACTTGTGTTAGTGTTGAAAATCACTTTTCGCACTTGTGTTAGTGTTGAAAAACCACTTTTCGCACTTGTGTTGGTGCAGGAAACCACTTTTGCACTTGTATTAGTGTGGAAAAAACACTTTTTGCACTTGTGATAGTGTTGAAAAACCACTTTTCTCACTTGTGCCATTGTTGAGTAACCACTTTACACACTCGTGCTAGTGTTGAAAACCACTTTTCACACATTTGTTATTGTTGAATAGCCACTTTTCGCACTCGTGCTAGTGTTGAAAAACATTTTTCGCGCTTGTCTTAGTGTTGCAAAAACCACTTTTCGCGCTTATTTTAAAGTTGTAAAACCACTTTTCGCACTTGTGCCGGTGTTTCAAAACTACTTTCCACACTTGTGTTAGTGTTTCAAAACCACTTTCCACACTTGGGCTGGTGTTGAAAACCACTTTTCGCACTTGCTTTAGTGTTGCAAAACCACTTGTCTCACTTGTGCCATCGTTGAAAAACCACTTTTTGCACTTGTGTTCGTGCTGAAAATCACTTTTCGCACTTGTGTTGGTGTTTCAAAACCACTTTCCACACTTGTGCTGGCATTGAAAACCACCTTTCGCACTTGTGTTAGTGTTTCAAAACCACTTTCCACACTTGTGTTAGTGTTGCAAAACCACTTTTCGGACTCGTGCTAGCATTGAAAACCACTGTCCGCACTTCTGCTGGCATTGAAAACCACTTTCCGCACTTGTGTTTGTGTTGCACAACCACTTTTCTCACTTGTGCCATTGTTGATTAACCGCTTTACACACTCGTGCTCGTGTTGAAAACCATCTTTCGCACATGTGTTATTGTTGAAAAACCACTTTTCGCACTGGTGTTGGTGAAGGAAACCACTTTTTGCACTTGTGTTAGTGTTGAAAACCCACTTTTCGCACATGTGTTAGTGAAGGAAACCACTTTTTGCACTTGTATTAGTGTTGAAAAACCACTTTTCTCACTTGTGCCATTGTTGATTAACCGCTTTACACACTCGTGCTCGTGTTGAAAACCATCTTTCACACATGTGTTATTGTTGAATAGCCACTTTTCGCACTCGTGCTGGTGTTGAAAAACATTTTTCGCGCTTGTCTTAGTGTTGCAAAAACCACTTTTCGCGCTTGTTTTAAAGTTGCAAAACCACTTTTCACACTTGAGCTGGCGTTGAAAACCACTTGTCCCACTTGTGCCAGTGTTGAATAACCACTTTAGATACTTGTGTTAGTGTTTCAAAACCACTTTCCACATTTACGCTGGCGTTGAAAACCACTCTTCGCACTTGCTTTCGTGTTGCAAAACCACTTGTCTCACTTGTGCCATGGTTGAAAAACCACTTTTTGCACTTGTGTTAGTGTTGAAAATCACTTTTCGCACTTGTGTTAGTTTTGAAAAACCACTTTTCGCACTTGTGTTGGTGCAGGAAACCACTTTTGCACTTGTATTAGTGTGGAAAAAACACTTTTTGCACTTGTGATAGTGTTGAAAAACCACTTTTCGCACTTGTGTTAGTGTTGAAAAACCACTTTTCGCACTTGTGTTGGTGCAGGAAACCACTTTTGCACTTGTATTAGTGTGGAAAAAACACTTTTTGCACTTGTGATAGTGTTGAAAAACCACTTTTCGCACTGGTGTTGGTGAAGGAAACCACTTTTTGCACTTGTGTTAGTGTTGAAAACCCACTTTTCGCACATGTGTTAGTGAAGGAAACCACTTTTTGCACTTGTATTAGTGTTGAAAAACCACTTTTCTCACTTGTGCCATTGTTGATTAACCGCTTTACACACTCGTGCTCGTGTTGAAAACCATCTTTCACACATGTGTTATTGTTGAATAGCCACTTTTCGCACTCGTGCTGGTGTTGAAAAACATTTTTCGCGCTTGTCTTAGTGTTGCAAAAACCCCTTTTCGCGCTTGTTTTAAAGTTGCAAAACCACTTTTCACACTTGAGCTGGCGTTGAAAACCACTTGTCCCACTTGTGCCAGTGTTGAATAACCACTTTAGATACTTGTGTTAGTGTTTCAAAACCACTTTCCACACTTACGCTGGCATTGAAAACCACTCTTCGCACTTGCTTTCGTGTTGCAAAACCACTTGTCTCACTTGTGCCATGGTTGAAAATCACTTTTCGCACTTGTGTTAGTGTTGAAAAACCACTTTTCGCACTTGTGTTGGTGCAGGAAACCACTTTTGCACTTGTATTAGTGTGGAAAAAACACTTTTTGCACTTGTGATAATGGTGAAAAACCACTTTTCGCACTTGTGTTAGTGTTGAAAAACCACTTTTCGCACTTGTGTTGGTGCAGGAAACCACTTTTGCACTTGTATTAGTGTGGAAAAAACACTTTTTGCACTTGTGATAGTGTTGAAAAACCACTTTTCGCACTGGTGTTGGTGAAGGAAACCACTTTTTGCACTTGTGTTAGTGTTGAAAACCCACTTTTCGCACATGTGTTAGTGAAGGAAACCACTTTTTGCACTTGTATTAGTGTTGAAAAACCACTTTTCGCACTTGTGTTAGTGTTGAAAAACCACTTTTCGCTCTTGTATTGGTGCAGGAAACCACTTTTGCACTTATATTAGTGTGGAAAAAACACTTTTTGCACTTGTGATAGTCTTGAAAAACCACTTTTCGCACTTGTGTTAGTGTTGAAAAACCACTTTTCGCACTTGTGTTGGTGCAGGAAACCACTTTTGCACTTGTATTAGTGTGGAAAAAGCACTTTTCGCACTTGTGTTAGTGTTGAAAAACCACTTTTTGCACTTGTGTTAGTGTTGAAAAACCACTTTTCGCACTTGTGTTGGTGCAGGAAACCACTTTTGCACTTGTATTAGTGTGGAAAAACCACTTTTCGCACTTCTGTTAGTGTTGAAAAACCACTTTTCGCACTTTTGTTGGTGCAGGAAACCACTTTTGCACTTGTATTAGTGTGGAAAAAATGCTTTTTGCACTTGTGATAGTGTTGAAAAACCACTTTTCGCACTTGTGTTAGTGTTGAAAAACCACTTTTCGCACTTGTGTTGGTGCAGGAAACCACTTTTGCACTTGTATTAGTGTGGAAAAAACACTTTTTGCACTTGTGTTAGTGAAGGAAACCACTTTTCGCACTTGTGTTAGTGTTGAAAACCCACTTTTTGCACTTGTGTTAGTGTTGAAAACCCACTTTTCGCACTTGTGTTAGTGTTGAAAACCCACTTTTCGCACTTGTGTTAGTGTTGAAAAACCACTTTTCGCACTTGTATTGGTGCAGGAAACCACTTTTGCACTTGTATTAGTGTGGAAAAACCACTTTTCGCACTTGTGTTAGTGTTGAAAAACCACTTTTCGCACTTGTGTTAGTGTTGAAAAAACACTTTTTGCACTTGTGTTAGTGAAGGAAACCACTTTTCGCACTTGTGTTAGTGTTGAAAGCCCACTTTTTGCACTTGTGTTAGTGTTGAAAACCCACTTTTCGCACTTGTGTTAGTGTTGAAAAACCACTTTTCGCACTTGTGTTAGTGTTGAAAAACCACTTTTCGCACTGGTGTTGGTGCAGGAAACCACTTTTGCACTTGTATTAGTGTGGAAAAACACTATTCGCACTTGTGTTAGTGTTGAAAAACCACTTTTCGCACTTGTGTTAGTGTTGAAAAACCACTTTTCGCACTGGTGTTGGTGCAGGAAACCACTTTTGCACTTGTATTAGTGTGGAAAAACACTATTCGCACTTGTGTTAGTGTTGAAAAACCACTTTTCGCACTTGTGTTAGTGTTGAAAAACCACTTTTCGCACTGGTGTTGGTGCAGGAAACCACTTTTGCACTTGTATTAGTGTGGAAAAAACACTTTTCGCACTTGCGCTGGTGTTGCAAAACCACTTTCCACACTTGTACTAACGTGAAAAACCATTTCCCACGCTTGTGTTTGTGTTGCAAAACCACTTTCCGCACTCGTGCTGGTGTTGAAAACCACTTTTTGCACATGTGTTGGTCTTGCAAAACCACTTTTCGCACTTGTGTTTGTGTTGCAAAACCACTTTTCTCACTTGTGCCATTGTTGAATAACCACTTTACACACGCGTGCTGGTGTTATAAACCACTTTTCACACATGTGTTATTGTTGAATAACCACTTTTCACACTCATGCTAGTGTTGAAAAACATTTTTCGCGCTTGTCTTAGTGTTGCAAAAACCACTTTTTGCGCTTGTCTTAAAGTTGTAAAACCACTTTTCGCACAGGTGTTAGTGTTGTAAAACCACTTTTAGGCCTTTTCCTGGCATTGAAAACCTCTTTATGCACTTGTGTTTGTGTTGCAAAGCCAATTTCCGCACTTGTGCTGGAGTTGCAGAACCACTTTTCACACGCTTCTTTGTGGGAAAAACACTTTCCGCACTTGTGCTGGTGTTGAAAACCACTTTTTGCACTTGTGTTAGTGTTTCAAAACCAATTTCCACACTTGTACTGGCGTTGAAAACATTTTTCCGCGCTTGTGATTATGTTGCAAATCCACTTTTCACCCTCATGTTAGTGTTGAAAAATACATTTCGCACTTGCGCTCGTGTTGAAAACCACTTTCCACACTTGAGCTGGCGTTGAAAACCACTTGCCTCACTTGTGCCAGTGTTGAGTAACCACTTTTTGCACTTGTGTTAGTGTTAAAAACCACTTTCCGCACTTGTGCTGGTGTTGCAAAACGACTTGTATCACTTGTGCCAGTGTTGAAAAACCACTTTTTGCACTTGTGTTAGTGTTGAAAATCACTTTTCGCACTTGTGTTAGTGTTTCAAAACCACTTTCCACACTTGAGCTGGCGTTGAAAACCACTTGTCTCAATTGTGCCAGTGTTGAATAACCACTTTCCACACTTGTGCTGGCATTGAAAACCACTTTTCGCACTTGCTTTGGTGTTGCAAAACCACTTGTCTCACTTGTGCCATGGTTGAAAAACCACTTTTTGCACTTTTTAGTGTTGAAAACCACTTTTCGCACTTGTGTTAGTGTTGCAAAACCACTTGTCTCACTTGTGCCAGTGTTGAATAACCACTTTAGATACTTGTGTTAGTGTTTCAAAACCACTTTCCACACTTGTGCTGTTGTTGAAAACCATTTTCCGCGCTTGTGCTGGTGTTGCAAAACCACTTTCCGCCCTCATGCTGGTGTGGAAAACCACTTTTTTGCACTTGGGTTAGTTTTGAAAAACCATTTCGAGGAATCGTGCGAGCATTGAAAACCACTTTTTGCACTTGCTTTAGTGTTAAAAATCACTTTTCATGCTGGCATTGAAAACCACTTTTTGCACTTGCTTTAGTGTTAAAAACCACTGTCCCCACTTGTGCTGGCATTGAAAACCACTTTTTGCACTTGCTTTAGTTTTAAAAACCACTTTCCGCACTTGTGTTAGTGTGCAAAACCACTTTCTGCACTCGTGCTGGTGTTGAAAACCACTTTTTGCACTTGTTTTAGTCTTGAATAACCACTTGTCTCACTTGTGTTGGTGTTGCAAAACCACTTTTCGCACTTGTGTAAGTGTTGAATCACTTGTCTCACTTGTCTCACTTGTCCACTTGTCTCACTTATTTTAGTGTTGCAAAACCACATGTCTCACTTGTGCCAGTGTTGAAAAACCACTTTTTGCCCTTGTGTTAGTGTTTCAAAACTACTTTCCACACTTGTGTTAGTGTTTCAAAACCACTTTCCACACTTGTGCTGGCGTTGAAAACCACTGTCCGCACTTGCGTTAGTGTTGCAAAACCACTTGTCTCACTTGTGCCAGTGTTGAAAAACCACTTTTTGCACTTGTGTTAGTGTTGAAAATCACTTTTTGTACTTGTGTTAGTGTTTCAAAACCACTTTGCGCACTTGCGCTGGCGTTGAAAACTACTGTCCGCACTTGTGCTGGCATTGAAAACCACTTTTCACACTTGTGTTAGTGTTTCAAAACCACTTTCCACACTTGTGTTAGTGTTGCAAAACCACTTTTCGGACTCGTGCTGGCATTGAAAACCACTTTCTGCACTTGCATTAGTGTTGAAAAACCACTTTTCTCACTTGTGCCATTGTTGATTAACCGCTTTACACACTCGTGCTCGTGTTGAAAACCATCTTTCACACATGTGTTATTGTTGAATAGCCACTTTTCGCACTCGTGCTGGTGTTGAAAAACATTTTTTGCGCTTGTCTTAGTGTTGCAAAAACCACTTTTCGCGCTTGTTTTAAAGTTGCAAAACCACTTTTCACACTTGAGCTGGCGTTGAAAACCACTTGTCCCACTTGTGCCAGTGTTGAATAATCACTTTAGATACTTGTGTT
Organism: Myxine glutinosa; assembly: GCF_964187855.1. Classification (NCBI taxonomy): domain Eukaryota; kingdom Metazoa; phylum Chordata; class Myxini; order Myxiniformes; family Myxinidae; genus Myxine; species Myxine glutinosa. The sequence goes on along the minus strand of NC_136269.1, from coordinate 46,580,381 downwards.
AGTGTTTCAAAACCACTTTCCACACTTACGCTGGCGTTGAAAACCACTCTTCGCACTTGCTTTCGTGTTGCAAAACCACTTGTCTCACTTGTGCCATGGTTGAAAAACCACTTTTTGCACTTGTGTTAGTGTTGAAAATCACTTTTCGCACTTGTGTTAGTGTTGAAAAACCACTTTTCGCACTTGTGTTGGTGCAGGAAACCACTTTTGCACTTGTATTAGTGTGGAAAAAACACTTTTTGCACTTGTGATAGTGTTGAAAAACCACTTTTCTCACTTGTGCCATTGTTGAGTAACCACTTTACACACTCGTGCTAGTGTTGAAAACCACTTTTCACACATTTGTTATTGTTGAATAGCCACTTTTCGCACTCGTGCTAGTGTTGAAAAACATTTTTCGCGCTTGTCTTAGTGTTGCAAAAACCACTTTTCGCGCTTATTTTAAAGTTGTAAAACCACTTTTCGCACTTGTGCCGGTGTTTCAAAACTACTTTCCACACTTGTGTTAGTGTTTCAAAACCACTTTCCACACTTGGGCTGGTGTTGAAAACCACTTTTTGCACTTGCTTTAGTGTTGCAAAACCACTTGTCTCACTTGTGCCATCGTTGAAAAACCACTTTTTGCACTTGTGTTCGTGCTGAAAATCACTTTTCGCACTTGTGTTAGTGTTGCAAAACCACTTTTCGGACTCGTGCTAGCATTGAAAACCACTGTCCGCACTTCTGCTGGCATTGAAAACCACTTTCCGCACTTGTGTTTGTGTTGCAAAACCACTTTTCTCACTTGTGCCATTGTTGATTAACCGCTTTACACACTCGTGCTCGTGTTGAAAACCATCTTTCACACATGTGTTATTGTTGAAAAACCACTTTTCGCACTGGTGTTGGTGAAGGAAACCACTTTTCGGACTCGTGCTAGCATTGAAAACCACTGTCCGCACTTCTGCTGGCATTGAAAACCACTTTCCGCACTTGTGTTTGTGTTGCAAAACCACTTTTCTCACTTGTGCCATTGTTGATTAACCGCTTTACACACTCGTGCTCGTGTTGAAAACCACCTTTCACACATGTGTTATTGTTGAATAGCCACTTTTCGCATTCGTGCTGGTGTTGAAAAACATTTTTCGCGCTTGTCTTAGTGTTGCAAAAACCACTTTTCGCGCTTGTTTTAAAGTTGCAAAACCACTTTTCACACTTGAGCTGGCGTTGAAAACCACTTGTCCCACTTGTGCCAGTGTTGAATAACCACTTTAGATACTTGTGTTAGTGTTTCAAAACCACTTTCCACACTTACGCTGGCATTGAAAACCACTCTTCACACTTGCTTTCGTGTTGCAAAACCACTTGTCTCACTTGTGCCATGGTTGAAAAACCAGTTTTTGCACTTGTGTTAGTGTTGAAAATCACTTTTCGCACTTGTGTTAGTGTTGAAAAACCACTTTTCGCACTTGTGTTGGTGCAGGAAACCACTTTTGCACTTGTATTAGTGTGGAAAAAACACTTTTTGCTCTTGTGATAGTGTTGAAAAACCACTTTTCGCACTTGTGTTAGTGTTGAAAAACCACTTTTCGCACTTGTGTTGGTGCAGGAAACCACTTTTGCACTTGTATTAGTGTGGAAAAAACACTTTTTGCACTTGTGATAGTGTTGAAAAACCACTTTTCGCACTGGTGTTGGTGAAGGAAACCACTTTTTGCACTTGTGTTAGTGTTGAAAACCCACTTTTTGCACTTGTGTTAGTGTTTCAAAACCAATTTCCACACTTGTACTGGCGTTGAAAACATTTTTCCGCGCTTGTGATTATGTTGCAAATCCACTTTTCACCCTCATGTTAGTGTTGAAAAATACATTTCGCACTTGCGCTCGTGTTGAAAACCACTGTCAGCACTTAAGCTGGCATTGAAAACCACTTTTCGCAATTGTGCTAGTGTTGAAAACCACTTGCCTCACTTGTGCCAGTGTTGAGTAACCACTTTTTGCACTTGTGTTAGTGTTAAAAACCACTTTCCGCACTTGTGCTGGTGTTGCAAAACGACTTGTATCACTTGTGCCAGTGTTGAAAAACCACTTTTTGCACTTGTGTTAGTGTTGAAAATCACTTTTCGCACTTGTGTTAGTGTTTCAAAACCACTTTCCACACTTGAGCTGGCATTGAAAACCACTTGTCTCAATTGTGCCAGTGTTGAATAACCACTTTCCACACTTGTGCTGGCATTGAAAACCACTTTTCGCACTTGCTTTGGTGTTGCAAAACCACTTGTCTCACTTGTGCCATGGTTGAAAAACCACTTTTTGCACTTTTTAGTGTTGAAAACCACTTTTTGCACTTGTGTTAGTGATGCAAAACCACTTGTCTCACTTGTGCCAGTGTTGAATAACCACTTTAGATACTTGTGTTAGTGTTTCAAAAACCACTTTCCACACTTGTGCTGTTGTTGAAAACCATTTTCCGCGCTTGTGCTGGTGTTGCAAAACCACTTTCCGCCCTCATGCTGGTGTGGAAAACCACTTTTTTGCACTTGGGTTAGTTTTGAAAAACCATTTCGAGGACTCGTGCGAGCATTGAAAACCACTTTTTGCACTTGCTTTAGTGTTAAAAATCACTTTCCATGCTGGCATTGAAAACCACTTTTTGCACTTGCTTTAGTGTTAAAAACCACTGTCTCCACTTGTGCTGGCATTGAAAACCACTTTTTGCACTTGCTTTAGTTTTAAAAACCACTTTCCGCACTTGTGTTAGTGTGCAAAACCACTTTCTGCACTCGTGCTGGTGTTGAAAACCACTTTTTGCACTTGTTTTAGTCTTGAATAACCACTTGTCTCACTTGTGTTGGTGTTGCAAAACCACTTTTCGCACTTGTGTAAGTGTTGAATCACTTGTCTCACTTGTCTCACTTGTCCACTTGTCTCACTTATTTTAGTGTTGCAAAACCACATGTCTCACTTGTGCCAGTGTTGAAAAACCACTTTTTGCCCTTGTGTTAGTGTTTCAAAACTACTTTCCACACTTGTGTTAGTGTTTCAAAACCACTTTCCACACTTGTGCTGGCGTTGAAAACCACTGTCCGCACTTGCGTTAGTGTTGCAAAACCACTTGTCTCACTTGTGCCAGTGTTGAAAAATCACTTTTTGCACTTGTGTTAGTGTTGAAAATCACTTTTTGTACTTGTGTTAGTGTTTCAAAACCACTTTGCACACTTGCGCTGGCGTTGAAAACTACTGTCCGCACTTGTGCTGGCATTGAAAACCACTTTTCACACTTGTGTTAGTGTTTCAAAACCACTTTCCACACTTGTGTTAGTGTTGCAAAACCACTTTTCGGACTCGTGCTGGCATTGAAAACCACTTTCTGCACTTGTGTTTGTGTTGCAAAACCACTTTTCTCACTTGTGCCATTGTTGAGTAACCACTTTACACACTCGTGCTAGTGTTGAAAACCACTTTTCACACATTTGTTATTGTTGAATAGCCACTTTTCGCACTCGTGCTAGTGTTGAAAAACATTTTTCGCGCTTGTCTTAGTGTTGCAAAAACCACTTTTCGCGCTTATTTTAAAGTTGTAAAACCACTTTTCGCACTTGTGCTGGTGTTTCAAAACTACTTTCCACACTTGTGTTAGTGTTTCAAAACCACTTTCCACACTTGGGCTGGTGTTGAAAACCACTTTTCGCACTTGCTTTAGTGTTGCAAAACCACTTGTCTCACTTGTGCCATGGTTGAAAAACCACTTTTTGCACTTGTGTTCGTGCTGAAAATCACTTTTCGCACTTGTGTTAGTGTTTCAAAACCACTTTCCACACTTGAGCTGGCGTTGAAAACCACTTGTCTCAATTGTGCCAGTGTTGAATAACCACTTTCCACACTTGTGCTGGCATTGAAAACCACTTTTCGCACTTGCTTTGGTGTTGCAAAACCACTTGTCTCACTTGTGCCATGGTTGAAAAACCACTTTTTGCACTTTTTAGTGTTGAAAACCACTTTTCGCACTTGTGTTAGTGTTGCAAAACCACTTGTCTCACTTGTGCCAGTGTTGAATAACCACTTTAGATACTTGTGTTAGTGTTTCAAAACCACTTTCCACACTTGTGCTGTTGTTGAAAACCATTTTCCGCGCTTGTGCTGGTGTTGCAAAACCACTTTCCGCCCTCATGCTGGTGTGGAAAACCACTTTTTTGCACTTGGGTTAGTTTTGAAAAACCATTTCGAGGAATCGTGCGAGCATTGAAAACAACTTTTTGCACTTGCTTTAGTGTTAAAAATCACTTTTCATGCTGGCATTGAAAACCACTTTTTGCACTTGCTTTAGTGTTAAAAACCACTGTCCCCACTTGTGCTGGCATTGAAAACCACTTTTTGCACTTGCTTTAGTTTTAAAAACCACTTTCCGCACTTGTGTTAGTGTGCAAAACCACTTTCTGCACTCGTGCTGGTGTTGAAAACCACTTTTTGCACTTGTTTTAGTCTTGAATAACCACTTGTCTCACTTGTGTTGGTGTTGCAAAACCACTTTTCGCACTTGTGTAAGTGTTGAATCACTTGTCTCACTTGTCTCACTTGTCCACTTGTCTCACTTATTTTAGTGTTGCAAAACCACATGTCTCACTTGTGCCAGTGTTGAAAAACCACTTTTTGCCCTTGTGTTAGTGTTTCAAAACTACTTTCCACACTTGTGTTAGTGTTTCAAAACCACTTTCCACACTTGTGCTGGCGTTGAAAACCACTGTCCGCACTTGCGTTAGTGTTGCAAAACCACTTGTCTCACTTGTGCCAGTGTTGAAAAACCACTTTTTGCACTTGTGTTAGTGTTGAAAATCACTTTTTGTACTTGTGTTAGTGTTTCAAAACCACTTTGCGCACTTGCGCTGGCGTTGAAAACTACTGTCCGCACTTGTGCTGGCATTGAAAACCACTTTTCACACTTGTGTTAGTGTTTCAAAACCACTTTCCACACTTGTGTTAGTGTTGCAAAACCACTTTTCGGACTCGTGCTGGCATTGAAAACCACTTTCTGCACTTGTATTAGTGTTGAAAAACCACTTTTCTCACTTGTGCCATTGTTGATTAACCGCTTTACACACTCGTGCTCGTGTTGAAAACCATCTTTCACACATGTGTTATTGTTGAATAGCCACTTTTCGCACTCGTGCTGGTGTTGAAAAACATTTTTTGCGCTTGTCTTAGTGTTGCAAAAACCACTTTTCGCGCTTGTTTTAAAGTTGCAAAACCACTTTTCACACTTGAGCTGGCGTTGAAAACCACTTGTCCCACTTGTGCCAGTGTTGAATAATCACTTTAGATACTTGTGTTAGTGTTTCAAAACCACTTTCCACACTTACGCTGGCGTTGAAAACCACTCTTCGCACTTGCTTTCGTGTTGCAAAACCACTTGTCTCACTTGTGCCATGGTTGAAAAACCACTTTTTGCACTTGTGTTAGTGTTGAAAATCACTTTTCGCACTTGTGTTAGTGTTGAAAAACCACTTTTCGCACTTGTGTTGGTGCAGGAAACCACTTTTGCACTTGTATTAGTGTGGAAAAAACACTTTTTGCACTTGTGATAGTGTTGAAAAACCACTTTTCTCACTTGTGCCATTGTTGAGTAACCACTTTACACACTCGTGCTGGTGTTGAAAACCACTTTTCACACATTTGTTATTGTTGAATAGCCACTTTTCGCACTCGTGCTAGTGTTGAAAAACATTTTTCGCGCTTGTCTTAGTGTTGCAAAAACCACTTTTCGCGCTTATTTTAAAGTTGTAAAACCACTTTTCGCACTTGTGCCGGTGTTTCAAAACTACTTTCCACACTTGTGTTAGTGTTTCAAAACCACTTTCCACACTTGGGCTGGTGTTGAAAACCACTTTTCGCACTTGCTTTAGTGTTGCAAAACCACTTGTCTCACTTGTGCCATCGTTGAAAAACCACTTTTTGCACTTGTGTTCGTGCTGAAAATCACTTTTCGCACTTGTGTTGGTGTTTCAAAACCACTTTCCACACTTGTGCTGGCATTGAAAACCACCTTTCGCACTTGTGTTAGTGTTTCAAAACCACTTTCCACACTTGTGTTAGTGTTGCAAAACCACTTTTCGGACTCGTGCTAGCATTGAAAACCACTGTCCGCACTTCTGCTGGCATTGAAAACCACTTTCCGCACTTGTGTTTGTGTTGCAAAACCACTTTTCTCACTTGTGCCATTGTTGATTAACCGCTTTACACACTCGTGCTCGTGTTGAAAACCATCTTTCACACATGTGTTATTGTTGAAAAACCACTTTTCGCACTGGTGTTGGTGAAGGAAACCACTTTTCGGACTCGTGCTAGCATTGAAAACCACTGTCCGCACTTCTGCTGGCATTGAAAACCACTTTCCGCACTTGTGTTTGTGTTGCAAAACCACTTTTCTCACTTGTGCCATTGTTGATTAACCGCTTTACACACTCGTGCTCGTGTTGAAAACCACCTTTCACACATGTGTTATTGTTGAATAGCCACTTTTCGCATTCGTGCTGGTGTTGAAAAACATTTTTCGCGCTTGTCTTAGTGTTGCAAAAACCACTTTTCGCGCTTGTTTTAAAGTTGCAAAACCACTTTTCACACTTGAGCTGGCGTTGAAAACCACTTGTCCCACTTGTGCCAGTGTTGAATAACCACTTTAGATACTTGTGTTAGTGTTTCAAAACCACTTTCCACACTTACGCTGGCATTGAAAACCACTCTTCACACTTGCTTTCGTGTTGCAAAACCACTTGTCTCACTTGTGCCATGGTTGAAAAACCAGTTTTTGCACTTGTGTTAGTGTTGAAAATCACTTTTCGCACTTGTGTTAGTGTTGAAAAACCACTTTTCGCACTTGTGTTGGTGCAGGAAACCACTTTTGCACTTGTATTAGTGTGGAAAAAACACTTTTTGCTCTTGTGATAGTGTTGAAAAACCACTTTTCGCACTTGTGTTAGTGTTGAAAAACCACTTTTCGCACTTGTGTTGGTGCAGGAAACCACTTTTGCACTTGTATTAGTGTGGAAAAAACACTTTTTGCACTTGTGATAGTGTTGAAAAACCACTTTTCGCACTGGTGTTGGTGAAGGAAACCACTTTTTGCACTTGTGTTAGTGTTGAAAACCCACTTTTTGCACTTGTGTTAGTGTTTCAAAACCAATTTCCACACTTGTACTGGCGTTGAAAACATTTTTCCGCGCTTGTGATTATGTTGCAAATCCACTTTTCACCCTCATGTTAGTGTTGAAAAATACATTTCGCACTTGCGCTCGTGTTGAAAACCACTGTCAGCACTTAAGCTGGCATTGAAAACCACTTTTCGCAATTGTGCTAGTGTTGAAAACCACTTTCCACACTTGAGCTGGCGTTGAAAACCACTTGCCTCACTTGTGCCAGTGTTGAGTAACCACTTTTTGCACTTGTGTTAGTGTTAAAAACCACTTTCCGCACTTGTGCTGGTGTTGCAAAACGACTTGTATCACTTGTGCCAGTGTTGAAAAACCACTTTTTGCACTTGTGTTAGTGTTGAAAATCACTTTTCGCACTTGTGTTAGTGTTTCAAAACCACTTTCCACACTTGAGCTGGCATTGAAAACCACTTGTCTCAATTGTGCCAGTGTTGAATAACCACTTTCCACACTTGTGCTGGCATTGAAAACCACTTTTCGCACTTGCTTTGGTGTTGCAAAACCACTTGTCTCACTTGTGCCATGGTTGAAAAACCACTTTTTGCACTTTTTAGTGTTGAAAACCACTTTTTGCACTTGTGTTAGTGATGCAAAACCACTTGTCTCACTTGTGCCAGTGTTGAATAACCACTTTAGATACTTGTGTTAGTGTTTCAAAAACCACTTTCCACACTTGTGCTGTTGTTGAAAACCATTTTCCGCGCTTGTGCTGGTGTTGCAAAACCACTTTCCGCCCTCATGCTGGTGTGGAAAACCACTTTTTTGCACTTGGGTTAGTTTTGAAAAACCATTTCGAGGACTCGTGCGAGCATTGAAAACCACTTTTTGCACTTGCTTTAGTGTTAAAAATCACTTTCCATGCTGGCATTGAAAACCACTTTTTGCACTTGCTTTAGTGTTAAAAACCACTGTCTCCACTTGTGCTGGCATTGAAAACCACTTTTTGCACTTGCTTTAGTTTTAAAAACCACTTTCCGCACTTGTGTTAGTGTGCAAAACCACTTTCTGCACTCGTGCTGGTGTTGAAAACCACTTTTTGCACTTGTTTTAGTCTTGAATAACCACTTGTCTCACTTGTGTTGGTGTTGCAAAACCACTTTTCGCACTTGTGTAAGTGTTGAATCACTTGTCTCACTTGTCTCACTTGTCCACTTGTCTCACTTATTTTAGTGTTGCAAAACCACATGTCTCACTTGTGCCAGTGTTGAAAAACCACTTTTTGCCCTTGTGTTAGTGTTTCAAAACTACTTTCCACACTTGTGTTAGTGTTTCAAAACCACTTTCCACACTTGTGCTGGCGTTGAAAACCACTGTCCGCACTTGCGTTAGTGTTGCAAAACCACTTGTCTCACTTGTGCCAGTGTTGAAAAATCACTTTTTGCACTTGTGTTAGTGTTGAAAATCACTTTTTGTACTTGTGTTAGTGTTTCAAAACCACTTTGCACACTTGCGCTGGCGTTGAAAACTACTGTCCGCACTTGTGCTGGCATTGAAAACCACTTTTCACACTTGTGTTAGTGTTTCAAAACCACTTTCCACACTTGTGTTAGTGTTGCAAAACCACTTTTCGGACTCGTGCTGGCATTGAAAACCACTTTCTGCACTTGTGTTTGTGTTGCAAAACCACTTTTCTCACTTGTGCCATTGTTGAGTAACCACTTTACACACTCGTGCTAGTGTTGAAAACCACTTTTCACACATTTGTTATTGTTGAATAGCCACTTTTCGCACTCGTGCTAGTGTTGAAAAACATTTTTCGCGCTTGTCTTAGTGTTGCAAAAACCACTTTTCGCGCTTATTTTAAAGTTGTAAAACCACTTTTCGCACTTGTGCTGGTGTTTCAAAACTACTTTCCACACTTGTGTTAGTGTTTCAAAACCACTTTCCACACTTGGGCTGGTGTTGAAAACCACTTTTCGCACTTGCTTTAGTGTTGCAAAACCACTTGTCTCACTTGTGCCATGGTTGAAAAACCACTTTTTGCACTTGTGTTCGTGCTGAAAATCACTTTTCGCACTTGTGTTAGTGTTTCAAAACCACTTTCCACACTTGAGCTGGCGTTGAAAACCACTTGTCTCAATTGTGCCAGTGTTGAATAACCACTTTCCACACTTGTGCTGGCATTGAAAACCACTTTTCGCACTTGCTTTGGTGTTGCAAAACCACTTGTCTCACTTGTGCCATGGTTGAAAAACCACTTTTTGCACTTTTTAGTGTTGAAAACCACTTTTCGCACTTGTGTTAGTGTTGCAAAACCACTTGTCTCACTTGTGCCAGTGTTGAATAACCACTTTAGATACTTGTGTTAGTGTTTCAAAACCACTTTCCACACTTGTGCTGTTGTTGAAAACCATTTTCCGCGCTTGTGCTGGTGTTGCAAAACCACTTTCCGCCCTCATGCTGGTGTGGAAAACCACTTTTTTGCACTTGGGTTAGTTTTGAAAAACCATTTCGAGGAATCGTGCGAGCATTGAAAACAACTTTTTGCACTTGCTTTAGTGTTAAAAATCACTTTTCATGCTGGCATTGAAAACCACTTTTTGCACTTGCTTTAGTGTTAAAAACCACTGTCCCCACTTGTGCTGGCATTGAAAACCACTTTTTGCACTTGCTTTAGTTTTAAAAACCACTTTCCGCACTTGTGTTAGTGTGCAAAACCACTTTCTGCACTCGTGCTGGTGTTGAAAACCACTTTTTGCACTTGTTTTAGTCTTGAATAACCACTTGTCTCACTTGTGTTGGTGTTGCAAAACCACTTTTCGCACTTGTGTAAGTGTTGAATCACTTGTCTCACTTGTCTCACTTGTCCACTTGTCTCACTTATTTTAGTGTTGCAAAACCACATGTCTCACTTGTGCCAGTGTTGAAAAACCACTTTTTGCCCTTGTGTTAGTGTTTCAAAACTACTTTCCACACTTGTGTTAGTGTTTCAAAACCACTTTCCACACTTGTGCTGGCGTTGAAAACCACTGTCCGCACTTGCGTTAGTGTTGCAAAACCACTTGTCTCACTTGTGCCAGTGTTGAAAAACCACTTTTTGCACTTGTGTTAGTGTTGAAAATCACTTTTTGTACTTGTGTTAGTGTTTCAAAACCACTTTGCGCACTTGCGCTGGCGTTGAAAACTACTGTCCGCACTTGTGCTGGCATTGAAAACCACTTTTCACACTTGTGTTAGTGTTTCAAAACCACTTTCCACACTTGTGTTAGTGTTGCAAAACCACTTTTCGGACTCGTGCTGGCATTGAAAACCACTTTCTGCACTTGTATTAGTGTTGAAAAACCACTTTTCTCACTTGTGCCATTGTTGATTAACCGCTTTACACACTCGTGCTCGTGTTGAAAACCATCTTTCACACATGTGTTATTGTTGAATAGCCACTTTTCGCACTCGTGCTGGTGTTGAAAAACATTTTTTGCGCTTGTCTTAGTGTTGCAAAAACCACTTTTCGCGCTTGTTTTAAAGTTGCAAAACCACTTTTCACACTTGAGCTGGCGTTGAAAACCACTTGTCCCACTTGTGCCAGTGTTGAATAATCACTTTAGATACTTGTGTTAGTGTTTCAAAACCACTTTCCACACTTACGCTGGCGTTGAAAACCACTCTTCGCACTTGCTTTCGTGTTGCAAAACCACTTGTCTCACTTGTGCCATGGTTGAAAAACCACTTTTTGCACTTGTGTTAGTGTTGAAAATCACTTTTCGCACTTGTGTTAGTGTTGAAAAACCACTTTTCGCACTTGTGTTGGTGCAGGAAACCACTTTTGCACTTGTATTAGTGTGGAAAAAACACTTTTTGCACTTGTGATAGTGTTGAAAAACCACTTTTCTCACTTGTGCCATTGTTGAGTAACCACTTTACACACTCGTGCTAGTGTTGAAAACCACTTTTCACACATTTGTTATTGTTGAATAGCCACTTTTCGCACTCGTGCTAGTGTTGAAAAACATTTTTCGCGCTTGTCTTAGTGTTGCAAAAACCACTTTTCGCGCTTATTTTAAAGTTGTAAAACCACTTTTCGCACTTGTGCCGGTGTTTCAAAACTACTTTCCACACTTGTGTTAGTGTTTCAAAACCACTTTCCACACTTGGGCTGGTGTTGAAAACCACTTTTCGCACTTGCTTTAGTGTTGCAAAACCACTTGTCTCACTTGTGCCATCGTTGAAAAACCACTTTTTGCACTTGTGTTCGTGCTGAAAATCACTTTTCGCACTTGTGTTGGTGTTTCAAAACCACTTTCCACACTTGTGCTGGCATTGAAAACCACCTTTCGCACTTGTGTTAGTGTTTCAAAACCACTTTCCACACTTGTGTTAGTGTTGCAAAACCACTTTTCGGACTCGTGCTAGCATTGAAAACCACTGTCCGCACTTCTGCTGGCATTGAAAACCACTTTCCGCACTTGTGTTTGTGTTGCAAAACCACTTTTCTCACTTGTGCCATTGTTGATTAACCGCTTTACACACTCGTGCTCGTGTTGAAAACCATCTTTCACACATGTGTTATTGTTGAAAAACCACTTTTCGCACTGGTGTTGGTGAAGGAAACCACTTTTCGGACTCGTGCTAGCATTGAAAACCACTGTCCGCACTTCTGCTGGCATTGAAAACCACTTTCCGCACTTGTGTTTGTGTTGCAAAACCACTTTTCTCACTTGTGCCATTGTTGATTAACCGCTTTACACACTCGTGCTCGTGTTGAAAACCACCTTTCACACATGTGTTATTGTTGAATAGCCACTTTTCGCATTCGTGCTGGTGTTGAAAAACATTTTTCGCGCTTGTCTTAGTGTTGCAAAAACCACTTTTCGCGCTTGTTTTAAAGTTGCAAAACCACTTTTCACACTTGAGCTGGCGTTGAAAACCACTTGTCCCACTTGTGCCAGTGTTGAATAACCACTTTAGATACTTGTGTTAGTGTTTCAAAACCACTTTCCACACTTACGCTGGCATTGAAAACCACTCTTCACACTTGCTTTCGTGTTGCAAAACCACTTGTCTCACTTGTGCCATGGTTGAAAAACCAGTTTTTGCACTTGTGTTAGTGTTGAAAATCACTTTTCGCACTTGTGTTAGTGTTGAAAAACCACTTTTCGCACTTGTGTTGGTGCAGGAAACCACTTTTGCACTTGTATTAGTGTGGAAAAAACACTTTTTGCTCTTGTGATAGTGTTGAAAAACCACTTTTCGCACTTGTGTTAGTGTTGAAAAACCACTTTTCGCACTTGTGTTGGTGCAGGAAACCACTTTTGCACTTGTATTAGTGTGGAAAAAACACTTTTTGCACTTGTGATAGTGTTGAAAAACCACTTTTCGCACTGGTGTTGGTGAAGGAAACCACTTTTTGCACTTGTGTTAGTGTTGAAAACCCACTTTTTGCACTTGTGTTAGTGTTTCAAAACCAATTTCCACACTTGTACTGGCGTTGAAAACATTTTTCCGCGCTTGTGATTATGTTGCAAATCCACTTTTCACCCTCATGTTAGTGTTGAAAAATACATTTCGCACTTGCGCTCGTGTTGAAAACCACTGTCAGCACTTAAGCTGGCATTGAAAACCACTTTTCGCAATTGTGCTAGTGTTGAAAACCACTTTCCACACTTGAGCTGGCGTTGAAAACCACTTGCCTCACTTGTGCCAGTGTTGAGTAACCACTTTTTGCACTTGTGTTAGTGTTAAAAACCACTTTCCGCACTTGTGCTGGTGTTGCAAAACGACTTGTATCACTTGTGCCAGTGTTGAAAAACCACTTTTTGCACTTGTGTTAGTGTTGAAAATCACTTTTCGCACTTGTGTTAGTGTTTCAAAACCACTTTCCACACTTGAGCTGGCATTGAAAACCACTTGTCTCAATTGTGCCAGTGTTGAATAACCACTTTCCACACTTGTGCTGGCATTGAAAACCACTTTTCGCACTTGCTTTGGTGTTGCAAAACCACTTGTCTCACTTGTGCCATGGTTGAAAAACCACTTTTTGCACTTTTTAGTGTTGAAAACCACTTTTTGCACTTGTGTTAGTGATGCAAAACCACTTGTCTCACTTGTGCCAGTGTTGAATAACCACTTTAGATACTTGTGTTAGTGTTTCAAAAACCACTTTCCACACTTGTGCTGTTGTTGAAAACCATTTTCCGCGCTTGTGCTGGTGTTGCAAAACCACTTTCCGCCCTCATGCTGGTGTGGAAAACCACTTTTTTGCACTTGGGTTAGTTTTGAAAAACCATTTCGAGGACTCGTGCGAGCATTGAAAACCACTTTTTGCACTTGCTTTAGTGTTAAAAATCACTTTCCATGCTGGCATTGAAAACCACTTTTTGCACTTGCTTTAGTGTTAAAAACCACTGTCTCCACTTGTGCTGGCATTGAAAACCACTTTTTGCACTTGCTTTAGTTTTAAAAACCACTTTCCGCACTTGTGTTAGTGTGCAAAACCACTTTCTGCACTCGCGCTGGTGTTGAAAACCACTTTTTGCACTTGTTTTAGTCTTGAATAACCACTTGTCTCACTTGTGTTGGTGTTGCAAAACCACTTTTCGCACTTGTGTAAGTGTTGAATCACTTGTCTCACTTGTCTCACTTGTCCACTTGTCTCACTTATTTTAGTGTTGCAAAACCACATGTCTCACTTGTGCCAGTGTTGAAAAACCACTTTTTGCCCTTGTGTTAGTGTTTCAAAACTACTTTCCACACTTGTGTTAGTGTTTCAAAACCACTTTCCACACTTGTGCTGGCGTTGAAAACCACTGTCCGCACTTGCGTTAGTGTTGCAAAACCACTTGTCTCACTTGTGCCAGTGTTGAAAAATCACTTTTTGCACTTGTGTTAGTGTTGAAAATCACTTTTTGTACTTGTGTTAGTGTTTCAAAACCACTTTGCACACTTGCGCTGGCGTTGAAAACTACTGTCCGCACTTGTGCTGGCATTGAAAACCACTTTTCACACTTGTGTTAGTGTTTCAAAACCACTTTCCACACTTGTGTTAGTGTTGCAAAACCACTTTTCGGACTCGTGCTGGCATTGAAAACCACTTTCTGCACTTGTGTTTGTGTTGCAAAACCACTTTTCTCACTTGTGCCATTGTTGAGTAACCACTTTACACACTCGTGCTAGTGTTGAAAACCACTTTTCACACATTTGTTATTGTTGAATAGCCACTTTTCGCACTCGTGCTAGTGTTGAAAAACATTTTTCGCGCTTGTCTTAGTGTTGCAAAAACCACTTTTCGCGCTTATTTTAAAGTTGTAAAACCACTTTTCGCACTTGTGCTGGTGTTTCAAAACTACTTTCCACACTTGTGTTAGTGTTTCAAAACCACTTTCCACACTTGGGCTGGTGTTGAAAACCACTTTTCGCACTTGCTTTAGTGTTGCAAAACCACTTGTCTCACTTGTGCCATGGTTGAAAAACCACTTTTTGCACTTGTGTTCGTGCTGAAAATCACTTTTCGCACTTGTGTTAGTGTTTCAAAACCACTTTCCACACTTGAGCTGGCGTTGAAAACCACTTGTCTCAATTGTGCCAGTGTTGAATAACCACTTTCCACACTTGTGCTGGCATTGAAAACCACTTTTCGCACTTGCTTTGGTGTTGCAAAACCACTTGTCTCACTTGTGCCATGGTTAAAAAACCACTTTTTGCACTTTTTAGTGTTGAAAACCACTTTTCGCACTTGTGTTAGTGTTGCAAAACCACTTGTCTCACTTGTGCCAGTGTTGAATAACCACTTTAGATACTTGTGTTAGTGTTTCAAAACCACTTTCCACACTTGTGCTGTTGTTGAAAACCATTTTCCGCGCTTGTGCTGGTGTTGCAAAACCACTTTCCGCCCTCATGCTGGTGTGGAAAACCACTTTTTTGCACTTGGGTTAGTTTTGAAAAACCATTTCGAGGAATCGTGCGAGCATTGAAAACCACTTTTTGCACTTGCTTTAGTGTTAAAAATCACTTTTCATGCTGGCATTGAAAACCACTTTTTGCACTTGCTTTAGTGTTAAAAACCACTGTCCCCACTTGTGCTGGCATTGAAAACCACTTTTTGCACTTGCTTTAGTTTTAAAAACCACTTTCCGCACTTGTGTTAGTGTGCAAAACCACTTTCTGCACTCGTGCTGGTGTTGAAAACCACTTTTTGCACTTGTTTTAGTCTTGAATAACCACTTGTCTCACTTGTGTTGGTGTTGCAAAACCACTTTTCGCACTTGTGTAAGTGTTGAATCACTTGTCTCACTTGTCTCACTTGTCCACTTGTCTCACTTATTTTAGTGTTGCAAAACCACATGTCTCACTTGTGCCAGTGTTGAAAAACCACTTTTTGCCCTTGTGTTAGTGTTTCAAAACTACTTTCCACACTTGTGTTAGTGTTTCAAAACCACTTTCCACACTTGTGCTGGCGTTGAAAACCACTGTCCGCACTTGCGTTAGTGTTGCAAAACCACTTGTCTCACTTGTGCCAGTGTTGAAAAACCACTTTTTGCACTTGTGTTAGTGTTGAAAATCACTTTTTGTACTTGTGTTAGTGTTTCAAAACCACTTTGCGCACTTGCGCTGGCGTTGAAAACTACTGTCCGCACTTGTGCTGGCATTGAAAACCACTTTTCACACTTGTGTTAGTGTTTCAAAACCACTTTCCACACTTGTGTTAGTGTTGCAAAACCACTTTTCGGACTCGTGCTGGCATTGAAAACCACTTTCTGCACTTGTATTAGTGTTGAAAAACCACTTTTCTCACTTGTGCCATTGTTGATTAACCGCTTTACACACTCGTGCTCGTGTTGAAAACCATCTTTCACACATGTGTTATTGTTGAATAGCCACTTTTCGCACTCGTGCTGGTGTTGAAAAACATTTTTTGCGCTTGTCTTAGTGTTGCAAAAACCACTTTTCGCGCTTGTTTTAAAGTTGCAAAACCACTTTTCACACTTGAGCTGGCGTTGAAAACCACTTGTCCCACTTGTGCCAGTGTTGAATAATCACTTTAGATACTTGTGTTAGTGTTTCAAAACCACTTTCCACACTTACGCTGGCGTTGAAAACCACTCTTCCCACTTGCTTTCGTGTTGCAAAACCACTTGTCTCACTTGTGCCATGGTTGAAAAACCACTTTTTGCACTTGTGTTAGTGTTGAAAATCACTTTTCGCACTTGTGTTAGTGTTGAAAAACCACTTTTCGCACTTGTGTTGGTGCAGGAAACCACTTTTGCACTTGTATTAGTGTGGAAAAAACACTTTTTGCACTTGTGATAGTGTTGAAAAACCACTTTTCTCACTTGTGCCATTGTTGAGTAACCACTTTACACACTCGTGCTAGTGTTGAAAACCACTTTTCACACATTTGTTATTGTTGAATAGCCACTTTTCGCACTCGTGCTAGTGTTGAAAAACATTTTTCGCGCTTGTCTTAGTGTTGCAAAAACCACTTTTCGCGCTTATTTTAAAGTTGTAAAACCACTTTTCGCACTTGTGCCGGTGTTTCAAAACTACTTTCCACACTTGTGTTAGTGTTTCAAAACCACTTTCCACACTTGGGCTGGTGTTGAAAACCACTTTTCGCACTTGCTTTAGTGTTGCAAAACCACTTGTCTCACTTGTGCCATCGTTGAAAAACCACTTTTTGCACTTGTGTTCGTGCTGAAAATCACTTTTCGCACTTGTGTTGGTGTTTCAAAACCACTTTCCACACTTGTGCTGGCATTGAAAACCACCTTTCGCACTTGTGTTAGTGTTTCAAAACCACTTTCCACACTTGTGTTAGTGTTGCAAAACCACTTTTCGGACTCGTGCTAGCATTGAAAACCACTGTCCGCACTTCTGCTGGCATTGAAAACCACTTTCCGCACTTGTGTTTGTGTTGCAAAACCACTTTTCTCACTTGTGCCATTGTTGATTAACCGCTTTACACACTCGTGCTCGTGTTGAAAACCATCTTTCACACATGTGTTATTGTTGAAAAACCACTTTTTGCACTGGTGTTGGTGAAGGAAACCACTTTTCGGACTCGTGCTAGCATTGAAAACCACTGTCCGCACTTCTGCTGGCATTGAAAACCACTTTCCGCACTTGTGTTTGTGTTGCAAAACCACTTTTCTCACTTGTGCCATTGTTGATTAACCGCTTTACACACTCGTGCTCGTGTTGAAAACCACCTTTCACACATGTGTTATTGTTGAATAGCCACTTTTCGCATTCGTGCTGGTGTTGAAAAACATTTTTCGCGCTTGTCTTAGTGTTGCAAAAACCACTTTTCGCGCTTGTTTTAAAGTTGCAAAACCACTTTTCACACTTGAGCTGGCGTTGAAAACCACCTGTCCCACTTGTGCCAGTGTTGAATAACCACTTTAGATACTTGTGTTAGTGTTTCAAAACCACTTTCCACACTTACGCTGGCATTGAAAACCACTCTTCACACTTGCTTTCGTGTTGCAAAACCACTTGTCTCACTTGTGCCATGGTTGAAAAACCAGTTTTTGCACTTGTGTTAGTGTTGAAAATCACTTTTCGCACTTGTGTTAGTGTTGAAAAACCACTTTTCGCACTTGTGTTGGTGCAGGAAACCACTTTTGCACTTGTATTAGTGTGGAAAAAACACTTTTTGCTCTTGTGATAGTGTTGAAAAACCACTTTTCGCACTTGTGTTAGTGTTGAAAAACCACTTTTCGCACTTGTGTTGGTGCAGGAAACCACTTTTGCACTTGTATTAGTGTGGAAAAAACACTTTTTGCACTTGTGATAGTGTTGAAAAACCACTTTTCACACTGGTGTTGGTGAAGGAAACCACTTTTTGCACTTGTGTTAGTGTTGAAAACCCACTTTTTGCACTTGTGTTAGTGTTTCAAAACCAATTTCCACACTTGTACTGGCGTTGAAAACATTTTGCCGCGCTTGTGATTATGTTGCAAATCCACTTTTCACCCTCATGTTAGTGTTGAAAAATACATTTCGCACTTGCGCTCGTGTTGAAAACCACTGTCAGCACTTAAGCTGGCATTGAAAACCACTTTTCGCAATTGTGCTAGTGTTGAAAACCACTTTCCACACTTGAGCTGGCGTTGAAAACCACTTGCCTCACTTGTGCCAGTGTTGAGTAACCACTTTTTGCACTTGTGTTAGTGTTAAAAACCACTTTCCGCACTTGTGCTGGTGTTGCAAAACGACTTGTATCACTTGTGCCAGTGTTGAAAAACCACTTTTTGCACTTGTGTTAGTGTTGAAAATCACTTTTCGCACTTGTGTTAGTGTTTCAAAACCACTTTCCACACTTGAGCTGGCATTGAAAACCACTTGTCTCAATTGTGCCAGTGTTGAATAACCACTTTCCACACTTGTGCTGGCATTGAAAACCACTTTTCGCACTTGCTTTGGTGTTGCAAAACCACTTGTCTCACTTGTGCCATGGTTGAAAAACCACTTTTTGCACTTTTTAGTGTTGAAAACCACTTTTTGCACTTGTGTTAGTGATGCAAAACCACTTGTCTCACTTGTGCCAGTGTTGAATAACCACTTTAGATACTTGTGTTAGTGTTTCAAAAACCACTTTCCACACTTGTGCTGTTGTTGAAAACCATTTTCCGCGCTTGTGCTGGTGTTGCAAAACCACTTTCCGCCCTCATGCTGGTGTGGAAAACCACTTTTTTGCACTTGGGTTAGTTTTGAAAAACCATTTCGAGGACTCGTGCGAGCATTGAAAACCACTTTTTGCACTTGCTTTAGTGTTAAAAATCACTTTCCATGCTGGCATTGAAAACCACTTTTTGCACTTGCTTTAGTGTTAAAAACCACTGGCTCCACTTGTGCTGGCATTGAAAACCACTTTTTGCACTTGCTTTAGTGTTGAAAACCCACTTTTCGCACTTGTGTTAGTGTTGAAAAACCACTTTTCGCACTTGTGTTGGTGCAGGAAACCACTTTTGCACTTGTATTAGTGTGGAAAAAACACTTTTAGCACTTGTGTTAGTGTTGAAAAACCACTTTTCGCACTTGTGTTAGTGTTGAAAAAACACTTTTCGCACTTGTGTTAGTGTTGAAAAACCACTTTTCGCACTTGTGTTGGTGCAGGAAACCACTTTTGCACTTGTATTAGTGTGGAAAAAACACTTTTTGCACTTGTGATAGTGTTGAAAAACCACTTTTTGCACTTGTCTTAGTGTTGAAAAACCACTTTTCGCACATGTGTTGGTGCAGGAAACCACTTTTGCACTTGTATTAGTGTGGAAAAAACACTTTTTGCACTTGTGATAGTGTTGAAAAACCACATTTCGCACTTGTGTTAGTATTGAAAAACCACTTTTCGCACTTGTGTTGGTGCAGGAAACCACTTTTGCACTTGTATTAGTGTGGAAAAAACACTTTTCGCACTTGTGTTAGTGTTGAAAAACCACTTTTTGCACTTGTGTTAGTGTTGAAAAACCACTTTTCGCACTTGTGTTAGTGTTGAAAAACCACTTTTCGGACTTGTGTTGGTGCAGGAAACCACTTTTGCACTTGTATTAGTGTCGAAAAAACACTTTTTACACTTGTGATAGTGTTGAAAAACCACTTTTCGCACTTGTGTTGGTGTTGAAAAACCGCTTTTCGCACTTGTGTTGGTGCAGAAAACCACTTTTGCACTTGTATTAGTGTGGAAAAACCACTTTTCACACTTGTGTTAGTGTTGAAAAACCACTTTTCGCACTTGTGTTAGTGTTGAAAAGCCACTTTTCGCACTTGTGTTGGTGCAGAAAACCACTTTTGCACTTGTATTAGTGTGGAAAAACCACTTTTCGCACTTGTGTTAGTGTTGAAAAACCACTTTTCGCACTTGTATTAGTGTTGAAAACCACTTTTTGCACTTGTGTTGGTGCAGGAAACCACTTTTGCACTTGTATTAATGTGGAAAAACCACTTTTCGCACTTGTGTTAGTGTTGAAAAACCACTTTTCGCACTTGTGTTAGTGTTGAAAAACCACTTTTCGCACTTGTGTTGGTGCAGGAAACCACTTTTGCACTTGTATTAGTGTGGAAAAACCACTTTTCGCACTTGTGTTAGTGTTGAAAAACCACTTTTCGCACTTGTGTCAGTGTTGAAAAACCACTTTTCGCACTTGTGTTGGTGCAGGAAACCACTTTTGCACTTGTATTAGTGTGGAAAAAACACTTTTCGCACTTGTGAAAGTGTTGAAAACCCACTTTTAGCACTTGTGTTAGTGTTGAAAATCCACTTTTCACACTTGTGTTGGTGCAGGAAACCACTTTTGCACTTGTATTAGTGTGGAAAAAACACTTTTTGCACTTGTGATAGTGTTGAAAAACCACTTTTCGCACTTGTGTTAGTGTTGAAAAACCACTTTTCGCACATGTGTTAGTGAAGGAAACCACTTTTGCACTTGTGTTAGTGTTGAAAAACCACTTTTCACACTTGTGTTAGTGTTGAAAAACCACTTTTCGCACTTGTGTTAGTGTTGAAAAACCACTCTTTTCACTTGTTTTGGTGCAGCAAACCACTTTTGCACTTGTATTAGTGTGGAAAAAACACTTTTCGCACTTGTGTTAGTGTTGAAAAACCACTTTTCGCACTTGTGTTAGTGTTGAAAAACCACTTTTCGCACTTGTGTTAGAGTTGAAAAACCACTTTTCGCACTTGTGTTGGTGCAGGAAACCACTTTTGCACTTGTATTAGTGTGGAAAAAACACTTTTCGCACTTGTGTTAGTGTTTAAAACCCACTTTTCGCACTTGCGTTAGTGTTGAAAATCCACTTTTCGCACTTGTGTTGGTGCAGGAAACCACTTTTGCACTTGTATTAGTGTGGAAAAAACACTTTTTGCACTTGTGATAGTGTTGAAAAACCACTTTTCGCACTTGTGTTAGTGTTGAAAAACCACTTTTTTCACTTGTGTTGGTGCAGGAAACCACTTTCGCACTTGTATTAGTGTTGAAAACCACTTTTTGCACTTGTGTTGGTGCAGGAAACCACTTTTGCACTTGTATTAATGTGGAAAAACCACTTTTCGCACTAGTGTTAGTGTTGAAAAACCACTTTTCGCACTTGTGTTAGTGTTGAAAAACCACTTTTCGCACTTGTGTTGGTGCAGGAAACCACTTTTGCACTTGTATTAGTGTGGCAAAACCACTTTTCGCACTTGTGTTAGTGTTGAAAAACCACTTTTCGCACTTGTGTCAGTGTTGAAAAACCACTTTTCGCACTTGTGTTGGTGCAGGAAACCACTTTTGCACTTGTATTAGTGTGGAAAAAACACTTTTCGCACTTGTGAAAGTGTTGAAAACCCACTTTTAGCACTTGTGTTAGTGTTGAAAAACCACTTTTCGCACTTGTGTTAGTGTTGAAAAACCACTTTTCGGACTTGTGTTGGTGCAGGAAACCACTTTTGCACTTGTATTAGTGTCGAAAAAACACTTTTTACACTTGTGATAGTGTTGAAAAACCACTTTTCGCACTTGTGTTGGTGTTGAAAAACCGCTTTTCGCACTTGTGTTGGTGCAGAAAACCACTTTTGCACTTGTATTAGTGTGGAAAAACCACTTTTCACACTTGTGTTAGTGTTGAAAAACCACTTTTCGCACTTGTGTTAGTGTTGAAAAACCACTTTTCGCACTTGTGTTGGTGCAGAAAACCACTTTTGCACTTGTATTAGTGTGGAAAAACCACTTTTCGCACTTGTGTTAGTGTTGAAAAACCACTTTTCGCACTTGTGTTAGTGTTGAAAAACCACTTTTCGCACTTGTGTTGGTGCAGGAAACCACTTTTGCACTTGTATTAGTGTGGCAAAACCACTTTTCGCACTTGTGTTAGTGTTGAAAAACCACTTTTCGCACTTGTGTCAGTGTTGAAAAACCACTTTTCGCACTTGTGTTGGTGCAGGAAACCACTTTTGCACTTGTATTAGTGTGGAAAAAACACTTTTCGCACTTGTGAAAGTGTTGAAAACCCACTTTTAGCACTTGTGTTAGTGTTGAAAATCCACTTTTCACACTTGTGTTGGTGCAGGAAACCACTTTTGCACTTGTATTAGTGTGGAAAAAACACTTTTTACACTTGTGATAGTGTTGAAAAACCACTTTTCGCACTTGTGTTGGTGTTGAAAAACCGCTTTTCGCACTTGTGTTGGTGCAGAAAACCACTTTTGCACTTGTATTAGTGTGGAAAAACCACTTTTCACACTTGTGTTAGTGTTGAAAAACCACTTTTCGCACTTGTGTTAGTGTTGAAAAACCACTTTTCGCACTTGTGTTGGTGCAGAAAACCACTTTTGCACTTGTATTAGTGTGGAAAAACCACTTTTCGCACTTGTGTTAGTGTTGAAAAACCACTTTTCGCACTTGTGTTAGTGTTGAAAAACCACTTTTCGCACTTGTGTTGGTGCAGGAAACCACTTTTGCACTTGTATTAGTGTGGCAAAACCACTTTTCGCACTTGTGTTAGTGTTGAAAAACCACTTTTCGCACTTGTGTCAGTGTTGAAAAACCACTTTTCGCACTTGTGTTGGTGCAGGAAACCACTTTTGCACTTGTATTAGTGTGGAAAAAACACTTTTCGCACTTGTGAAAGTGTTGAAAACCCACTTTTAGCACTTGTGTTAGTGTTGAAAATCCACTTTTCACACTTGTGTTGGTGCAGGAAACCACTTTTGCACTTGTATTAGTGTGGAAAAAACACTTTTTGCACTTGTGATAGTGTTGAAAAACCACTTTTCGCACTTGTGTTAGTGTTGAAAAACCACTTTTCGCACATGTGTTAGTGAAGGAAACCACTTTTGCACTTGTGTTAGTGTTGAAAAACCACTTTTCACACTTGTGTTAGTGTTGAAAAAGCACTTTTCGCACTTGTGTTAGTGTTGAAAAACCACTTTTTTCACTTGTTTTGGTGCAGCAAACCACTTTTGCACTTGTATTAGTGTGGAAAAAACACTTTTCGCACTTGTGTTAGTGTTGAAAAACCACTTTTCGCACTTGTGTTAGTGTTGAAAAACCACTTTTTGCACTTGTGTTAGAGTTGAAAAACCACTTTTCGCACTTGTGTTGGTGCAGGAAACCACTTTTGCACTTGTATTAGTGTGGAAAAAACACTTTTCGCACTTGTGTTAGTGTTTAAAACCCACTTTTCGCACTTGCGTTAGTGTTGAAAATCCACTTTTCGCACTTGTGTTGGTGCAGGAAACCACTTTTGCACTTGTATTAGTGTGGAAAAAACACTTTTTGCACTTGTGATAGTGTTGAAAAACCACTTTTCGCACTTGTGTTAGTGTTGAAAAACCACTTTTTTCACTTGTGTTGGTGCAGGAAACCACTTTCGCACTTGTATTAGTGTTGAAAACCACTTTTTGCACTTGTGTTGGTGCAGGAAACCACTTTTGCACTTGTATTAATGTGGAAAAACCACTTTTCGCACTTGTGTTAGTGTTGAAAAACCACTTTTCGCACTTGTGTTAGTGTTGAAAAACCACTTTTCGCACTTGTGTTGGTGCAGGAAACCACTTTTGCACTTGTATTAGTGTGGCAAAACCACTTTTCGCACTTGTGTTAGTGTTGAAAAACCACTTTTCGCACTTGTGTCAGTGTTGAAAAACCACTTTTCGCACTTGTGTTGGTGCAGGAAACCACTTTTGCACTTGTATTAGTGTGGAAAAAACACTTTTCGCACTTGTGAAAGTGTTGAAAACCCACTTTTAGCACTTGTGTTAGTGTTGAAAATCCACTTTTCACACTTGTGTTGGTGCAGGAAACCACTTTTGCACTTGTATTAGTGTGGAAAAAACACTTTTTGCACTTGTGATAGTGTTGAAAAACCACTTTTCGCACTTGTGTTAGTGTTGAAAAACCACTTTTCGCACATGTGTTAGTGAAGGAAACCACTTTTGCACTTGTGTTAGTGTTGAAAAACCACTTTTCACACTTGTGTTAGTGTTGAAAAACCACTTTTCGCACTTGTGTTAGTGTTGAAAAACCACTTTTTTCACTTGTTTTGGTGCAGCAAACCACTTTTGCACTTGTATTAGTGTGGAAAAAACACTTTTTGCACTTGTGTTAGTGTTGAAAAACCACTTTTCGCACTTGTGTTAGTGTTGAAAAACCACTTTTCACACTTGTGTTAGTGTTGAAAAACCACTTTTCGCACTTGTGTTAGTGTTGAAAAACCACTTTTTTCACTTGTTTTGGTGCAGCAAACCACTTTTGCACTTGTATTAGTGTGGAAAAAACACTTTTCGCACTTGTGTTAGTGTTTAAAACCCACTTTTCGCACTTGCGTTAGTGTTGAAAATCCACTTTTCGCACTTGTGTTGGTGCAGGAAACCACTTTTGCACTTGTATTAGTGTGGAAAAAACACTTTTTGCACTTGTGATAGTGTTGAAAAACCACTTTTCGCACTTGTGTTAGTGTTGAAAAACCACTTTTTTCACTTGTGTTGGTGCAGGAAACCACTTTTGCACTTGTATTAGTGTGGAAAAAACACTTTTAGCACTTGTGTTAGTGTTGAAAAACCACTTTTCGCACTTGTGTTAGTGTTGAAAAACCACTTTTCGCACTTGCGTTAGTGTTGAAAACCCACTTTTCGCACTTGTGTTAGTGTTGAAAAACCACTTTTCGCACTTGTGTTGGTGCAGGAAACCACTTTTGCACTTGTATTAGTGTGGAAAAAACACTTTTAGCACTTGTGTTAGTGTTGAAAAACCACTTTTCGCACTTGTGTTAGTGTTGAAAAACCACTTTTCGCACTTGTGTTAGTGTTGAAAAACCACTTTTCGCACTTGTGTTGGTGCAGGAAACCACTTTTGCACTTGTATTAGTGTGGAAAAAACACTTTTTGCACTTGTGATAGTGTTGAAAAACCACTTTTTGCACTTGTGTTAGTGTTGAAAAACCACTTTTCGCACATGTGTTGGTGCAGGAAACCACTTTTGCACTTGTATTAGTGTGGAAAAAACACTTTTTGCACTTGTGATAGTGTTGAAAAACCACATTTCGCACTTGTGTTAGTGTTGAAAAACCACTTTTCGCACTTGTGTTGGTGCAGGAAACCACTTTTGCACTTGTATTAGTGTGGAAAAACCACTTTTTGCACTTGTGTTAGTGTTGAAAAACCACTTTTCGCACTTGTGTTAGTGTTGAAAAACCACTTTTCGCACTTGTGTTGGTGTTGAAAAACCGCTTTTCGCACTTGTGTTGGTGCAGGAAACCACTTTTGCACTTGTATTAGTGTGGAAAAAACACTTTTTGCACTTGTGATAGTGTTGAAAAACCACTTTTCGCACTTGTGTTAGTGTTGAAAAATCACTTTTCGCACTTGTGTTGATGCAGGAAACCACTTTTGCACTTGTATTAGTGTGGAAAAAACACTTTTTGCACTTGCGATAGTGTTGAAAAACCATTTGTCGCACTTGTGTTAGTGTTGAAAAACCACTTTTCGCACTTGTGTTAGTGTTGAAAAACCACTTTTCGCACTTGTGTTGGTGCAGGAAACCACTTTTGCACTTGTATTAGTGTGGAAAAAACACTTTTTGCACTTGTGATAGTGTTGAAAAACCACTTTTCGCACTTGTGTTAGTGTTGAAAAATCACTTTTCGCACTTGTGTTGGTGCAGGAAACCACTTTTGCACTTGTATTAGTGTGGAAAAAACACTTTTTGCACTTGTGATAGTGTTGAAAAACCATTTGTCGCACTTGTGTTAGTGTTGAAAAACCACTTTTCGCACTTGTGTTTGTGTTGAAAAACTACTTTTCGCATTTGTGTTGGTGCAGGAAACCACTTTTGCACTTGTATTAGTTTGGAAAAAACACTTTTCGCACTTGTGTTAGTGTTGAAAAACCACTTTTCGCACTTGTGTTAGTGTTGAAAATCCACTTTTCACACTTGTGTTGGTGCAGGAAACCACTTTTGCACTTGTATTAGTGTGGAAAAAACACTTTTTGCACTTGTGATAGTGTTGAAAAACCACTTTTCGCACTTGTGTTAGAGTTGAAAAACCACTTTTTTCACTTGTGTTGGTGCAGGAAACCACTTTTGCACTTGTATTAGTGTGGAAAAAACACTTTTAGCACTTGTGTTAGTGTTGAAAAACCACTTTTCGCACTTGTGTTAGTGTTGAAAAACCACTTTTCGCACTTGCGTTAGTGTTGAAAACCCACTTTTCGCACTTGTGTTAGTGTTGAAAAACCACTTTTCGCACTTGTGTTGGTGCAGGAAACCACTTTTGCACTTGTATTAGTGTGGAAAAAACACTTTTAGCACTTGTGTTAGTGTTGAAAAACCACTTTTCGCACTTGTGTTAGTGTTGAAAAAACACTTTTCGCACTTGTGTTAGTGTTGAAAAACCACTTTTCGCACTTGTGTTGGTGCAGGAAACCACTTTTGCACTTGTATTAGTGTGGAAAAAACACTTTTTGCACTTGTGATAGTGTTGAAAAACCACTTTTTGCACTTGTCTTAGTGTTGAAAAACCACTTTTCGCACATGTGTTGGTGCAGGAAACCACATTTGCACTTGTATTAGTGTGGAAAAAACACTTTTTGCACTTGTATTAGTGTGGAAAAAACACTTTTCGCACTTGTGTTAGTGTTGAAAAACCACTTTTTGCACTTGTGTTAGTGTTGAAAAACCACTTTTCGCACTTGTGTTAGTGTTGAAAAACCACTTTTCGGACTTGTGTTGGTGCAGGAAACCACTTTTGCACTTGTATTAGTGTCGAAAAAACACTTTTTACACTTGTGATAGTGTTGAAAAACCACTTTTCGCACTTGTGTTGGTGTTGAAAAACCGCTTTTCGCACTTGTGTTGGTGCAGAAAACCACTTTTGCACTTGTATTAGTGTGGAAAAACCACTTTTCACACTTGTGTTAGTGTTGAAAAACCACTTTTCGCACTTGCGTTAGTGTTGAAAAACCACTTTTCGCACTTGTGTTGGTGCAGAAAACCACTTTTGCACTTGTATTAGTGTGGAAAAACCACTTTTCGCACTTGTGTTAGTGTTGAAAAACCACTTTTCGCACTTGTATTAGTGTTGAAAACCACTTTTTGCACTTGTGTTGGTGCAGGAAACCACTTTTGCACTTGTATTAATGTGGAAAAACCACTTTTCGCACTTGTGTTAGTGTTGAAAAACCACTTTTCGCACTTGTGTTAGTGTTGAAAAACCACTTTTCGCACTTGTGTTGGTGCAGGAAACCACTTTTGCACTTGTATTAGTGTGGCAAAACCACTTTTCGCACTTGTGTTAGTGTTGAAAAACCACTTTTCGCACTTGTGTCAGTGTTGAAAAACCACTTTTCGCACTTGTGTTGGTGCAGGAAACCACTTTTGCACTTGTATTAGTGTGGAAAAAACACTTTTCGCACTTGTGAAAGTGTTGAAAACCCACTTTTAGCACTTGTGTTAGTGTTGAAAATCCACTTTTCACACTTGTGTTGGTGCAGGAAACCACTTTTGCACTTGTATTAGTGTGGAAAAAACACTTTTTGCACTTGTGATAGTGTTGAAAAACCACTTTTCGCACTTGTGTTAGTGTTGAAAAACCACTTTTCGCACATGTGTTAGTGAAGGAAACCACTTTTGCACTTGTGTTAGTGTTGAAAAACCACTTTTCACACTTGTTAGTGTTGAAAAACCACTTTTCGCACTTGTGTTAGTGTTGAAAAACCACTTTTTTCACTTGTTTTGGTGCAGCAAACCACTTTTGCACTTGTATTAGTGTGGAAAAAACACTTTTTTCACTTGTGTTGGAGTTGAAAAACCACTTTTTTCACTTGTGTTGGTGCAGGAAACCACTTTTGCACTTGTATTAGTGTGGAAAAAACACTTTTAGCACTTGTGTTAGTGTTGAAAAACCACTTTTCGCACTTGTGTTAGTGTTGAAAACCCACTTTTCGCACTTGTGTTAGTGTTGAAAAACCACTTTTCGCACTTGTGTTGGTGTAGGAAACCACTTTTGCACTTGTATTAGTGTGGAAAAAACACTTTTAGCACTTGTGTTAGTGTTGAAAAACCACTTTTCGCACTTGTGTTAGTGTTGAAAAAACACTTTTCGCACTTGTGTTAGTGTTGAAAAACCACTTTTCGCACTTGTGTTGGTGCAGGAAACCACTTTTGCACTTGTATTAGTGTGGAAAAAACACTTTTTGCACTTGTGATAGTGTTGAAAAACCACTTTTTGCACTTGTCTTAGTGTTGAAAAACCACTTTTCGCACATGTGTTGGTGCAGGAAACCACATTTGCACTTGTATTAGTGTGGAAAAAACACTTTTTGCACTTGTATTAGTGTGGAAAAAACACTTTTCGCACTTGTGTTAGTGTTGAAAAACCACTTTTTGCACTTGTGTTAGTGTTGAAAAACCACTTTTCGCACTTGTGTTAGTGTTGAAAAACCACTTTTCGGACTTGTGTTGGTGCAGGAAACCACTTTTGCACTTGTATTAGTGTCGAAAAAACACTTTTTACACTTGTGATAGTGTTGAAAAACCACTTTTCGCACTTGTGTTGGTGTTGAAAAACCGCTTTTCGCACTTGTGTTGGTGCAGACAACCACTTTTGCACTTGTATTAGTGTGGAAAAACCACTTTTCACACTTGTGTTAGTGTTGAAAAACCACTTTTCGCACTTGTGTTAGTGTTGAAAAACCACTTTTCGCACTTGTGTTGGTGCAGAAAACCACTTTTGCACTTGTATTAGTGTGGAAAAACCACTTTTCGCACTTGTGTTAGTGTTGAAAAACCACTTTTCGCACTTGTATTAGTGTTGAAAACCACTTTTTGCACTTGTGTTGGTGCAGGAAACCACTTTTGCACTTGTATTAATGTGGAAAAACCACTTTTCGCACTTGTGTTAGTGTTGAAAAACCACTTTTCGCACTTGTGTTAGTGTTGAAAACCACTTTTCGCACTTGTGTTGGTGCAGGAAACCACTTTTGCACTTGTATTAGTGTGGCAAAACCACTTTTCGCACTTGTGTTAGTGTTGAAAAACCACTTTTCGCACTTGTGTCAGTGTTGAAAAACCACTTTTCGCACTTGTGTTGGTGCAGGAAACCACTTTTGCACTTGTATTAGTGTGGAAAAAACACTTTTCGCACTTGTGAAAGTGTTGAAAACCCACTTTTAGCACTTGTGTTAGTGTTGAAAATCCACTTTTCACACTTGTGTTGGTGCAGGAAACCACTTTTGCACTTGTATTAGTGTGGAAAAAACACTTTTTGCACTTGTTATAGTGTTGAAAAACCACTTTTCGCACTTGTGTTAGTGTTGAAAAACCACTTTTCGCACATGTGTTAGTGAAGGAAACACTTTTGCACTTGTGTTAGTGTTGAAAAACCACTTTTCACACTTGTGTTAGTGTTGAAAAACCACTTTTCGCACTTGTGTTAGTGTTGAAAAACCACTTTTTTCACTTGTTTTGGTGCCGCAAACCACTTTTGCACTTGTATTAGTGTGGAAAAAACACTTTTCGCACTTGTGTTAGTGTTGAAAAACCACTTTTCGCACTTGTGTTAGTGTTGAAAAACCACTTTTCGCACTTGTGTTAGAGTTGAAAAACCACTTTTCGCACTTGTGTTGGTGCAGGAAACCACTTTTGCACTTGTATTAGTGTGGAAAAAACACTTTTCGGACTTGTGTTAGTGTTTAAAACCCACTTTTCGCACTTGCGTTAGTGTTGAAAATCCACTTTTCGCACTTGTGTTGGTGCAGGAAACCACTTTTGCACTTGTATTAGTGTGGAAAAAACACTTTTTGCACTTGTGATAGTGTTGAAAAACCACTTTTCGCACTTGTGTTAGTGTTGAAAAACCACTTTTTTCACTTGTGTTGGTGCAGGAAACCACTTTTGCACTTGTATTAGTGTGGAAAAAACACTTTTAGCACTTGTGTTAGTGTTGAAAAACCACTTTTCGCACTTGTGTTAGTGTTGAAAAACCACTTTTCGCACTTGCGTTAGTGTTGAAAACCCACTTTTCGCACTTGTGTTAGTGTTGAAAAACCACTTTTCGCACTTGTGTTGGTGCAGGAAACCACTTTTGCACTTGTATTAGTGTGGAAAAAACACTTTTAGCACTTGTGTTAGTGTTGAAAAACCACTTTTCGCACTTGTGTTAGTGTTGAAAAACCACTTTTCGCACTTGTGTTGGTGCAGGAAACCACTTTTGCACTTGTATTAGTGTGGAAAAAACACTTTTTGCACTTGTGATAGTGTTGAAAAACCACTTTTTGCACTTGTGTTAGTGTTGAAAAACCACTTTTCGCACATGTGTTGGTGCAGGAAACCACTTTTGCACTTGTATTAGTGTGGAAAAAACACTTTTTGCACTTGTGATAGTGTTGAAAAACCACATTTCGCACTTGTGTTAGTGTTGAAAAACCACTTTTCGCACTTGTGTTGGTGCAGGAAACCACTTTTGCACTTGTATTAGTGTGGAAAAACCACTTTTTGCACTTGTGTTAGTGTTGAAAAACCACTTTTCGCACTTGTGTTAGTGTTGAAAAACCACTTTTCGCACTTGTGTTGGTGTTGAAAAACCACTTTTCGCACTTGTGTTGGTGCAGGAAACCACTTTTGCACTTGTATTGGTGTGGAAAAAACACTTTTTGCACTTGTGATAGTGTTGAAAAACCACTTTTCGCACTTGTGTTAGTGTTGAAAAATCACTTTTCGCACTTGTGTTGATGCAGGAAACCACTTTTGCACTTGTATTAGTGTGGAAAAAACACTTTTTGCACTTGTGATAGTGTTGAAAAACCATTTGTCGCACTTGTGTTAGTGTTGAAAAACCACTTTTCGCACTTGTGTTAGTGTTGAAAAACCACTTTTCGCACTTGTGTTGGTGCAGGAAACCACTTTTGCACTTGTATTAGTGTGGAAAAAACACTTTTTGCACTTGTGATAGTGTTGAAAAACCACTTTTCGCACTTGTGTTAGTGTTGAAAAATCACTTTTCGCACTTGTGTTGGTGCAGGAAACCACTTTTGCACTTGTATTAGTGTGGAAAAAACACTTTTTGCACTTGTGATAGTGTTGAAAAACCATTTGTCGCACTTGTGTTAGTGTTGAAAAACCACTTTTCGCACTTGTGTTTGTGTTGAAAAACTACTTTTCGCATTTGTGTTGGTGCAGGAAACCACTTTTGCACTTGTATTAGTTTGGAAAAAACACTTTTCGCACTTGTGTTAGTGTTGAAAAACCACTTTTCGCACTTGTGTTAGTGTTGAAAATCCACTTTTCACACTTGTGTTGGTGCAGGAAACCACTTTTGCACTTGTATTAGTGTGGAAAAAACACTTTTTGCACTTGTGATAGTGTTGAAAAACCACTTTTCGCACTTGTGTTAGAGTTGAAAAACCACTTTTTTCACTTGTGTTGGTGCAGGAAACCACTTTTGCACTTGTATTAGTGTGGAAAAAACACTTTTAGCACTTGTGTTAGTGTTGAAAAACCACTTTTCGCACTTGTGTTAGTGTTGAAAAACCACTTTTCGCACTTGCGTTAGTGTTGAAAACCCACTTTTCGCACTTGTGTTAGTGTTGAAAAACCACTTTTCGCACTTGTGTTGGTGCAGGAAACCACTTTTGCACTTGTATTAGTGTGGAAAAAACACTTTTAGCACTTGTGTTAGTGTTGAAAAACCACTTTTCGCACTTGTGTTAGTGTTGAAAAAACACTTTTCGCACTTGTGTTAGTGTTGAAAAACCACTTTTCGCACTTGTGTTGGTGCAGGAAACCACTTTTGCACTTGTATTAGTGTGGAAAAAACACTTTTTGCACTTGTGATAGTGTTGAAAAACCACTTTTTGCACTTGTCTTAGTGTTGAAAAACCACTTTTCGCACATGTGTTGGTGCAGGAAACCACTTTTGCACTTGTATTAGTGTGGAAAAAACACTTTTTGCACTTGTGATAGTGTTGAAAAACCACATTTTGCACTTGTGTTAGTATTGAAAAACCACTTTTCGCACTTGTGTTGGTGCAGGAAACCACTTTTGCACTTGTATTAGTGTGGAAAAAACACTTTTCGCACTTGTGTTAGTGTTGAAAAACCACTTTTTGCACTTGTGTTAGTGTTGAAAAACCACTTTTCGCACTTGTGTTAGTGTTGAAAAACCACTTTTCGGACTTGTGTTGGTGCAGGAAACCACTTTTGCACTTGTATTAGTGTCGAAAAAACACTTTTTACACTTGTGATAGTGTTGAAAAACCACTTTTCGCACTTGTGTTGGTGTTGAAAAACCGCTTTTCGCACTTGTGTTGGTGCAGAAAACCACTTTTGCACTTGTATTAGTGTGGAAAAACCACTTTTCACACTTGTGTTAGTGTTGAAAAACCACTTTTCGCACTTGTGTTAGTGTTGAAAAACCACTTTTCGCACTTGTGTTGGTGCAGAAAACCACTTTTGCACTTGTATTAGTGTGGAAAAACCACTTTTCGCACTTGTGTTAGTGTTGAAAAACCACTTTTCGCACTTGTATTAGTGTTGAAAACCACTTTTTGCACTTGTGTTGGTGCAGGAAACCACTTTTGCACTTGTACTAATGTGGAAAAACCACTTTTCGCACTTGTGTTAGTGTTGAAAAACCACTTTTCGCACTTGTGTTAGTGTTGAAAAACCACTTTTCGCACTTGTGTTGGTGCAGGAAACCACTTTTGCACTTGTATTAGTGTGGCAAAACCACTTTTCGCACTTGTGTTAGTGTTGAAAAACCACTTTTCGCACTTGTGTCAGTGTTGAAAAACCACTTTTCGCACTTGTGTTGGTGCAGGAAACCACTTTTGCACTTGTATTAGTGTGGAAAAAACACTTTTCGCACTTGTGAAAGTGTTGAAAACCCACTTTTAGCACTTGTGTTAGTGTTGAAAATCCACTTTTCACACTTGTGTTGGTGCAGGAAACCACTTTTGCACTTGTATTAGTGTGGAAAAAACACTTTTTGCACTTGTGATAGTGTTGAAAAACCACTTTTCGCACTTGTGTTAGTGTTGAAAAACCACTTTTCGCACATGTGTTAGTGAAGGAAACCACTTTTGCACTTGTGTTAGTGTTGAAAAACCACTTTTCACACTTGTGTTAGTTTTGAAAAACCACTTTTCGCACTTGTGTTAGTGTTGAAAAACCACTTTTTTCACTTGTTTTGGTGCAGCAAACCACTTTTGCACTTGTGTTGGTGCAGGAAACCACTTTTGCACTTGTATTAGTGTGGAAAAAACACTTTTCGCACTTGTGTTAGTGTTTAAAACCCACTTTTCGCACTTGCGTTAGTGTTGAAAATCCACTTTTCGCACTTGTGTTGGTGCAGGAAACCACTTTTGCACTTGTATTAGTGTGGAAAAAACACTTTTTGCACTTGTGTTAGTGTGGAAAAAACACTTTTCGCACTTGTGTTAGTGTTGAAAAACCACTTTTCGCACTTGTGTTAGTGTTGAAAAACCACTTTTCGCACTTGTGTTAGAGTTGAAAAACCACTTTTCGCACTTGTGTTGGTGCAGGAAACCACTTTTGCACTTGTATTAGTGTGGAAAAAACACTTTTCGCACTTGTGTTAGTGTTTAAAACCCACTTTTCGCACTTGCGTTAGTGTTGAAAATCCACTTTTCGCACTTGTGTTGGTGCAGGAAACCACTTTTGCACTTGTATTAGTGTGGAAAAAACACTTTTTGCACTTGTGATAGTGTTGAAAAACCACTTTTCGCACTTGTGTTAGTGTTGAAAAACCACTTTTTTCACTTGTGTTGGTGCAGGAAACCACTTTTGCACTTGTATTAGTGTGGAAAAAACACTTTTAGCACTTGTGTTAGTGTTGAAAAACCACTTTTCGCACTTGTGTTAGTGTTGAAAAACCACTTTTCGCACTTGCGTTAGTGTTGAAAACCCACTTTTCGCACTTGTGTTAGTGTTGAAAAACCACTTTTCGCACTTGTGTTGGTGCAGGAAACCACTTTTGCACTTGTATTAGTGTGGAAAAAACACTTTTAGCACTTGTGTTAGTGTTGAAAAACCACTTTTCGCACTTGTGTTAGTGTTGAAAAACCACTTTTCGCACTTGTGTTAGTGTTGAAAAACCACTTTTCGCACTTGTGTTGGTGCAGGAAACCACTTTTGCACTTGTATTAGTGTGGAAAAAACACTTTTTGCACTTGTGATAGTGTTGAAAAACCACTTTTTGCACTTGTGTTAGTGTTGAAAAACCACTTTTCGCACATGTGTTGGTGCAGGAAACCACTTTTGCACTTGTATTAGTGTGGAAAAAACACTTTTTGCACTTGTGATAGTGTTGAAAAACCACATTTCGCACTTGTGTTAGTGTTGAAAAACCACTTTTCGCACTTGTGTTGGTGCAGGAAACCACTTTTGCACTTGTATTAGTGTGGAAAAACCACTTTTTGCACTTGTGTTAGTGTTGAAAAACCACTTTTCGCACTTGTGTTAGTGTTGAAAAACCACTTTTCACACTTGTGTTGGTGCAGGAAACCACTTTTGCACTTGTATTAGTGTGGAAAAACCACTTTTTGCACTTGTGTTAGTGTTGAAAAACCACTTTTCGCACTTGTGTTGGTGCAGGAAACCACTTTTGCACTTGTATTAGTGTGGAAAAACCACTTTTTGCACTTGTGTTGGTGTTGAAAAACCGCTTTTCGCACTTGTGTTGGTGCAGGAAACCACTTTTGCACTTGTATTAGTGTGGAAAAAACACTTTTTGCACTTGTGATAGTGTTGAAAAACCACTTTTCGCACTTGTGTTAGTGTTGAAAAATCACTTTTCGCACTTGTGTTGATGCAGGAAACCACTTTTGCACTTGTATTAGTGTGGAAAAAACACTTTTTGCACTTGTGATAGTGTTGAAAAACCATTTGTCGCACTTGTGTTAGTGTTGAAAAACCACTTTTCGCACTTGTGTTAGTGTTGAAAAACCACTTTTCGCACTTGTGTTGGTGCAGGAAACCACTTTTGCACTTGTATTAGTGTGGAAAAAACACTTTTTGCACTTGTGATAGTGTTGAAAAACGACTTTTCGCACTTGTGTTAGTGTTGAAAAATCACTTTTCGCACTTGTGTTGGTGCAGGAAACCACTTTTGCACTTGTATTAGTGTGGAAAAAACACTTTTTGCACTTGTGATAGTGTTGAAAAACCATTTGTCGCACTTGTGTTAGTGTTGAAAAACCACTTTTCGCACTTGTGTTAGTGTTGAAAAACTACTTTTCGCATTTGTGTTGGTGCAGGAAACCACTTTTGCACTTGTATTAGTGTGGAAAAAACACTTTTCGCACTTGTGTTAGTGTTGAAAAACCACTTTTCGCACTTGTGTTAGTGAAGGAAACCACATTTGCACTTGCGTTAGTGTTGAAAAACCAATTTTCGCACTTGTGTTAATGTTGAAAAACCACTTTTCGCACTTGTGTTGGTGCAGGAAACCACTTTTGCACTTGTATTAGTGTGGAAAAACCACTTTTCACACTTGTGTTAGTGTTGAAAAACCACTTTGCGCACTTGTGTTAGTGTTGAAAATCCACTTTTCGCACTTGTGTTGGTGCAGGAAACCACTTTTGCACTTGTATTAGTGTGGAAAAAACACTTTTTGCACTTGTGATAGTGTTGAAAAACCACTTTTCGCACTTGTGTTAGTGTTGAAAAACCACTTTTCGCACATGTGTTAGTGAAGGAAACCACTTTTGCACTTGTGTTAGTGTTGAAAAACCACTTTTCACACTTGTGTTAGTGTTGAAAAACCACTTTTCGCACTTGTGTTAGTGTTGAAAAACCACTTTTTTCACTTGTTTTGGTGCAGCAAACCACTTTTGCACTTGTATTAGTGTGGAAAAAACACTTTTCGCACTTGTGTTAGTGTTGAAAAACCACTTTTCGCACTTGTGTTAGTGTTGAAAAACCACTTTTCGCACTTGTGTTGGTGCAGGAAACCACTTTTGCACTTGTATTAGTGTGGAAAAACCACTTTTTGCACTTGTGTTGGTGCAGGAAACCACTTTTGCACTTGTGTTAGTGTTGAAAAACCACTTTTCGCACTTGTGTTGGTGCAGGAAACCACTTTTGCACTTGTATTAGTGTGGAAAAAACACTTTTCGCACTTGTGTTAGTGTTTAAAACCCACTTTTCGCACTTGCGTTAGTGTTGAAAATCCACTTTTCGCACTTGTGTTGGTGCAGGAAACCACTTTTGCACTTGTATTAGTGTGGAAAAAACACTTTTTGCACTTGTGATAGTGTTGAAAAACCACTTTTCGCACTTGTGTTAGTGTTGAAAAACCACTTTTTTCACTTGTGTTGGTGCAGGAAACCACTTTTGCATTTGTATTAGTGTGGAAAAAACACTTTTAGCACTTGTGTTAGTGTTGAAAAACCACTTTTCGCACTTGTGTTAGTGTTGAAAAACCACTTTTCGCACTTGCGTTAGTGTTGAAAACCCACTTTTCGCACTTGTGTTAGTGTTGAAAAACCACTTTTCGCACTTGTGTTGGTGCAGGAAATCACTTTTGCACTTGTATTAGTGTGGAAAAAACACTTTAGCACTTGTGTTAGTGTTGAAAAACCACTTTTCGCACTTGTGTTAGTGTTGAAAAACCACTTTTCGCACTTGTGTTAGTGTTGAAAAACCACTTTTCGCACTTGTGTTGGTGCAGGAAACCACTTTTGCACTTGTATTAGTGTGGAAAAAACACTTTTTGCACTTGTGATAGTGTTGAAAAACCACTTTTTGCACTTGTGTTAGTGTTGAAAAACCACTTTTCGCACATGTGTTGGTGCAGGAAACCACTTTTGCACTTGTATTAGTGTGGAAAAAACACTTTTTGCACTTGTGATAGTGTTGAAAAACCACATTTCGCACTTGTGTTAGTGTTGAAAAACCACTTTTCGCACTTGTGTTGGTGCAGGAAACCACTTTTGCACTTGTATTAGTGTGGAAAAACCACTTTTTGCACTTGTGTTAGTGTTGAAAAACCACTTTTCGCACTTGTGTTAGTGTTGAAAAACCACTTTTCGCACTTGTGTTGGTGCAGGAAACCACTTTTGCACTTGTATTAGTGTGGAAAAACCACTTTTTG
This sequence comes from Myxine glutinosa, assembly GCF_964187855.1. Lineage (NCBI taxonomy): Eukaryota > Metazoa > Chordata > Myxini > Myxiniformes > Myxinidae > Myxine > Myxine glutinosa. The sequence continues at coordinate 46,543,176 of NC_136269.1, read as the reverse complement.
CACTTGTGTTAGTGTTGAAAAACCACTTTTCGCACTTGTGTTGGTGCAGGAAACCACTTTTGCACTTGTATTAGTGTGGAAAAACCACTTTTTGCACTTGTGTTGGTGTTGAAAAACCGCTTTTCGCACTTGTGTTGGTGCAGGAAACCACTTTTGCACTTGTATTAGTGTGGAAAAAACACTTTTTGCACTTGTGATAGTGTTGAAAAACCACTTTTCACACTTGTGTTAGTGTTGAAAAATCACTTTTCGCACTTGTGTTGATGCAGGAAACCACTTTTGCACTTGTATTAGTGTGGAAAAAACACTTTTTGCACTTGTGATAGTGTTGAAAAACCATTTGTCGCACTTGTGTTAGTGTTGAAAAACCACTTTTCGCACTTGTGTTAGTGTTGGAAAACCACTTTTCGCACTTGTGTTGGTGCAGGAAACCACTTTTGCACTTGTATAAGTGTGGAAAAAACACTTTTTGCACTTGTGATAGTGTTGAAAAACGACTTTTCGCACTTGTGTTAGTGTTGAAAAATCACTTTTCGCACTTGTGTTGGTGCAGGAAACCACTTTTGCACTTGTATTAGTGTGGAAAAAACACTTTTTGCACTTGTGATAGTGTTGAAAAACCATTTGTCGCACTTGTGTTAGTGTTGAAAAACCACTTTTCGCACTTGTGTTAGTGTTGAAAAACTACTTTTCGCATTTGTGTTGGTGCAGGAAACCACTTTTGCACTTGTATTAGTGTGGAAAAAACACTTTTCGCACTTGTGTTAGTGTTGAAAAACCACTTTTCGCACTTGTGTTAGTGAAGGAAACCACATTTGCACTTGCGTTAGTGTTGAAAAACCAATTTTCGCACTTGTGTTAGTGTTGAAAAACCACTTTTCGCACTTGTGTTGGTGCAGGAAACCACTTTTGCACTTGTATTAGTGTGGAAAAACCACTTTTCACAGTTGTGTTAGTGTTGAAAAACCACTTTTCGCACTTGTGTTAGTGTTGAAAAACCACTTTTCGCACTTGTGTTGGTGCAGGAAACAACTTTTGCACTTGTATTAGTGTGGAAAAAACACTTTTCGCACTTGTGTTAGTGTTTAAAACCCACTTTTCGCACTTGTGTTAGTGTTGAAAATCCACTTTACGCACTTGTGTTGGTGCAGGAAACCACTTTTGCACTTGTATTAGTGTGGAAAAAACACTTTTTGCACTTGTGATAGTGTTGAAAACCCACTTTTCGCACTTGTGTTAGTGTTGAAAAACCACTTTTCGCACTTGTGTTGGTGCAGGAAATCACTTTTGCACTTGTATTAGTGTGGAAAAAACACTTTAGCACTTGTGTTAGTGTTGAAAAACCACTTTTCGCACTTGTGTTAGTGTTGAAAAACCACTTTTCGCACTTGTGTTAGTGTTGAAAAACCACTTTTCGCACTTGTGTTGGTGCAGGAAACCACTTTTGCACTTGTATTAGTGTGGAAAAAACACTTTTTGCACTTGTGATAGTGTTGAAAAACCACTTTTTGCACTTGTGTTAGTGTTGAAAAACCACTTTTCGCACATGTGTTGGTGCAGGAAACCACTTTTGCACTTGTATTAGTGTGGAAAAAACACTTTTTGCACTTGTGATAGTGTTGAAAAACCACATTTCGCACTTGTGTTAGTGTTGAAAAACCACTTTTCGCACTTGTGTTGGTGCAGGAAACCACTTTTGCACTTGTATTAGTGTGGAAAAACCACTTTTTGCACTTGTGTTAGTGTTGAAAAACCACTTTTCGCACTTGTGTTAGTGTTGAAAAACCACTTTTCGCACTTGTGTTGGTGCAGGAAACCACTTTTGCACTTGTATTAGTGTGGAAAAACCACTTTTTGCACTTGTGTTAGTGTTGAAAAACCACTTTTCGCACTTGTGTTGGTGCAGGAAACCACTTTTGCACTTGTATTAGTGTGGAAAAACCACTTTTTGCACTTGTGTTGGTGTTGAAAAACCGCTTTTCGCACTTGTGTTGGTGCAGGAAACCACTTTTGCACTTGTATTAGTGTGGAAAAAACACTTTTTGCACTTGTGATAGTGTTGAAAAACCACTTTTCACACTTGTGTTAGTGTTGAAAAATCACTTTTCGCACTTGTGTTGATGCAGGAAACCACTTTTGCACTTGTATTAGTGTGGAAAAAACACTTTTTGCACTTGTGATAGTGTTGAAAAACCATTTGTCGCACTTGTGTTAGTGTTGAAAAACCACTTTTCGCACTTGTGTTAGTGTTGGAAAACCACTTTTCGCACTTGTGTTGGTGCAGGAAACCACTTTTGCACTTGTATAAGTGTGGAAAAAACACTTTTTGCACTTGTGATAGTGTTGAAAAACGACTTTTCGCACTTGTGTTAGTGTTGAAAAATCACTTTTCGCACTTGTGTTGGTGCAGGAAACCACTTTTGCACTTGTATTAGTGTGGAAAAAACACTTTTTGCACTTGTGATAGTGTTGAAAAACCATTTGTCGCACTTGTGTTAGTGTTGAAAAACCACTTTTCGCACTTGTGTTAGTGTTGAAAAACTACTTTTCGCATTTGTGTTGGTGCAGGAAACCACTTTTGCACTTGTATTAGTGTGGAAAAAACACTTTTCGCACTTGTGTTAGTGTTGAAAAACCACTTTTCGCACTTGTGTTAGTGAAGGAAACCACATTTGCACTTGCGTTAGTGTTGAAAAACCAATTTTCGCACTTGTGTTAGTGTTGAAAAACCACTTTTCGCACTTGTGTTGGTGCAGGAAACCACTTTTGCACTTGTATTAGTGTGGAAAAACCACTTTTCACAGTTGTGTTAGTGTTGAAAAACCACTTTTCGCACTTGTGTTAGTGTTGAAAAACCACTTTTCGCACTTGTGTTGGTGCAGGAAACAACTTTTGCACTTGTATTAGTGTGGAAAAAACACTTTTCGCACTTGTGTTAGTGTTTAAAACCCACTTTTCGCACTTGTGTTAGTGTTGAAAATCCACTTTACGCACTTGTGTTGGTGCAGGAAACCACTTTTGCACTTGTATTAGTGTGGAAAAAACACTTTTTGCACTTGTGATAGTGTTGAAAAACCACTTTTCGCACTTGTGTTAGTGTTGAAAAACCACTTTTTTCACTTGTGTTGGTGCAGGAAACCACTTTTGCACTTGTATTAGTGTGGAAAAACACTTTTAGCACTTGTGTTAGTGTTGAAAAACCACTTTTCGCACTTGTGTTAGTGTTGAAAAACCACTTTTCGCACTTGCGTTAGTGTTGAAAACCCACTTTTCGCACTTGTGTTAGTGTTGAAAAACCACTTTTCGCACTTGTGTTGGTGCGGGAAACCACTTTTGCACTTGTATTAGTGTGGAAAAAACACTTTTAGCACTTGTGTTAGTGTTGAAAAACCACTTTTCGCACTTGTGTTAGTGTTGAAAAACCACTTTTCGCACTTGTGTTAGTGTTGAAAAACCACTTTTCGCACTTGTGTTGGTGCAGGAAACCACTTTTGCACTTGTATTAGTGTGGAAAAAACACTTTTTGCACTTGTGATAGTGTTGAAAAACCACTTTTTGCACTTGTGTTAGTGTTGAAAAACCACTTTTCGCACATGTGTTGGTGCAGGAAACCACTTTTGCACTTGTATTAGTGTGGAAAAAACACTTTTTGCACTTGTGATAGTGTTGAAAAACCACATTTCGCACTTGTGTTAGTGTTGAAAAACCACTTTTCGCACTTGTGTTGGTGCAGGAAACCACTTTTGCACTTGTATTAGTGTGGAAAAACCACTTTTTGCACTTGTGTTAGTGTTGAAAAACCACTTTTCGCACTTGTGTTAGTGTTGAAAAACCACTTTTCGCACTTGTGTTGGTGTTGAAAAACCGCTTTTCGCACTTGTGTTGGTGCAGGAAACCACTTTTGCACTTGTATTAGTGTGGAAAAAACACTTTTTGCACTTGTGATAGTGTTGAAAAACCACTTTTCGCACTTGTGTTAGTGTTGAAAAATCACTTTTCGCACTTGTGTTGATGCAGGAAACCACTTTTGCACTTGTATTAGTGTGGAAAAAACACTTTTTGCACTTGTGATAGTGTTGAAAAACCATTTGTCGCACTTGTGTTAGTGTTGAAAAACCACTTTTCGCACTTGTGTTAGTGTTGAAAAACCACTTTTCGCACTTGTGTTGGTGCAGGAAACCACTTTTGCACTTGTATTAGTGTGGAAAAAACACTTTTTGCACTTGTGATAGTGTTGAAAAACCACTTTTCGCACTTGTGTTAGTGTTGAAAAATCACTTTTCGCACTTGTGTTGGTGCAGGAAACCACTTTTGCACTTGTATTAGTGTGGAAAAAACACTTTTTGCACTTGTGATAGTGTTGAAAAACCATTTGTCGCACTTGTGTTAGTGTTGAAAAACCACTTTTCGCACTTGTGTTAGTGTTGAAAAACTACTTTTCGCATTTGTGTTGGTGCAGGAAACCACTTTTGCACTTGTATTAGTGTGGAAAAAACACTTTTCGCACTTGTGTTAGTGTTGAAAAACCACTTTTTGCACTTGTGTTAGTGTTGAAAAACCACTTTTCGCACTTGTGTTGGTGCAGGAAACCACTTTTGCACTTGTATTAGTGTGGAAAAAACACTTTTCGCACTTGTGTTAGTGTTGAAAAACCACTTTTCGCACTTGTGTTAGTGTTGAAAAACCACTTTTCGCACTTGTGTTGGTGCAGGAAACCACTTTTGCACTTGTATTAGTGTGGAAAAAACACTTTTTGCACTTGTGATAGTGTTGAAAAACCACTTTTTGCACTTGTGTTAGTGTTGAAAAACCACTTTTCGCACATGTGTTGGTGCAGGAAACCACTTTTGCACTTGTATTAGTGTGGAAAAAACACTTTTTGCACTTGTGATAGTGTTGAAATACCACATTTCGCACTTGTGTTAGTGTTGAAAAACCACTTTTCGCACTTGTGTTGGTGCAGGAAACCACTTTTGCACTTGTATTAGTGTGGAAAAAACACTTTTTGCACTTGTGATAGTGTTGAAAAACCACATTTCGCACTTGTGTTAGTATTGAAAAACCACTTTTCGCACTTGTGTTGGTGAAGGAAACCACTTTTGCACTTGTATTAGTGTGGAAAAAACACTTTTCGCACTTGTGTTAGTGTTGAAAAACCACTTTTTGCACTTGTGTTAGTGTTGAAAAACCACTTTTCGCACTTGTGTTAGTGTTGAAAAACCACTTTTCGGACTTGTGTTGGTGCAGGAAACCACTTTTGCACTTGTATTAGTGTGGAAAAACCACTTTTTGCACTTGTGTTAGTGTTGAAAAACCACTTTTCGCACTTGTGTTAGTGTTGAAAAACCACTTTTCGCACTTGTGTTGGTGTTGAAAAACCGCTTTTCGCACTTGTGTTGGTGCAGGAAACCACTTTTGCACTTGTATTAGTGTGGAAAAAACACTTTTTGCACTTGTGATAGTGTTGAAAAACCACTTTTCGCACTTGTGTTAGTGTTGAAAAATCACTTTTCGCACTTGTGTTGATGCAGGAAACCACTTTTGCACTTGTATTAGTGTGGAAAAAACACTTTTTGCACTTGTGATAGTGTTGAAAAACCATTTGTCGCACTTGTGTTAGTGTTGAAAAACCACTTTTCGCACTTGTGTTAGTGTTGAAAAACCACTTTTCGCACTTGTGTTGGTGCAGGAAACCACTTTTGCACTTGTATTAGTGTGGAAAAAACACTTTTTGCACTTGTGATAGTGTTGAAAAACCACTTTTCGCACTTGTGTTAGTGTTGAAAAATCACTTTTCGCACTTGTGTTGGTGCAGGAAACCACTTTTGCACTTGTATTAGTGTGGAAAAAACACTTTTTGCACTTGTGATAGTGTTGAAAAACCATTTGTCGCACTTGTGTTAGTGTTGAAAAACCACTTTTCGCACTTGTGTTAGTGTTGAAAAACTACTTTTCGCATTTGTGTTGGTGCAGGAAACCACTTTTGCACTTGTATTAGTGTGGAAAAAACACTTTTCGCACTTGTGTTAGTGTTGAAAAACCACTTTTCGCACTTGTGTTAGTGTTGAAAAACCACTTTTCGCACTTGTGTTGGTGCAGGAAACCACTTTTGCACTTGTATTAGTGTGGAAAAAACACTTTTAGCACTTGTGTTAGTGTTGAAAAACCACTTTTCGCACTTGTGTTAGTGTTGAAAAACCACTTTTCGCACTTGTGTTAGTGTTGAAAAACCACTTTTCGCACTTGTGTTGGTGCAGGAAACCACTTTTGCACTTGTATTAGTGTGGAAAAAACACTTTTTGCACATGTGATAGTGTTGAAAAACCACTTTTTGCACTTGTGTTAGTGTTGAAAAACCACTTTTCGCACATGTGTTGGTGCAGGAAACCACTTTTGCACTTGTATTAGTGTGGAAAAAACACTTTTTGCACTTGTGATAGTGTTGAAAAACCACATTTCGCACTTGTGTTAGTGTTGAAAAACCACTTTTCGCACTTGTGTTGGTGCAGGAAACCACTTTTGCACTTGTATTAGTGTGGAAAAAACACTTTTTGCACTTGTGATAGTGTTGAAAAACCACATTTCGCACTTGTGTTAGTATTGAAAAACCACTTTTCGCACTTGTGTTGGTGAAGGAAACCACTTTTGCACTTGTATTAGTGTGGAAAAAACACTTTTCGCACTTGTGTTAGTGTTGAAAAACCACTTTTTGCACTTGTGTTAGTGTTGAAAAACCACTTTTCGCACTTGTGTTAGTGTTGAAAAACCACTTTTCGGACTTGTGTTGGTGCAGGAAACCACTTTTGCACTTGTATTAGTGTCGAAAAAACACTTTTTACACTTGTGATAGTGTTGAAAAACCACTTTTCGCACTTGTGTTGGTGTTGAAAAACCGCTTTTCGCACTTGTGTTGGTGCAGAAAACCACTTTTGCACTTGTATTAGTGTGGAAAAACCACTTTTCACACTTGTGTTAGTGTTGAAAAACCACTTTTCGCACTTGTGTTAGTGTTGAAAAACCACTTTTCGCACTTGTGTTGGTGCAGAAAACCACTTTTGCACTTGTATTAGTGTGGAAAAACCACTTTTCGCACTTGTGTTAGTGTTGAAAAACCACTTTTCGCACTTGTATTAGTGTTGAAAACCACTTTTTGCACTTGTGTTGGTGCAGGAAACCACTTTTGCACTTGTATTAATGTGGAAAAACCACTTTTCGCACTTGTGTTAGTGTTGAAAAACCACTTTTCGCACTTGTGTTAGTGTTGAAAAACCACTTTTCGCACTTGTGTTGGTGCAGGAAACCACTTTTGCACTTGTATTAGTGTGGCAAAACCACTTTTCGCACTTGTGTTAGTGTTGAAAAACCACTTTTCGCACTTGTGTCAGTGTTGAAAAACCACTTTTCGCACTTGTGTTGGTGCAGGAAACCACTTTTGCACTTGTATTAGTGTGGAAAAAACACTTTTCGCACTTGTGAAAGTGTTGAAAACCCACTTTTAGCACTTGTGTTAGTGTTGAAAATCCACTTTTCACACTTGTGTTGGTGCAGGAAACCACTTTTGCACTTGTATTAGTGTGGAAAAAACACTTTTTGCACTTGTGATAGTGTTGAAAAACCACTTTTCGCACTTGTGTTAGTGTTGAAAAACCACTTTTCGCACATGTGTTAGTGTTGAAAAACCACTTTTCGCACTTGTGTTAGTGTTGAAAAACCACTTTTCGCACTTGTGTTGGTGCAGGAAACCACTTTTGCACTTGTATTAGTGTGGAAAAAACACTTTTTGCACTTGTGATAGTGTTGAAAAACCACTTTTTGCACTTGTGTTAGTGTTGAAAAACCACTTTTCGCACATGTGTTGGTGCAGGAAACCACTTTCGCACTTGTGTTAGAGTTGAAAAACCACTTTTCGCACTTGTGTTGGTGCAGGAAACCACTTTTGCACTTGTATTAGTGTGGAAAAAACACTTTTCGCACTTGTGTTAGTGTTTAAAACCCACTTTTCGCACTTGCGTTAGTGTTGAAAATCCACTTTTCGCACTTGTGTTGGTGCAGGAAACCACTTTTGCACTTGTATTAGTGTGGAAAAAACACTTTTTGCACTTGTGATAGTGTTGAAAAACCACTTTTCGCACTTGTGTTAGTGTTGAAAAACCACTTTTTTCACTTGTGTTGGTGCAGGAAACCACTTTTGCACTTGTATTAGTGTGGAAAAAACACTTTTTGCACTTGTGATAGTGTTGAAAAACCACTTTTCGCACTTGTGTTAGTGTTGAAAAATCACTTTTCGCACTTGTGTTGGTGCAGGAAACCACTTTTGCACTTGTATTAGTGTGGAAAAAACACTTTTTGCACTTGTGATAGTGTTGAAAAACCATTTGTCGCACTTGTGTTAGTGTTGAAAAACCACTTTTCGCACTTGTGTTAGTGTTGAAAAACTACTTTTCGCATTTGTGTTGGTGCAGGAAACCACTTTTGCACTTGTATTAGTGTGGAAAAAACACTTTTCGCACTTGTGTTAGTGTTGAAAAACCACTTTTCGCACTTGTGTTAGTGTTGAAAAACCACTTTTCGCACTTGTGTTGGTGCAGGAAACCACTTTTGCACTTGTATTAGTGTGGAAAAAACACTTTTAGCACTTGTGTTAGTGTTGAAAAACCACTTTTCGCACTTGTGTTAGTGTTGAAAAACCACTTTTCGCACTTGTGTTAGTGTTGAAAAACCACTTTTCGCACTTGTGTTGGTGCAGGAAACCACTTTTGCACTTGTATTAGTGTGGAAAAAACACTTTTTGCACATGTGATAGTGTTGAAAAACCACTTTTTGCACTTGTGTTAGTGTTGAAAAACCACTTTTCGCACATGTGTTGGTGCAGGAAACCACTTTTGCACTTGTATTAGTGTGGAAAAAACACTTTTTGCACTTGTGATAGTGTTGAAAAACCACATTTCGCACTTGTGTTAGTGTTGAAAAACCACTTTTCGCACTTGTGTTGGTGCAGGAAACCACTTTTGCACTTGTATTAGTGTGGAAAAAACACTTTTTGCACTTGTGATAGTGTTGAAAAACCACATTTCGCACTTGTGTTAGTATTGAAAAACCACTTTTCGCACTTGTGTTGGTGAAGGAAACCACTTTTGCACTTGTATTAGTGTGGAAAAAACACTTTTCGCACTTGTGTTAGTGTTGAAAAACCACTTTTTGCACTTGTGTTAGTGTTGAAAAACCACTTTTCGCACTTGTGTTAGTGTTGAAAAACCACTTTTCGGACTTGTGTTGGTGCAGGAAACCACTTTTGCACTTGTATTAGTGTCGAAAAAACACTTTTTACACTTGTGATAGTGTTGAAAAACCACTTTTCGCACTTGTGTTGGTGTTGAAAAACCACTTTTCGCACTTGTGTTGGTGCAGAAAACCACTTTTGCACTTGTATTAGTGTGGAAAAACCACTTTTCACACTTGTGTTAGTGTTGAATAACCACTTTTCGCACTTGTGTTAGTGTTGAAAAACCACTTTTCGCACTTGTGTTGGTGCAGAAAACCACTTTTGCACTTGTATTAGTGTGGAAAAACCACTTTTCGCACTTGTGTTAGTGTTGAAAAACCACTTTTCGCACTTGTATTAGTGTTGAAAACCACTTTTTGCACTTGTGTTGGTGCAGGAAACCACTTTTGCACTTGTATTAATGTGGAAAAACCACTTTTCGCACTTGTGTTAGTGTTGAAAAACCACTTTTCGCACTTGTGTTAGTGTTGAAAAACCACTTTTCGCACTTGTGTTGGTGCAGGAAACCACTTTTGCACTTGTATTAGTGTGGCAAAACCACTTTTCGCACTTGTGTTAGTGTTGAAAAACCACTTTTCGCACTTGTGTCAGTGTTGAAAAACCACTTTTCGCACTTGTGTTGGTGCAGGAAACCACTTTTGCACTTGTATTAGTGTGGAAAAAACACTTTTCGCACTTGTGAAAGTGTTGAAAACCCACTTTTAGCACTTGTGTTAGTGTTGAAAATCCACTTTTCACACTTGTGTTGGTGCAGGAAACCACTTTTGCACTTGTATTAGTGTGGAAAAAACACTTTTTGCACTTGTGATAGTGTTGAAAAACCACTTTTCGCACTTGTGTTAGTGTTGAAAAACCACTTTTCGCACATGTGTTAGTGAAGGAAACCACTTTTGCACTTGTGTTCGTGTTGAAAAACCACTTTTCGCACTTGTGTTAGTGTTGAAAAACCACTTTTTTCACTTGTTTTGGTGCAGCAAACCACTTTTGCACTTGTATTAGTGTGGAAAAAACACTTTTCGCACTTGTGTTAGTGTTGAAAAACCACTTTTCGCACTTGTGTTAGTGTTGAAAAACCACTTTTCGCACTTGTGTTAGAGTTGAAAAACCACTTTTCGCACTTGTGTTGGTGCAGGAAACCACTTTTGCACTTGTATTAGTGTGGAAAAAACACTTTTCGCACTTGTGTTAGTGTTTAAAACCCACTTTTCGCACTTGCGTTAGTGTTGAAAATCCACTTTTCGCACTTGTGTTGGTGCAGGAAACCACTTTTGCACTTGTATTAGTGTGGAAAAAACACTTTTTGCACTTGTGATAGTGTTGAAAAACCACTTTTCGCACTTGTGTTAGTGTTGAAAAACCACTTTTTTCACTTGTGTTGGTGCAGGAAACCACTTTTGCACTTGTATTAGTGTGGAAAAAACACTTTTAGCACTTGTGTTAGTGTTGAAAAACCACTTTTCGCACTTGTGTTAGTGTTGAAAAACCACTTTTCGCACTTGCGTTAGTGTTGAAAACCCACTTTTCGCACTTGTGTTAGTGTTGAAAAACCACTTTTCGCACTTGTGTTGGTGCAGGAAACCACTTTTGCACTTGTATTAGTGTGGAAAAAACACTTTTAGCACTTGTGTTAGTGTTGAAAAACCACTTTTCGCACTTGTGTTAGTGTTGAAAAACCACTTTTCGCACTTGTGTTAGTGTTGAAAAACCACTTTTTGCACTTGTGTTGGTGCAGGAAACCACTTTTGCACTTGTATTAGTGTGGAAAAAACACTTTTTGCACTTGTGATAGTGTTGAAAAACCACTTTTTGCACTTGTGTTAGTGTTGAAAAACCACTTTTCGCACATGTGTTGGTGCAGGAAACCACTTTTGCACTTGTATTAGTGTGGAAAAAACACTTTTTGCACTTGTGATAGTGTTGAAAAACCACATTTCGCACTTGTGTTAGTGTTGAAAAACCACTTTTCGCACTTGTGTTGGTGCAGGAAACCACTTTTGCACTTGTATTAGTGTGGAAAAACCACTTTTTGCACTTGTGTTAGTGTTGAAAAACCACTTTTCGCACTTGTGTTAGTGTTGAAAAACCACTTTTCGCACTTGTGTTGGTGCAGGAAACCACTTTTGCACTTGTATTAGTGTGGAAAAACCACTTTTTGCACTTGTGTTAGTGTTGAAAAACCACTTTTCGCACTTGTGTTAGTGTTGAAAAACCACTTTTCGCACTTGTGTTGGTGTTGAAAAACCGCTTTTCGCACTTGTGTTGGTGCAGGAAACCACTTTTGCACTTGTATTAGTGTGGAAAAAACACTTTTTGCACTTGTGATAGTGTTGAAAAACCACTTTTCGCACTTGTGTTAGTGTTGAAAAATCACTTTTCGCACTTGTGTTGATGCAGGAAACCACTTTTGCACTTGTATTAGTGTGGAAAAAACACTTTTTGCACTTGTGATAGTGTTGAAAAACCATTTGTCGCACTTGTGTTAGTGTTGAAAAACCACTTTTCGCACTTGTGTTAGTGTTGAAAAACCACTTTTCGCACTTGTGTTGGTGCAGGAAACCACTTTTGCACTTGTATTAGTGTGGAAAAAACACTTTTTGCACTTGTGATAGTGTTGAAAAACCACTTTTCGCACTTGTGTTAGTGTTGAAAAATCACTTTTCGCACTTGTGTTGGTGCAGGAAACCACTTTTGCACTTGTATTAGTGTGGAAAAAACACTTTTTGCACTTGTGATAGTGTTGAAAAACCATTTGTCGCACTTGTGTTAGTGTTGAAAAACCACTTTTCGCACTTGTGTTAGTGTTGAAAAACTACTTTTCGCATTTGTGTTGGTGCAGGAAACCACTTTTGCACTTGTATTAGTGTGGAAAAAACACTTTTCGCACTTGTGTTAGTGTTGAAAAACCACTTTTCGCACTTGTGTTAGTGTTGAAAAACCACTTTTCGCACTTGTGTTGGTGCAGGAAACCACTTTTGCACTTGTATTAGTGTGGAAAAAACACTTTTAGCACTTGTGTTAGTGTTGAAAAACCACTTTTCGCACTTGTGTTAGTGTTGAAAAACCACTTTTCGCACTTGTGTTAGTGTTGAAAAACCACTTTTCGCACTTGTGTTGGTGCAGGAAACCACTTTTGCACTTGTATTAGTGTGGAAAAAACACTTTTTGCACTTGTGATAGTGTTGAAAAACCACTTTTTGCACTTGTGTTAGTGTTGAAAAACCACTTTTCGCACATGTGTTGGTGCAGGAAACCACTTTTGCACTTGTATTAGTGTGGAAAAAACACTTTTTGCACTTGTGATAGTGTTGAAAAACCACATTTCGCACTTGTGTTAGTGTTGAAAAACCACTTTTCGCACTTGTGTTGGTGCAGGAAACCACTTTTACACTTGTATTAGTGTGGAAAAAACACTTTTTGCACTTGTGATAGTGTTGAAAAACCACATTTCGCACTTGTGTTAGTATTGAAAAACCACTTTTCGCACTTGTGTTGGTGCAGGAAACCACTTTTGCACTTGTATTAGTGTGGAAAAAAACACTTTTCGCACTTGTGTTAGTGTTGAAAAACCACTTTTTGCACTTGTGTTAGTGTTGAAAAACCACTTTTCGCACTTGTGTTAGTGTTGAAAAACCACTTTTCGGACTTGTGTTGGTGCAGGAAACCACTTTTGCACTTGTATTAGTGTCGAAAAAACACTTTTTACACTTGTGATAGTGTTGAAAAACCACTTTTCGCACTTGTGTTGGTGTTGAAAAACCGCTTTTCGCACTTGTGTTGGTGCAGAAAACCACTTTTGCACTTGTATTAGTGTGGAAAAACCACTTTTCACACTTGTGTTAGTGTTGAAAAACCACTTTTCGCACTTGTGTTAGTGTTGAAAAACCACTTTTCGCACTTGTGTTGGTGCAGAAAACCACTTTTGCACTTGTATTAGTGTGGAAAAACCACTTTTCGCACTTGTGTTAGTGTTGAAAAACCACTTTTCGCACTTGTGTTAGTGTTGAAAACCACTTTTTGCACTTGTGTTGGTGCAGGAAACCACTTTTGCACTTGTATTAATGTGGAAAAACCACTTTTCGCACTTGTGTTAGTGTTGAAAAACCACTTTTCGCACTTGTGTTAGTGTTGAAAAACCACTTTTCGCACTTGTGTTGGTGCAGGAAACCACTTTTGCACTTGTATTAGTGTGGCAAAACCACTTTTCGCACTTGTGTTAGTGTTGAAAAACCACTTTTCGCACTTGTGTCAGTGTTGAAAAACCACTTTTCGCACTTGTGTTGGTGCAGGAAACCACTTTTGCACTTGTATTAGTGTGGAAAAAACACTTTTCGCACTTGTGAAAGTGTTGAAAACCCACTTTTAGCACTTGTGTTAGTGTTGAAAATCCACTTTTCACACTTGTGTTGGTGCAGGAAACCACTTTTGCACTTGTATTAGTGTGGAAAAAACACTTTTTGCACTTGTGATAGTGTTGAAAAACCACTTTTCGCACTTGTGTTAGTGTTGAAAAACCACTTTTCGCACATGTGTTAGTGAAGGAAACCACTTTTGCACTTGTGTTAGTGTTGAAAAACCACTTTTCACACTTGTGTTAGTGTTGAAAAACCACTTTTCGCTCTTGTGTTAGTGTTGAAAAACCACTTTTTTCACTTGTTTTGGTGCAGCAAACCACTTTTGCACTTGTATTAGTGTGGAAAAAACACTTTTCGCACTTGTGTTAGTGTTGAAAAACCACTTTTCGCACTTGTGTTAGTGTTGAAAAACCACTTTTCGTACTTGTGTTAGAGTTGAAAAACCACTTTTCGCACTTGTGTTGGTGCAGGAAACCACTTTTGCACTTGTATTAGTGTGGAAAAAACACTTTTCGCACTTGTGTTAGTGTTTAAAACCCACTTTTCGCACTTGCGTTAGTGTTGAAAATCCACTTTTCGCACTTGTGTTGGTGCAGGAAACCACTTTTGCACTTGTATTAGTGTGGAAAAAACACTTTTTGCACTTGTGATAGTGTTGAAAAACCACTTTTCGCACTTGTGTTAGTGTTGAAAAACCACTTTTTTCACTTGTGTTGGTGCAGGAAACCACTTTTGCACTTGTATTAGTGTGGAAAAAACACTTTTAGCACTTGTGTTAGTGTTGAAAAACCACTTTTCGCACTTGTGTTAGTGTTGAAAAACCACTTTTCGCACTTGCGTTAGTGTTGAAAACCCACTTTTCGCACTTGTGTTAGTGTTGAAAAACCACTTTTCGCACTTGTGTTGGTGCAGGAAACCACTTTTGCACTTGTATTAGTGTGGAAAAAACACTTTTAGCACTTGTGTTAGTGTTGAAAAACCACTTTTCGCACTTGTGTTAGTGTTGAAAAACCACTTTTCGCACTTGTGTTAGTGTTGAAAAACCACTTTTCGCACTTGTGTTGGTGCAGGAAACCACTTTTGCACTTGTATTAGTGTGGAAAAAACACTTTTTGCACTTGTGATAGTGTTGAAAAACCACTTTTTGCACTTGTGTTAGTGTTGAAAAACCACTTTTCGCACATGTGTCGGTGCAGGAAACCACTTTTGCACTTGTATTAGTGTGGAAAAAACAATTTTTGCACTTGTGATAGTGTTGAAAAACCACATTTCGCACTTGTGTTAGTGTTGAAAAACCACTTTTCGCACTTGTGTTGGTGCAGGAAACCACTTTTGCACTTGTATTAGTGTGGAAAAACCACTTTTTGCACTTGTGTTAGTGTTGAAAAACCACTTTTCGCACTTGTGTTAGTGTTGAAAAACCACTTTTCGCACTTGTGTTGGTGCAGGAAACCACTTTTGCACTTGTATTAGTGTGGAAAAACCACTTTTTGCACTTGTGTTAGTGTTGAAAAACCACTTTTCGCACTTGTGTTGGTGCAGGAAACCACTTTTGCACTTGTATTAGTGTGGAAAAACCACTTTTTGCACTTGTGTTGGTGTTGAAAAACCGCTTTTCGCACTTGTGTTGGTGCAGGAAACCACTTTTGCACTTGTATTAGTGTGGAAAAAACACTTTTTGCACTTGTGATAGTGTTGAAAAACCACTTTTCGCACTTGTGTTAGTGTTGAAAAATCACTTTTCGCACTTGTGTTGATGCAGGAAACCACTTTTGCACTTGTATTAGTGTGGAAAAAACACTTTTTGCACTTGTGATAGTGTTGAAAAACCATTTGTCGCACTTGTGTTAGTGTTGAAAAACCACTTTTCGCACTTGTGTTAGTGTTGAAAAACTACTTTTCGCATTTGTGTTGGTGCAGGAAACCACTTTTGCACTTGTATTAGTGTGGAAAAAACACTTTTCGCACTTGTGTTAGTGTTGAAAAACCACTTTTCGCACTTGTGTTAGTGAAGGAAACCACATTTGCACTTGCGTTAGTGTTGAAAAACCAATTTTCGCACTTGTGTTAGTGTTGAAAAACCACTTTTCGCACTTGTGTTGGTGCAGGAAACCACTTTTGCACTTGTATTAGTGTGGAAAAACCACTTTTCACACTTGTGTTAGTGTTGAAAAACCACTTTTCGCACTTGTGTTAGTGTTGAAAATCCACTTTTCGCACTTGTGTTGGTGCAGGAAACCACTTTTGCACTTGTATTAGTGTGGAAAAAACACTTTTTGCACTTGTGATAGTGTTGAAAAACCACTTTTCGCACTTGTGTTAGTGTTGAAAAACCACTTTTCGCACATGTGTTAGTGAAGGAAACCACTTTTGCACTTGTGTTAGTGTTGAAAAACCACTTTTCACACTTGTGTTAGTGTTGAAAAACCACTTTTCGCACTTGTGTTAGTGTTGAAAAACCACTTTTTTCACTTGTTTTGGTGCAGCAAACCACTTTTGCACTTGTATTAGTGTGGAAAAAACACTTTTCGCACTTGTGTTAGTGTTGAAAAACCACTTTTCGCACTTGTGTTAGTGTTGAAAAACCACTTTTCGCACTTGTGTTAGAGTTGAAAAACCACTTTTCGCACTTGTGTTGGTGCAGGAAACCACTTTTGCACTTGTATTAGTGTGGAAAAAACACTTTTCGCACTTGTGTTAGTGTTTAAAACCCACTTTTCGCACTTGCGTTAGTGTTGAAAATCCACTTTTCGCACTTGTGTTGGTGCAGGAAACCACTTTTACACTTGTATTAGTGTGGAAAAAACACTTTTTGCACTTGTGATAGTGTTGAAAAACCACTTTTCGCACTTGTGTTAGTGTTGAAAAACCACTTTTTTCACTTGTGTTGGTGCAGGAAACCACTTTTGCACTTGTATTAGTGTGGAAAAAACACTTTTAGCACTTGTGTTAGTGTTGAAAAACCACTTTTCGCACTTGTGTTAGTGTTGAAAAACCACTTTTCGCACTTGCGTTAGTGTTGAAAACCCACTTTTCGCACTTGTGTTAGTGTTGAAAAACAACTTTTCGCACTTGTGTTGGTGCAGGAAACCACTTTTGCACTTGTATTAGTGTGGAAAAAACACTTTTAGCACTTGTGTTAGTGTTGAAAAACCACTTTTCGCACTTGTGTTAGTGTTGAAAAACCACTTTTCGCACTTGTGTTAGTGTTGAAAAACCACTTTTCGCACTTGTGTTGGTGCAGGAAACCACTTTTGCACTTGTATTAGTGTGGAAAAAACACTTTTTGCACTTGTGATAGTGTTGAAAAACCACTTTTTGCACTTGTGTTAGTGTTGAAAAACCACTTTTCGCACATGTGTTGGTGCAGGAAACCACTTTTGCACTTGTATTAGTGTGGAAAAAACACTTTTTGCACTTGTGATAGTGTTGAAAAACCACATTTCGCACTTGTGTTAGTGTTGAAAAACCACTTTTCACACTTGTGTTGGTGCAGGAAACCACTTTTGCACTTGTATTAGTGTGGAAAAACCACTTTTTGCACTTGTGTTAGTGTTGAAAAACCACTTTTCGCACTTGTGTTAGTGTTGAAAAACCACTTTTCGCACTTGTGTTGGTGCAGGAAACCACTTTTGCACTTGTATTAGTGTGGAAAAACCACTTTTTGCACTTGTGTTAGTGTTGAAAAACCACTTTTCGCACTTGTGTTGGTGCAGGAAACCACTTTTGCACTTGTATTAGTGTGGAAAAACCACTTTTTGCACTTGTGTTGGTGTTGAAAAACCGCTTTTCGCACTTGTGTTGGTGCAGGAAACCACTTTTGCACTTGTATTAGTGTGGAAAAAACACTTTTTGCACTTGTGATAGTGTTGAAAAACCACTTTTCGCACTTGTGTTAGTGTTGAAAAATCACTTTTCGCACTTGTGTTGATGCAGGAAACCACTTTTGCACTTGTATTAGTGTGGAAAAAACACTTTTTGCACTTGTGATAGTGTTGAAAAACCATTTGTCGCACTTGTGTTAGTGTTGAAAAACCACTTTTCGCACTTGTGTTAGTGTTGAAAAACCACTTTTCGCACTTGTGTTGGTGCAGGAAACCACTTTTGCACTTGTATTAGTGTGGAAAAAACACTTTTTGCACTTGTGATAGTGTTGAAAAATGACTTTTCGCACTTGTGTTAGTGTTGAAAAATCACTTTTCGCACTTGTGTTGGTGCAGGAAACCACTTTTGCACTTGTATTAGTGTGGAAAAAACACTTTTTGCACTTGTGATAGTGTTGAAAAACCATTTGTCGCACTTGTGTTAGTGTTGAAAAACCACTTTTCGCACTTGTGTTAGTGTTGAAAAACTACTTTTCGCATTTGTGTTGGTGCAGGAAACCACTTTTGCACTTGTATTAGTGTGGAAAAAACACTTTTCGCACTTGTGTTAGTGTTGAAAAACCACTTTTCGCACTTGTGTTAGTGAAGGAAACCACATTTGCACTTGCGTTAGTGTTGAAAAACCAATTTTCGCACTTGTGTTAGTGTTGAAAAACCACTTTTCGCACTTGTGTTGGTGCAGGAAACCACTTTTGCACTTGTATTAGTGTGGAAAAACCACTTTTCACACTTGTGTTAGTGTTGAAAAACCACTTTTCGCACTTGTGTTAGTGTTGAAAAACCACTTTTCGCACTTGTGTTGGTGCAGGAAACAACTTTTGCACTTGTATTAGTGTGGAAAAAACACTTTTCGCACTTGTGTTAGTGTTTAAAACCCACTTTTCGCACTTGTGTTAGTGTTGAAAATCCACTTTACGCACTTGTGTTGGTGCAGGAAACCACTTTTGCACTTGTATTAGTGTGGAAAAAACACTTTTTGCACTTGTGATAGTGTTGAAAAACCACTTTTCGCACTTGTGTTAGTGTTGAAAAACCACTTTTTTCACTTGTGTTGGTGCAGGAAACCACTTTTGCACTTGTATTAGTGTGGAAAAAACACTTTTAGCACTTGTGTTAGTGTTGAAAAACCACTTTTCGCACTTGTGTTAGTGTTGAAAAACCACTTTTCGCACTTGCGTTAGTGTTGAAAACCCACTTTTCGCACTTGTGTTAGTGTTGAAAAACCACTTTTCGCACTTGTGTTGGTGCAGGAAACCACTTTTGCACTTGTATTAGTGTGGAAAAAACACTTTTAGCACTTGTGTTAGTGTTGAAAAACCACTTTTCGCACTTGTGTTAGTGTTGAAAAACCACTTTTCGCACTTGTGTTGGTGCAGGAAACCACTTTTGCACTTGTATTAGTGTGGAAAAAACACTTTTTGCACTTGTGATAGTGTTGAAAAACCACTTTTTGCACTTGTGTTAGTGTTGAAAAACCACTTTTCGCACATGTGTTGGTGCAGGAAACCACTTTTGCACTTGTATTAGTGTGGAAAAAACACTTTTTGCACTTGTGATAGTGTTGAAAAACCACATTTCGCACTTGTGTTAGTGTTGAAAAACCACTTTTTGCACTTGTGTTGGTGCAGGAAACCACTTTTGCACTTGTATTAGTGTGGAAAAACCACTTTTTGCACTTGTGTTAGTGTTGAAAAACCACTTTTCGCACTTGTGTTAGTGTTGAAAAACCACTTTTCGCACTTGTGTTGGTGTTGAAAAACCGCTTTTCGCACTTGTGTTGGTGCAGGAAACCACTTTTGCACTTGTATTAGTGTGGAAAAAACACTTTTTGCACTTGTGATAGTGTTGAAAAACCACTTTTCGCACTTGTGTTAGTGTTGAAAAATCACTTTTCGCACTTGTGTTGATGCAGGAAACCACTTTTGCACTTGTATTAGTGTGGAAAAAACACTTTTTGCACTTGTGATAGTGTTGAAAAACCATTTGTCGCACTTGTGTTAGTGTTGAAAAACCACTTTTCGCACTTGTGTTAGTGTTGAAAAACCACTTTTCGCACTTGTGTTGGTGCAGGAAACCACTTTTGCACTTGTATTAGTGTGGAAAAAACACTTTTTGCACTTGTGATAGTGTTGAAAAACCACTTTTCGCACTTGTGTTAGTGTTGAAAAATCACTTTTCGCACTTGTGTTGGTGCAGGAAACCACTTTTGCACTTGTATTAGTGTGGAAAAAACACTTTTTGCACTTGTGATAGTGTTGAAAAACCATTTGTCGCACTTGTGTTAGTGTTGAAAAACCACTTTTCGCACTTGTGTTAGTGTTGAAAAACTACTTTTCGCATTTGTGTTGGTGCAGGAAACCACTTTTGCACTTGTATTAGTGTTGAAAAACTACTTTTCGCATTTGTGTTGGTGCAGGAAACCACTTTTGCACTTGTATTAGTGTGGAAAAAACACTTTTCGCACTTGTGAGTGTTGAAAAACCACTTTTCGCACTTGTGTTAGTGTTGAAAAACCACTTTTCGCACTTGTGTTGGTGCAGGAAACCACTTTTGCACTTGTATTAGTGTGGAAAAAACACTTTTAGCACTTGTGTTAGTGTTGAAAAACCACTTTTCGCACTTGTGTTAGTGTTGAAAAACCACTTTTCGCACTTGTGTTAGTGTTGAAAAACCACTTTTCGCACTTGTGTTGGTGCAGGAAACCACTTTTGCACTTGTATTAGTGTGGAAAAAACACTTTTTGCACTTGTGATAGTGTTGAAAAACCACTTTTTGCACTTGTGTTAGTGTTGAAAAACCACTTTTCGCACATGTGTTGGTGCAGGAAACCACTTTTGCACTTGTATTAGTGTGGAAAAAACACTTTTTGCACTTGTGATAGTGTTGAAAAACCACATTTCGCACTTGTGTTAGTGTTGAAAAACCACTTTTCGCACTTGTGTTGGTGCAGGAAACCACTTTTGCACTTGTATTAGTGTGGAAAAACCACTTTTTGCACTTGTGTTAGTGTTGAAAAACCACTTTTCGCACTTGTGTTAGTGTTGAAAAACCACTTTTCGCACTTGTGTTGGTGTTGAAAAACCACTTTTCGCACTTGTGTTGGTGCAGGAAACCACTTTTGCACTTGTATTAGTGTGGAAAAAACACTTTTTGCACTTGTGATAGTGTTGAAAAACCACTTTTCGCACTTGTGTTAGTGTTGAAAAATCACTTTTCGCACTTGTGTTGATGCAGGAAACCACTTTTGCACTTGTATTAGTGTGGAAAAAACACTTTTTGCACTTGTGATAGTGTTGAAAAACCATTTGTCGCACTTGTGTTAGTGTTGAAAAACCACTTTTCGCACTTGTGTTAGTGTTGAAAAACCACTTTTCGCACTTGTGTTGGTGCAGGAAACCACTTTTGCACTTGTATTAGTGTGGAAAAAACACTTTTTGCACTTGTGATAGTGTTGAAAAACCACTTTTCGCACTTGTGTTAGTGTTGAAAAATCACTTTTCGCACTTGTGTTGGTGCAGGAAACCACTTTTGCACTTGTATTAGTGTGGAAAAAACACTTTTTGCACTTGTGATAGTGTTGAAAAACCATTTGTCGCACTTGTGTTAGTGTTGAAAAACCACTTTTCGCACTTGTGTTAGTGTTGAAAAACTACTTTTCGCATTTGTGTTGGTGCAGGAAACCACTTTTGCACTTGTATTAGTGTGGAAAAAACACTTTTCGCACTTGTGTTAGTGTTGAAAAACCACTTTTCGCACTTGTGTTAGTGAAGGAAACCATATTTGCACTTGCGTTAGTGTTGAAAAACAATTTTCGCACTTGTGTTAGTGTTGAAAAACCACTTTTCGCACTTGTGTTGGTGCAGGAAACCACTTTTGCACTTGTATTAGTGTGGAAAAACCACTTTTCACACTTGTGTTAGTGTTGAAAAACCACTTTTCGCACTTGTGTTAGTGTTGAAAAACCACTTTTCGCACTTGTGTTGGTGCAGAAAACCACTTTTGCACTTGTATTAGTGTGGAAAAACCACTTTTCGCACTTGTGTTAGTGTTGAAAAACCACTTTTCGCACTTGTGTTAGTGTTGAAAACCACTTTTTGCACTTGTGTTGGTGCAGGAAACCACTTTTGCACTTGTATTAATGTGGAAAAACCACTTTTCGCACTTGTGTTAGTGTTGAAAAACCACTTTTTGCACTTGTGTTAGTGTTGAAAAACCACTTTTCGCACTTGTGTTGGTGCAGGAAACCACTTTTGCACTTGTATTAGTGTGGCAAAACCACTTTTCGCACTTGTGTTAGTGTTGAAAAACCACTTTTCGCACTTGTGTCAGTGTTGAAAAACCACTTTTCGCACTTGTGTTGGTGCAGGAAACCACTTTTGCACTTGTATTAGTGTGGAAAAAACACTTTTCGCACTTGTGAAAGTGTTGAAAACCCACTTTTCGCACTTGTGTTAGTGTTGAAAATCCACTTTTCGCACTTGTGTTGGTGCAGGAAACCACTTTTGCACTTGTATTAGTGTGGAAAAAACACTTTTTGCACTTGTGATAGTGTTGAAAAACCACTTTTCGCACTTGTGTTAGTGTTGAAAAACCACTTTTCGCACATGTGTTAGTGAAGGAAACCACTTTTGCACTTGTGTTAGTGTTGAAAAACCACTTTTCACACTTGTGTTAGTGTTGAAAAACCACTTTTCGCACTTGTGTTAGTGTTGAAAAACCACTTTTTTCACTTGTTTTGGTGCAGGAAACCACTTTTGCACTTGTATTAGTGTGGAAAAAACACTTTTCGCACTTGTGTTAGTGTTGAAAAACCACTTTTCGCACTTGTGTTAGTGTTGAAAAACCACTTTTCGCACTTGTGTTAGAGTTGAAAAACCACTTTTCGCACTTGTGTTGGTGCAGGAAACCACTTTTGCACTTGTATTAGTGTGGAAAAAACACTTTTCGCACTTGTGTTAGTGTTTAAAACCCACTTTTCGCACTTGTGTTAGTGTTGAAAATCCACTTTTCGCACTTGTGTTGGTGCAGGAAACCACTTTTGCACTTGTATTAGTGTGGAAAAAACACTTTTTGCACTTGTGATAGTGTTGAAAAACCACTTTTCGCACTTGTGTTAGTGTTGAAAAACCACTTTTTTCACTTGTGTTGGTGCAGGAAACCACTTTTGCACTTGTATTAGTGTGGAAAAAACACTTTTAGCACTTGTGTTAGTGTTGAAAAACCACTTTTCGCACTTGTGTTAGTGTTGAAAAACCACTTTTCGCACTTGCGTTAGTGTTGAAAACCCACTTTTCGCACTTGTGTTAGTGTTGAAAAACCACTTTTCGCACTTGTGTTGGTGCAGGAAACCACTTTTGCACTTGTATTAGTGTGGAAAAAACACTTTTCGCACTTGCGTTAGTGTTGAAAACCCACTTTTCGCACTTGTGTTAGTGTTGAAAAACCACTTTTCGCACTTGTGTTGGTGCAGGAAACCACTTTTGCACTTGTATTAGTGTGGAAAAAACACTTTTAGCACTTGTGTTAGTGTTGAAAAACCACTTTTCGCACTTGTGTTAGTGTTGAAAAACCACTTTTCGCACTTGTGTTAGTGTTGAAAAACCACTTTTCGCACTTGTGTTGGTGCAGGAAACCACTTTTGCACTTGTATTAGTGTGGAAAAAACACTTTTTGCACTTGTGATAGTGTTGAAAAACCACTTTTTGCACTTGTGTTAGTGTTGAAAAACCACTTTTCGCACATGTGTTGGTGCAGGAAACCACTTT
This sequence comes from Myxine glutinosa, assembly GCF_964187855.1. Classification (NCBI taxonomy): domain Eukaryota; kingdom Metazoa; phylum Chordata; class Myxini; order Myxiniformes; family Myxinidae; genus Myxine; species Myxine glutinosa. Next base: position 46,519,892 of record NC_136269.1, on the reverse strand, counting down.
TGCACTTGTATTAGTGTGGAAAAAACACTTTTTGCACTTGTGATAGTGTTGAAAAACCACATTTCGCACTTGTGTTAGTGTTGAAAAACCACTTTTCGCACTTGTGTTGGTGCAGGAAACCACTTTTGCACTTGTATTAGTGTGGAAAAACCACTTTTTGCACCTGTGTTAGTGTTGAAAAACCACTTTTCGCACTTGTGTTAGTGTTGAAAAACCACTTTTCGCACTTGTGTTGGTGTTGAAAAACCGCTTTTCGCACTTGTGTTGGTGCAGGAAACCACTTTTGCACTTGTATTAGTGTGGAAAAAACACTTTTTGCACTTGTGATAGTGTTGAAAAACCACTTTTCGCACTTGTGTTAGTGTTGAAAAATCACTTTTCGCACTTGTGTTGATGCAGGAAACCACTTTTGCACTTGTATTAGTGTGGAAAAAACACTTTTTGCACTTGTGATAGTGTTGAAAAACCATTTGTCGCACTTGTGTTAGTGTTGAAAAACCACTTTTCGCACTTGTGTTAGTGTTGAAAAACCACTTTTCGCACTTGTGTTGGTGCAGGAAACCACTTTTGCACTTGTATTAGTGTGGAAAAAACACTTTTCGCACTTGTGTTAGTGTTGAAAAACCACTTTTCGCACATGTGTTGGTGCAGGAAACCACTTTTGCACTTGTATTAGTGTGGAAAAAACACTTTTCGCACTTGTGTTAGTGTTGAAAAACCACTTTTCGCACTTGTGTTAGTGTTGAAAAACCACTTTTCGCACTTGTGTTAGAGTTGAAAAACCACTTTTCGCACTTGTGTTGGTGCAGGAAACCACTTTTGCACTTGTATTAGTGTGGAAAAAACACTTTTCGCACTTGTGTTAGTGTTTAAAACCCACTTTTCGCACTTGCGTTAGTGTTGAAAATCCACTTTTCGCACTTGTGTTGGTGCAGGAAACCACTTTTGCACTTGTATTAGTGTGGAAAAAACACTTTTTGCACTTGTGATAGTGTTGAAAAACCACTTTTCGCACTTGTGTTAGTGTTGAAAAACCACTTTTTTCACTTGTGTTGGTGCAGGAAACCACTTTTGCACTTGTATTAGTGTGGAAAAAACACTTGTAGCACTTGTGTTAGTGTTGAAAAACCACTTTTCGCACTTGTGTTAGTGTTGAAAAACCACTTTTCGCACTTGCGTTAGTGTTGAAAACCCACTTTTCGCACTTGTGTTAGTGTTGAAAAACCACTTTTCGCACTTGTGTTGGTGCAGGAAACCACTTTTGCACTTGTATTAGTGTGGAAAAAACACTTTTAGCACTTGTGTTAGTGTTGAAAAACCACTTTTCGCACTTGTGTTAGTGTTGAAAAACCACTTTTCGCACTTGTGTTAGTGTTGAAAAACCACTTTTCGCACTTGTGTTGGTGCAGGAAACCACTTTTGCACTTGTATTAGTGTGGAAAAAACACTTTTTGCACTTGTGATAGTGTTGAACAACCACTTTTTGCACTTGTGTTAGTGTTGAAAAACCACTTTTCGCACATGTGTTGGTGCAGGAAACCACTTTTGCACTTGTATTAGTGTGGAAAAAACACTTTTTGCACTTGTGATAGTGTTGAAAAACCACATTTCGCACTTGTGTTAGTGTTGAAAAACCACTTTTCGCACTTGTGTTGGTGCAGGAAACCACTTTTGCACTTGTATTAGTGTGGAAAAACCACTTTTTGCACTTGTGTTAGTGTTGAAAAACCACTTTTCGCACTTGTGTTAGTGTTGAAAAACCACTTTTCGCACTTGTGTTGGTGCAGGAAACCACTTTTGCACTTGTATTAGTGTGGAAAAACCACTTTTTGCACTTGTGTTAGTGTTGAAAAACCACTTTTCGCACTTGTGTTGGTGCAGGAAACCACTTTTGCACTTGTATTAGTGTGGAAAAACCACTTTTTGCACTTGTGTTGGTGTTGAAAAACCGCTTTTCGCACTTGTGTTGGTGCAGGAAACCACTTTTGCACTTGTATTAGTGTGGAAAAAACACTTTTTGCACTTGTGATAGTGTTGAAAAACCACTTTTCGCACTTGTGTTAGTGTTGAAAAATCACTTTTCGCACTTGTGTTGATGCAGGAAACCACTTTTGCACTTGTATTAGTGTGGAAAAAACACTTTTTGCACTTGTGATAGTGTTGAAAAACCATTTGTCGCACTTGTGTTAGTGTTGAAAAACCACTTTTCGCACTTGTGTTGGTGCAGGAAACCACTTTTGCACTTGTATTAGTGTGGAAAAAACACTTTTTGCACTTGTGATAGTGTTGAAAAACCACTTTTCGCACTTGTGTTAGTGTTGAAAAATCACTTTTCGCACTTGTGTTGATGCAGGAAACCACTTTTGCACTTGTATTAGTGTGGAAAAAACACTTTTTGCACTTGTGATAGTGTTGAAAAACCACTTTTCGCACTTGTGTTAGTGTTGAAAAATCACTTTTCGCACTTGTGTTGATGCAGGAAACCACTTTTGCACTTGTATTAGTGTGGAAAAAACACTTTTTGCACTTGTGATAGTGTTGAAAAACCACTTTTCGCACTTGTGTTGGTGCAGGAAACCACTTTTGCACTTGTATTAGTGTGGAAAAAACACTTTTTGCACTTGTGATAGTGTTGAAAAACCACTTTTCGCACTTGTGTTAGTGTTGAAAAATCACTTTTCGCACTTGTGTTGGTGCAGGAAACCACTTTTGCACTTGTATTAGTGTGGAAAAAACACTTTTTGCACTTGTGATAGTGTTGAAAAACCATTTGTCGCACTTGTGTTAGTGTTGAAAAACCACTTTTCGCACTTGTGTTAGTGTTGAAAAACTACTTTTCGCATTTGTGTTGGTGCAGGAAACCACTTTTGCACTTGTATTAGTGTGGAAAAAACACTTTTCGCACTTGTGTTAGTGTTGAAAAACCACTTTTCGCACTTGTGTTAGTGAAGGAAACCATATTTGCACTTGCGTTAGTGTTGAAAAACCAATTTTCGCACTTGTGTTAGTGTTGAAAAACCACTTTTCGCACTTGTGTTGGTGCAGGAAACCACTTTTGCACTTGTATTAGTGTGGAAAAACCACTTTTCACACTTGTGTTAGTGTTGAAAAATGACTTTTCGCACTTGTGTTAGTGTTGAAAAACCACTTTTCGCACTTGTGTTGGTGCAGAAAACCACTTTTGCACTTGTATTAGTGTGGAAAAACCACTTTTCACACTTGTGTTAGTGTTGAAAAACCACTTTTCGCACTTGTGTTAGTGTTGAAAACCACTTTTTGCACTTGTGTTGGTGCAGGAAACCACTTTTGCCCTTGTATTAATGTGGAAAAACCACTTTTCGCACTTGTGTTAGTGTTGAAAAACCACTTTTTGCACTTGTGTTAGTGTTGAAAAACCACTTTTCGCACTTGTGTTGGTGCAGGAAACCACTTTTGCACTTGTATTAGTGTGGCAAAACCACTTTTCGCACTTGTGTTAGTGTTGAAAAACCACTTTTCGCACTTGTGTCAGTGTTGAAAAACCACTTTTCGCACTTGTGTTGGTGCAGGAAACCACTTTTGCACTTGTATTAGTGTGGAAAAAACACTTTTCGCACTTGTGAAAGTGTTGAAAACCCACTTTTCGCACTTGTGTTAGTGTTGAAAATCCACTTTTCGCACTTGTGTTGGTGCAGGAAACCACTTTTGCACTTGTATTAGTGTGGAAAAAACACTTTTCGCACTTGTGTTAGTGTTGAAAAACCACTTTTCGCACTTGTGTTAGTGTTGAAAAACCACTTTTCGCACTTGTGTTAGAGTTGAAAAACCACTTTTCGCACTTGTGTTGGTGCAGGAAACCACTTTTGCACTTGTATTAGTGTGGAAAAAACACTTTTCGCACTTGTGTTAGTGTTTAAAACCCACTTTTCGCACTTGTGTTAGTGTTGAAAATCCACTTTTCGCACTTGTGTTGGTGCAGGAAACCACTTTTGCACTTGTATTAGTGTGGAAAAAACACTTTTTGCACTTGTGATAGTGTTGAAAAACCACTTTTCGCACTTGTGTTAGTGTTGAAAAACCACTTTTTTCACTTGTGTTGGTGCAGGAAACCACTTTTGCACTTGTATTAGTGTGGAAAAAACACTTTTAGCACTTGTGTTAGTGTTGAAAAACCACTTTTCGCACTTGTGTTAGTGTTGAAAAACCACTTTTCGCACTTGCGTTAGTGTTGAAAACCCACTTTTCGCACTTGTGTTAGTGTTGAAAAACCACTTTTCGCACTTGTGTTGGTGCAGGAAACCACTTTTGCACTTGTATTAGTGTGGAAAAAACACTTTTCGCACTTGCGTTAGTGTTGAAAACCCACTTTTCGCACTTGTGTTAGTGTTGAAAAACCACTTTTCGCACTTGTGTTGGTGCAGGAAACCACTTTTGCACTTGTATTAGTGTGGAAAAAACACTTTTAGCACTTGTGTTAGTGTTGAAAAACCACTTTTCGCACTTGTGTTAGTGTTGAAAAACCACTTTTCGCACTTGTGTTAGTGTTGAAAAACCACTTTTCGCACTTGTGTTGGTGCAGGAAACCACTTTTGCACTTGTATTAGTGTGGAAAAAACACTTTTTGCACTTGTGATAGTGTTGAAAAACCACTTTTTGCACTTGTGTTAGTGTTGAAAAACCACTTTTCGCACATGTGTTGGTGCAGGAAACCACTTTTGCACTTGTATTAGTGTGGAAAAAACACTTTTTGCACTTGTGATAGTGTTGAAAAACCACATTTCGCACTTGTGTTAGTGTTGAAAAACCACTTTTCGCACTTGTGTTGGTGCAGGAAACCACTTTTGCACTTGTATTAGTGTGGAAAAACCACTTTTTGCACCTGTGTTAGTGTTGAAAAACCACTTTTCGCACTTGTGTTAGTGTTGAAAAACCACTTTTCGCACTTGTGTTGGTGTTGAAAAACCGCTTTTCGCACTTGTGTTGGTGCAGGAAACCACTTTTGCACTTGTATTAGTGTGGAAAAAACACTTTTTGCACTTGTGATAGTGTTGAAAAACCACTTTTCGCACTTGTGTTAGTGTTGAAAAATCACTTTTCGCACTTGTGTTGATGCAGGAAACCACTTTTGCACTTGTATTAGTGTGGAAAAAACACTTTTTGCACTTGTGATAGTGTTGAAAAACCATTTGTCGCACTTGTGTTAGTGTTGAAAAACCACTTTTCGCACTTGTGTTAGTGTTGAAAAACCACTTTTCGCACTTGTGTTGGTGCAGGAAACCACTTTTGCACTTGTATTAGTGTGGAAAAAACACTTTTCGCACTTGTGTTAGTGTTGAAAAACCACTTTTCGCACATGTGTTGGTGCAGGAAACCACTTTTGCACTTGTATTAGTGTGGAAAAAACACTTTTCGCACTTGTGTTAGTGTTGAAAAACCACTTTTCGCACTTGTGTTAGTGTTGAAAAACCACTTTTCGCACTTGTGTTAGTGTTGAAAAACCACTTTTCGCACTTGTGTTAGAGTTGAAAAACCACTTTTCGCACTTGTGTTGGTGCAGGAAACCACTTTTGCACTTGTATTAGTGTGGAAAAAACACTTTTCGCACTTGTGTTAGTGTTTAAAACCCACTTTTCGCACTTGCGTTAGTGTTGAAAATCCACTTTTCGCACTTGTGTTGGTGCAGGAAACCACTTTTGCACTTGTATTAGTGTGGAAAAAACACTTTTTGCACTTGTGATAGTGTTGAAAAACCACTTTTCGCACTTGTGTTAGTGTTGAAAAACCACTTTTTTCACTTGTGTTGGTGCAGGAAACCACTTTTGCACTTGTATTAGTGTGGAAAAAACACTTGTAGCACTTGTGTTAGTGTTGAAAAACCACTTTTCGCACTTGTGTTAGTGTTGAAAAACCACTTTTCGCACTTGCGTTAGTGTTGAAAACCCACTTTTCGCACTTGTGTTAGTGTTGAAAAACCACTTTTCGCACTTGTGTTGGTGCAGGAAACCACTTTTGCACTTGTATTAGTGTGGAAAAAACACTTTTAGCACTTATGTTAGTGTTGAAAAACCACTTTTCGCACTTGTGTTAGTGTTGAAAAACCACTTTTCGCACTTGTGTTAGTGTTGAAAAACCACTTTTCGCACTTGTGTTGGTGCAGGAAACCACTTTTGCACTTGTATTAGTGTGGAAAAAACACTTTTTGCACTTGTGATAGTGTTGAAAAACCACTTTTCGCACTTGTGTTAGAGTTGAAAAACCACTTTTCGCACTTGTGTTGGTGCAGGAAACCACTTTTGCACTTGTATTAGTGTGGAAAAAACACTTTTCGCACTTGTGTTAGTGTTGAAAAACCACTTTTCGCACTTGTGTTAGAGTTGAAAAACCACTTTTCGCACTTGTGTTGGTGCAGGAAACCACTTTTGCACTTGTATTAGTGTGGAAAAAACACTTTTCGCACTTGTGTTAGTGTTTAAAACCCACTTTTCGCACTTGTGTTAGTGTTGAAAATCCACTTTTCGCACTTGTGTTGGTGCAGGAAACCACTTTTGCACTTGTATTAGTGTGGAAAAAACACTTTTTGCACTTGTGATAGTGTTGAAAAACCACTTTTCGCACTTGTGTTAGTGTTGAAAAACCACTTTTCGCACTTGTGTTGGTGCAGAAAACCACTTTTGCACTTGTATTAGTGTGGAAAAACCACTTTTCACACTTGTGTTAGTGTTGAAAAACCACTTTTCGCACTTGTGTTAGTGTTGAAAACCACTTTTTGCACTTGTGTTGGTGCAGGAAACCACTTTTGCACTTGTATTAATGTGGAAAAACCACTTTTCGCACTTGTGTTAGTGTTGAAAAACCACTTTTTGCACTTGTGTTAGTGTTGAAAAACCACTTTTCGCACTTGTGTTGGTGCAGGAAACCACTTTTGCACTTGTATTAGTGTGGCAAAACCACTTTTCGCACTTGTGTTAGTGTTGAAAAACCACTTTTCGCACTTGTGTCAGTGTTGAAAAACCACTTTTCGCACTTGTGTTGGTGCAGGAAACCACTTTTGCACTTGTATTAGTGTGGAAAAAACACTTTTCGCACTTGTGAAAGTGTTGAAAACCCACTTTTCGCACTTGTGTTAGTGTTGAAAATCCACTTTTCGCACTTGTGTTGGTGCAGGAAACCACTTTTGCACTTGTATTAGTGTGGAAAAAACACTTTTCGCACTTGTGTTAGTGTTGAAAAACCACTTTTCGCACTTGTGTTAGTGTTGAAAAACCACTTTTCGCACTTGTGTTAGAGTTGAAAAACCACTTTTCGCACTTGTGTTGGTGCAGGAAACCACTTTTGCACTTGTATTAGTGTGGAAAAAACACTTTTCGCACTTGTGTTAGTGTTTAAAACCCACTTTTCGCACTTGTGTTAGTGTTGAAAATCCACTTTTCGCACTTGTGTTGGTGCAGGAAACCACTTTTGCACTTGTATTAGTGTGGAAAAAACACTTTTTGCACTTGTGATAGTGTTGAAAAACCACTTTTCGCACTTGTGTTAGTGTTGAAAAACCACTTTTTTCACTTGTGTTGGTGCAGGAAACCACTTTTGCACTTGTATTAGTGTGGAAAAAACACTTTTAGCACTTGTGTTAGTGTTGAAAAACCACTTTTCGCACTTGTGTTAGTGTTGAAAAACCACTTTTCGCACTTGCGTTAGTGTTGAAAACCCACTTTTCGCACTTGTGTTAGTGTTGAAAAACCACTTTTCGCACTTGTGTTGGTGCAGGAAACCACTTTTGCACTTGTATTAGTGTGGAAAAAACACTTTTCGCACTTGCGTTAGTGTTGAAAACCCACTTTTCGCACTTGTGTTAGTGTTGAAAAACCACTTTTCGCACTTGTGTTGGTGCAGGAAACCACTTTTGCACTTGTATTAGTGTGGAAAAAACACTTTTAGCACTTGTGTTAGTGTTGAAAAACCACTTTTCGCACTTGTGTTAGTGTTGAAAAACCACTTTTCGCACTTGTGTTAGTGTTGAAAAACCACTTTTCGCACTTGTGTTGGTGCAGGAAACCACTTTTGCACTTGTATTAGTGTGGAAAAAACACTTTTTGCACTTGTGATAGTGTTGAAAAACCACTTTTTGCACTTGTGTTAGTGTTGAAAAACCACTTTTCGCACATGTGTTGGTGCAGGAAACCACTTTTGCACTTGTATTAGTGTGGAAAAAACACTTTTTGCACTTGTGATAGTGTTGAAAAACCACATTTCGCACTTGTGTTAGTGTTGAAAAACCACTTTTCGCACTTGTGTTGGTGCAGGAAACCACTTTTGCACTTGTATTAGTGTGGAAAAACCACTTTTTGCACCTGTGTTAGTGTTGAAAAACCACTTTTCGCACTTGTGTTAGTGTTGAAAAACCACTTTTCGCACTTGTGTTGGTGTTGAAAAACCGCTTTTCGCACTTGTGTTGGTGCAGGAAACCACTTTTGCACTTGTATTAGTGTGGAAAAAACACTTTTTGCACTTGTGATAGTGTTGAAAAACCACTTTTCGCACTTGTGTTAGTGTTGAAAAATCACTTTTCGCACTTGTGTTGATGCAGGAAACCACTTTTGCACTTGTATTAGTGTGGAAAAAACACTTTTTGCACTTGTGATAGTGTTGAAAAACCATTTGTCGCACTTGTGTTAGTGTTGAAAAACCACTTTTCGCACTTGTGTTAGTGTTGAAAAACCACTTTTCGCACTTGTGTTGGTGCAGGAAACCACTTTTGCACTTGTATTAGTGTGGAAAAAACACTTTTCGCACTTGTGTTAGTGTTGAAAAACCACTTTTCGCACATGTGTTGGTGCAGGAAACCACTTTTGCACTTGTATTAGTGTGGAAAAAACACTTTTCGCACTTGTGTTAGTGTTGAAAAACCACTTTTCGCACTTGTGTTAGTGTTGAAAAACCACTTTTCGCACTTGTGTTAGAGTTGAAAAACCACTTTTCGCACTTGTGTTGGTGCAGGAAACCACTTTTGCACTTGTATTAGTGTGGAAAAAACACTTTTCGCACTTGTGTTAGTGTTTAAAACCCACTTTTCGCACTTGCGTTAGTGTTGAAAATCCACTTTTCGCACTTGTGTTGGTGCAGGAAACCACTTTTGCACTTGTATTAGTGTGGAAAAAACACTTTTTGCACTTGTGATAGTGTTGAAAAACCACTTTTCGCACTTGTGTTAGTGTTGAAAAACCACTTTTTTCACTTGTGTTGGTGCAGGAAACCACTTTTGCACTTGTATTAGTGTGGAAAAAACACTTGTAGCACTTGTGTTAGTGTTGAAAAACCACTTTTCGCACTTGTGTTAGTGTTGAAAAACCACTTTTCGCACTTGCGTTAGTGTTGAAAACCCACTTTTCGCACTTGTGTTAGTGTTGAAAAACCACTTTTCGCACTTGTGTTGGTGCAGGAAACCACTTTTGCACTTGTATTAGTGTGGAAAAAACACTTTTAGCACTTATGTTAGTGTTGAAAAACCACTTTTCGCACTTGTGTTAGTGTTGAAAAACCACTTTTCGCACTTGTGTTAGTGTTGAAAAACCACTTTTCGCACTTGTGTTGGTGCAGGAAACCACTTTTGCACTTGTATTAGTGTGGAAAAAACACTTTTTGCACTTGTGATAGTGTTGAAAAACCACTTTTCGCACTTGTGTTAGAGTTGAAAAACCACTTTTCGCACTTGTGTTGGTGCAGGAAACCACTTTTGCACTTGTATTAGTGTGGAAAAAACACTTTTCGCACTTGTGTTAGTGTTGAAAAACCACTTTTCGCACTTGTGTTAGAGTTGAAAAACCACTTTTCGCACTTGTGTTGGTGCAGGAAACCACTTTTGCACTTGTATTAGTGTGGAAAAAACACTTTTCGCACTTGTGTTAGTGTTTAAAACCCACTTTTCGCACTTGTGTTAGTGTTGAAAATCCACTTTTCGCACTTGTGTTGGTGCAGGAAACCACTTTTGCACTTGTATTAGTGTGGAAAAAACACTTTTTGCACTTGTGATAGTGTTGAAAAACCACTTTTCGCACTTGTGTTAGTGTTGAAAAACCACTTTTTTCACTTGTGTTGGTGCAGGAAACCACTTTTGCACTTGTATTAGTGTGGAAAAAACACTTTTAGCACTTGTGTTAGTGTTGAAAAACCACTTTTCGCACTTGTGTTAGTGTTGAAAAACCACTTTTCGCACTTGCGTTAGTGTTGAAAACCCACTTTTCGCACTTGTGTTAGTGTTGAAAAACCACTTTTCGCACTTGTGTTGGTGCAGGAAACCACTTTTGCACTTGTATTAGTGTGGAAAAAACACTTTTCGCACTTGCGTTAGTGTTGAAAACCCACTTTTCGCACTTGTGTTAGTGTTGAAAAACCACTTTTCGCACTTGTGTTGTGCAGGAAACCACTTTTGCACTTGTATTAGTGTGGAAAAAAACACTTTTAGCACTTGTGTTAGTGTTGAAAAACCACTTTTCGCACTTGTGTTAGTGTTGAAAAACCACTTTTCGCACTTGTGTTAGTGTTGAAAAACCACTTTTCGCACTTGTGTTGGTGCAGGAAACCACTTTTGCACTTGTATTAGTGTGGAAAAAACACTTTTTGCACTTGTGATAGTGTTGAAAAACCACTTTTTGCACTTGTGTTAGTGTTGAAAAACCACTTTTCGCACATGTGTTGGTGCAGGAAACCACTTTTGCACTTGTATTAGTGTGGAAAAAACACTTTTTGCACTTGTGATAGTGTTGAAAAACCACATTTCGCACTTGTGTTAGTGTTGAAAAACCACTTTTCGCACTTGTGTTGGTGCAGGAAACCACTTTTGCACTTGTATTAGTGTGGAAAAACCACTTTTTGCACCTGTGTTAGTGTTGAAAAACCACTTTTCGCACTTGTGTTAGTGTTGAAAAACCACTTTTCGCACTTGTGTTGGTGTTGAAAAACCGCTTTTCGCACTTGTGTTGGTGCAGGAAACCACTTTTGCACTTGTATTAGTGTGGAAAAAACACTTTTTGCACTTGTGATAGTGTTGAAAAACCACTTTTCGCACTTGTGTTAGTGTTGAAAAATCACTTTTCGCACTTGTGTTGATGCAGGAAACCACTTTTGCACTTGTATTAGTGTGGAAAAAACACTTTTTGCACTTGTGATAGTGTTGAAAAACCATTTGTCGCACTTGTGTTAGTGTTGAAAAACCACTTTTCGCACTTGTGTTAGTGTTGAAAAACCACTTTTCGCACTTGTGTTGGTGCAGGAAACCACTTTTGCACTTGTATTAGTGTGGAAAAAACACTTTTCGCACTTGTGTTAGTGTTGAAAAACCACTTTTCGCACATGTGTTGGTGCAGGAAACCACTTTTGCACTTGTATTAGTGTGGAAAAAACACTTTTCGCACTTGTGTTAGTGTTGAAAAACCACTTTTCGCACTTGTGTTAGTGTTGAAAAACCACTTTTCGCACTTGTGTTAGAGTTGAAAAACCACTTTTCGCACTTGTGTTGGTGCAGGAAACCACTTTTGCACTTGTATTAGTGTGGAAAAAACACTTTTCGCACTTGTGTTAGTGTTTAAAACCCACTTTTCGCACTTGCGTTAGTGTTGAAAATCCACTTTTCGCACTTGTGTTGGTGCAGGAAACCACTTTTGCACTTGTATTAGTGTGGAAAAAACACTTTTTGCACTTGTGATAGTGTTGAAAAACCACTTTTCGCACTTGTGTTAGTGTTGAAAAACCACTTTTTTCACTTGTGTTGGTGCAGGAAACCACTTTTGCACTTGTATTAGTGTGGAAAAAAACACTTGTAGCACTTGTGTTAGTGTTGAAAAACCACTTTTCGCACTTGTGTTAGTGTTGAAAAACCACTTTTCGCACTTGCGTTAGTGTTGAAAACCCACTTTTCGCACTTGTGTTAGTGTTGAAAAACCACTTTTCGCACTTGTGTTGGTGCAGGAAACCACTTTTGCACTTGTATTAGTGTGGAAAAAACACTTTTAGCACTTATGTTAGTGTTGAAAAACCACTTTTCGCACTTGTGTTAGTGTTGAAAAACCACTTTTCGCACTTGTGTTAGTGTTGAAAAACCACTTTTCGCACTTGTGTTGGTGCAGGAAACCACTTTTGCACTTGTATTAGTGTGGAAAAAACACTTTTTGCACTTGTGATAGTGTTGAAAAACCACTTTTTGCACTTGTGTTAGTGTTGAAAAACCACTTTTCGCACATGTGTTGGTGCAGGAAACCACTTTTGCACTTGTATTAGTGTGGAAAAAACACTTTTTGCACTTGTGATAGTGTTGAAAAACCACATTTCGCACTTGTGTTAGTGTTGAAAAACCACTTTTCGCACTTGTGTTGGTGCAGGAAACCACTTTTGCACTTGTATTAGTGTGGAAAACCACTTTTTGCACTTGTGTTAGTGTTGAAAAACCACTTTTCGCACTTGTGTTAGTGTTGAAAAACCACTTTTCGCACTTGTGTTGGTGCAGGAAACCACTTTTGCACTTGTATTAGTGTGGAAAAACCACTTTTTGCACTTGTGTTAGTGTTGAAAAACCACTTTTCGCACTTGTGTTGGTGCAGGAAACCACTTTTGCACTTGTATTAGTGTGGAAAAACCACTTTTTGCACTTGTGTTGGTGTTGAAAAACCGCTTTTCGCACTTGTGTTGGTGCAGGAAACCACTTTTGCACTTGTATTAGTGTGGAAAAAACACTTTTTGCACTTGTGATAGTGTTGAAAAACCACTTTTCGCACTTGTGTTAGTGTTGAAAAATCACTTTTCGCACTTGTGTTGATGCAGGAAACCACTTTTGCACTTGTATTAGTGTGGAAAAAACACTTTTTGCACTTGTGATAGTGTTGAAAAACCATTTGTCGCACTTGTGTTAGTGTTGAAAAACCACTTTTCGCACTTGTGTTGGTGCAGGAAACCACTTTTGCACTTGTATTAGTGTGGAAAAAACACTTTTTGCACTTGTGATAGTGTTGAAAAACCACTTTTCGCACTTGTGTTAGTGTTGAAAAATCACTTTTCGCACTTGTGTTGATGCAGGAAACCACTTTTGCACTTGTATTAGTGTGGAAAAAACACTTTTTGCACTTGTGATAGTGTTGAAAAACCATTTGTCGCACTTGTGTTAGTGTTGAAAAACCACTTTTCGCACTTGTGTTAGTGTTGAAAAACCACTTTTCGCACTTGTGTTGGTGCAGGAAACCACTTTTGCACTTGTATTAGTTTAGTGTGGAAAAAACACTTTTTGCACTTGTGATAGTGTTGAAAAACGACTTTTCGCACTTGTGTTAGTGTTGAAAAATCACTTTTCGCACTGGTGTTGGTGCAGGAAACCACTTTTGCACTTGTATTAGTGTGGAAAAAACACTTTTTGCACTTGTGATAGTGTTGAAAAACCATTTGTCGCACTTGTGTTAGTGTTGAAAAACCACTTTTCGCACTTGTGTTAGTGTTGAAAAACTACTTTTCGCATTTGTGTTGGTGCAGGAAACCACTTTTGCACTTGTATTAGTGTGGAAAAAACACTTTTCGCACTTGTGTTAGTGTTGAAAAACCACTTTTCGCACTTGTGTTAGTGAAGGAAACCACATTTGCACTTGCGTTAGTGTTGAAAAACCAATTTTCGCACTTGTGTTAGTGTTGAAAAACCACTTTTCGCACTTGTGTTGGTGCAGGAAACCACTTTTGCACTTGTATTAGTGTGGAAAAACTACTTTTCACACTTGTGTTAGTGTTGAAAAACCACTTTTCGCACTTGTGTTAGTGTTGAAAAACCACTTTTCGCACTTGTGTTGGTGCAGGAAACAACTTTTGCACTTGTATTAGTGTGGAAAAAACACTTTTCGCACTTGTGTTAGTGTTTAAAACCCACTTTTCGCACTTGTGTTAGTGTTGAAAATCCACTTTACGCACTTGTGTTGGTGCAGGAAACCACTTTTGCACTTGTATTAGTGTGGAAAAAACACTTTTTGCACTTGTGATAGTGTTGAAAAACCACTTTTCGCACTTGTGTTAGTGTTGAAAAACCACTTTTTTCACTTGTGTTGGTGCAGGAAACCACTTTTGCACTTGTATTAGTGTGGAAAAAACACTTTTAGCACTTGTGTTAGTGTTGAAAAACCACTTTTCGCACTTGTGTTAGTGTTGAAAAACCACTTTTCGCACTTGCGTTAGTGTTGAAAACCCACTTTTCGCACTTGTGTTAGTGTTGAAAAACCACTTTTCGCACTTGTGTTGGTGCAGGAAACCACTTTTGCACTTGTATTAGTGTGGAAAAAACACTTTTAGCACTTGTGTTAGTGTTGAAAAACCACTTTTCGCACTTGTGTTAGTGTTGAAAAACCACTTTTCGCACTTGTGTTGGTGCAGGAAACCACTTTTGCACTTGTATTAGTGTGGAAAAACTACTTTTCACACTTGTGTTAGTGTTGAAAAACCACTTTTCGCACTTGTGTTAGTGTTGAAAAACCACTTTTCGCACTTGTGTTGGTGCAGGAAACAACTTTTGCACTTGTATTAGTGTGGAAAAAACACTTTTCGCACTTGTGTTAGTGTTTAAAACCCACTTTTCGCACTTGTGTTAGTGTTGAAAATCCACTTTACGCACTTGTGTTGGTGCAGGAAACCACTTTTGCACTTGTATTAGTGTGGAAAAAACACTTTTTGCACTTGTGATAGTGTTGAAAAACCACTTTTCGCACTTGTGTTAGTGTTGAAAAACCACTTTTTTCACTTGTGTTGGTGCAGGAAACCACTTTTGCACTTGTATTAGTGTGGAAAAAACACTTTTAGCACTTGTGTTAGTGTTGAAAAACCACTTTTCGCACTTGTGTTAGTGTTGAAAAACCACTTTTCGCACTTGCGTTAGTGTTGAAAACCCACTTTTCGCACTTGTGTTAGTGTTGAAAAACCACTTTTCGCACTTGTGTTGGTGCAGGAAACCACTTTTGCACTTGTATTAGTGTGGAAAAAACACTTTTAGCACTTGTGTTAGTGTTGAAAAACCACTTTTCGCACTTGTGTTAGTGTTGAAAAACCACTTTTCGCACTTGTGTTGGTGCAGGAAACCACTTTTGCACTTGTATTAGTGTGGAAAAAACACTTTTTGCACTTGTGATAGTGTTGAAAAACCACTTTTTGCACTTGTGTTAGTGTTGAAAAACCACTTTTCGCACATGTGTTGGTGCAGGAAACCACTTTTGCACTTGTATTAGTGTGGAAAAAACACTTTTTGCACTTGTGATAGTGTTGAAAAACCACATTTCGCACTTGTGTTAGTGTTGAAAAACCACTTTTCGCACTTGTGTTGGTGCAGGAAACCACTTTTGCACTTGTATTAGTGTGGAAAAACCACTTTTTGCACTTGTGTTAGTGTTGAAAAACCACTTTTCGCACTTGTGTTAGTGTTGAAAAACCACTTTTCGCACTTGTGTTGGTGTTGAAAAACCGCTTTTCGCACTTGTGTTGGTGCAGGAAACCACTTTTGCACTTGTATTAGTGTGGAAAAAACACTTTTTGCACTTGTGATAGTGTTGAAAAACCACTTTTCGCACTTGTGTTAGTGTTGAAAAATCACTTTTCGCACTTGTGTTGATGCAGGAAACCACTTTTGCACTTGTATTAGTGTGGAAAAAACACTTTTTGCACTTGTGATAGTGTTGAAAAACCATTTGTCGCACTTGTGTTAGTGTTGAAAAACCACTTTTCGCACTTGTGTTAGTGTTGAAAAACCACTTTTCGCACTTGTGTTGGTGCAGGAAACCACTTTTGCACTTGTATTAGTGTGGAAAAAACACTTTTTGCACTTGTGATAGTGTTGAAAAACCACTTTTCGCACTTGTGTTAGTGTTGAAAAATCACTTTTCGCACTTGTGTTGGTGCAGGAAACCACTTTTGCACTTGTATTAGTGTGGAAAAAACACTTTTTGCACTTGTGATAGTGTTGAAAAACCATTTGTCGCACTTGTGTTAGTGTTGAAAAACCACTTTTCGCACTTGTGTTAGTGTTGAAAAACTACTTTTCGCATTTGTGTTGGTGCAGGAAACCACTTTTGCACTTGTATTAGTGTGGAAAAAACACTTTTCGCACTTGTGTTAGTGTTGAAAAACCACTTTTCGCACTTGTGTTAGTGTTGAAAAACCACTTTTCGCACTTGTGTTGGTGCAGGAAACCACTTTTGCACTTGTATTAGTGTGGAAAAAACACTTTTAGCACTTGTGTTAGTGTTGAAAAACCACTTTTCGCACTTGTGTTAGTGTTGAAAAACCACTTTTCGCACTTGTGTTAGTGTTGAAAAACCACTTTTCGCACTTGTGTTGGTGCAGGAAACCACTTTTGCACTTGTATTAGTGTGGAAAAAACACTTTTTGCACTTGTGATAGTGTTGAAAAACCACTTTTTGCACTTGTGTTAGTGTTGAAAAACCACTTTTCGCACATGTGTTGGTGCAGGAAACCACTTTTGCACTTGTATTAGTGTGGAAAAAACACTTTTTGCACTTGTGATAGTGTTGAAAAACCACATTTCGCACTTGTGTTAGTGTTGAAAAACCACTTTTCACACTTGTGTTGGTGCAGGAAACCACTTTTGCACTTGTATTAGTGTGGAAAAACCACTTTTTGCACTTGTGTTAGTGTTGAAAAACCACTTTTCGCACTTGTGTTAGTGTTGAAAAACCACTTTTCGCACTTGTGTTGGTGTTGAAAAACCGCTTTTCGCACTTGTGTTGGTGCAGGAAACCACTTTTGCACTTGTATTAGTGTGGAAAAAACACTTTTTGCACTTGTGATAGTGTTGAAAAACCACTTTTCGCACTTGTGTTAGTGTTGAAAAATCACTTTTCGCACTTGTGTTGATGCAGGAAACCACTTTTGCACTTGTATTAGTGTGGAAAAAACACTTTTTGCACTTGTGATAGTGTTGAAAAACCATTTGTCGCACTTGTGTTAGTGTTGAAAAACCACTTTTCGCACTTGTGTTAGTGTTGAAAAACCACTTTTCGCACTTGTGTTGGTGCAGGAAACCACTTTTGCACTTGTATTAGTGTGGAAAAAACACTTTTTGCACTTGTGATAGTGTTGAAAAACCACTTTTCGCACTTGTGTTAGTGTTGAAAAATCACTTTTCGCACTTGTGTTGGTGCAGGAAACCACTTTTGCACTTGTATTAGTGTGGAAAAAACACTTTTTGCACTTGTGATAGTGTTGAAAAACCATTTGTCGCACTTGTGTTAGTGTTGAAAAACCACTTTTCGCACTTGTGTTAGTGTTGAAAAACTACTTTTCGCATTTGTGTTGGTGCAGGAAACCACTTTTGCACTTGTATTAGTGTGGAAAAAACACTTTTCGCACTTGTGTTAGTGTTGAAAAACCACTTTTCGCACTTGTGTTAGTGAAGGAAACCATATTTGCACTTGCGTTAGTGTTGAAAAACCAATTTTCGCACTTGTGTTAGTGTTGAAAAACCACTTTTCGCACTTGTGTTGGTGCAGGAAACCACTTTTGCACTTGTATTAGTGTGGAAAAACCACTTTTCACACTTGTGTTAGTGTTGAAAAACCACTTTTCGCACTTGTGTTAGTGTTGAAAAACCACTTTTCGCACTTGTGTTGGTGCAGAAAACCACTTTTGCACTTGTATTAGTGTGGAAAAACCACTTTTCGCACTTGTGTTAGTGTTGAAAAACCACTTTTCGCACTTGTGTTAGTGTTGAAAACCACTTTTTGCACTTGTGTTGGTGCAGGAAACCACTTTTGCACTTGTATTAATGTGGAAAAACCACTTTTCGCACTTGTGTTAGTGTTGAAAAACCACTTTTCGCACTTGTGTTAGTGTTGAAAAACCACTTTTCGCACTTGTGTTGGTGCAGGAAACCACTTTTGCACTTGTATTAGTGTGGCAAAACCACTTTTCGCACTTGTGTTAGTGTTGAAAAACCACTTTTCGCACTTGTGTCAGTGTTGAAAAACCACTTTTCGCACTTGTGTTGGTGCAGGAAACCACTTTTGCACTTGTATTAGTGTGGAAAAAACACTTTTCGCACTTGTGAAAGTGTTGAAAACCCACTTTTCGCACTTGTGTTAGTGTTGAAAATCCACTTTTCGCACTTGTGTTGGTGCAGGAAACCACTTTTGCACTTGTATTAGTGTGGAAAAAACACTTTTTGCACTTGTGATAGTGTTGAAAAACCACTTTTCGCACTTGTGTTAGTGTTGAAAAACCACTTTTCACACATGTGTTAGTGAAGGAAACCACTTTTGCACTTGTGTTAGTGTTGAAAAACCACTTTTCACACTTGTGTTAGTGTTGAAAAACCACTTTTCGCACTGTGTTAGTGTTGAAAAACCACTTTTCGCACTTGTGTTAGTGTTGAAAAACCACTTTTCGCACTTGTGTTGGTGCAGGAAACCACTTTTGCACTTGTATTAGTGTGGAAAACACACTTTTTGCACTTGTGATAGTGTTGAAAAACCACTTTTTGCACTTGTGTTAGTGTTGAAAAACCACTTTTCGCACATGTGTTGGTGCAGGAAACCACTTTTGCACTTGTATTAGTGTGGAAAAAACACTTTTTGCACTTGTGATAGTGTTGAAAAACCACATTTCGCACTTGTGTTAGTGTTGAAAAACCACTTTTCGCACTTGTGTTGGTGCAGGAAACCACTTTTGCACTTGTATTAGTGTGGAAAAACCACTTTTTGCACCTGTGTTAGTGTTGAAAAACCACTTTTCGCACTTGTGTTAGTGTTGAAAAACCACTTTTCGCACTTGTGTTGGTGTTGAAAAACCGCTTTTCGCACTTGTGTTGGTGCAGGAAACCACTTTTGCACTTGTATTAGTGTGGAAAAAACACTTTTTGCACTTGTGATAGTGTTGAAAAAACACTTTTCGCACTTGTGTTAGTGTTGAAAAATCACTTTTCGCACTTGTGTTGATGCAGGAAACCACTTTTGCACTTGTATTAGTGTGGAAAAAACACTTTTTGCACTTGTGATAGTGTTGAAAAACGATTTGTCGCACTTGTATTAGTGTGGAAAAAACACTTTTTGCACTTGTGATAGTGTTGAAAAACCACTTTTCGCACTTGTGTTAGTGTTGAAAAACCACTTTTTTCACTTGTGTTGGTGCAGGAAACCACTTTTGCACTTGTATTAGTGTGGAAAAAACACTTGTAGCACTTGTGTTAGTGTTGAAAAACCACTTTTCGCACTTGTGTTAGTGTTGAAAAACCACTTTTCGCACTTGCGTTAGTGTTGAAAACCCACTTTTCGCACTTGTGTTAGTGTTGAAAAACCACTTTTCGCACTTGTGTTGGTGCAGGAAACCACTTTTGCACTTGTATTAGTGTGGAAAAAACACTTTTAGCACTTGTGTTAGTGTTGAAAAACCACTTTTCGCACTTGTGTTAGTGTTGAAAAACCACTTTTCGCACTTGTGTTAGTGTTGAAAAACCACTTTTCGCACTTGTGTTGGTGCAGGAAACCACTTTTGCACTTGTATTAGTGTGAAAAAAACACTTTTTGCACTTGTGATGGTGTTGAAAAACCACTTTTTGCACTTGTGTTAGTGTTGAAAAACCACTTTTCGCACATGTGTTGGTGCAGGAAACCACTTTTGCACTTGTATTAGTGTGGAAAAAACACTTTTTGCACTTGTGATAGTGTTGAAAAACCACATTTCGCACTTGTGTTAGTGTTGAAAAACCACTTTTCGCACTTGTGTTGGTGCAGGAAACCACTTTTGCACTTGTATTAGTGTGGAAAAACCACTTTTTGCACTTGTGTTAGTGTTGAAAAACCACTTTTCGCACTTGTGTTAGTGTTGAAAAACCACTTTTCGCACTTGTGTTGGTGCAGGAAACCACTTTTGCACTTGTGATAGTGTTGAAAAACCATTTGTCGCACTTGTGTTAGTGTTGAAAAACCACTTTTCGCACTTGTGTTAGTGTTGAAAAACCACTTTTCGCACTTGTGTTGGTGCAGGAAACCACTTTTGCACTTGTATTAGTGTGGAAAAAACACTTTTTGCACTTGTGATAGTGTTGAAAAACCATTTGTCGCACTTGTGTTAGTGTTGAAAAACCACTTTTCGCACTTGTGTTAGTGTTGAAAAGCTACTTTTCGCATTTGTGTTGGTGCAGGAAACCACTTTTGCACTTGTATTAGTGTGGAAAAAACACTTTTCGCACTTGTGTTAGCTGTTGAAAAACCACTTTTCGCACTTGTGTTAGTGAAGGAAACCACATTTGCACTTGCGTTAGTGTGGAAAAAACACTTTTCGCACTTGTGTTAGTGTTGAAAAACCACTTTTCGCACTTGTGTTAGTGAAGGAAACCATATTTGCACTTGCGTTAGTGTTGAAAAACCAATTTTCGCACTTGTGTTAGTGTTGAAAAACCACTTTTCGCACTTGTGTTGGTGCAGGAAACCACTTTTGCACTTGTATTAGTGTGGAAAAACCACTTTTCACACTTGTGTTAGTGTTGAAAAACCACTTTTCGCACTTGTGTTAGTGTTGAAAAACCACTTTTTGCACTTGTGTTGGTGCAGAAAACCACTTTTGCACTTGTATTAGTGTGGAAAAACCACTTTTCGCACTTGTGTTAGTGTTGAAAAACCACTTTTCGCACTTGTGTTAGTGTTGAAAACCACTTTTTGCACTTGTGTTGGTGCAGGAAACCACTTTTGCACTTGTATTAATGTGGAAAAACCACTTTTCGCACTTGTGTTAGTGTTGAAAAACCACTTTTCGCACTTGTGTTAGTGTTGAAAAACCACTTTTCGCACTTGTGTTGGTGCAGGAAACCACTTTTGCACTTGTATTAGTGTGGCAAAAACCACTTTTCGCACTTGTGTTAGTGTTGAAAAACCACTTTTCGCACTTGTGTCAGTGTTGAAAAACCACTTTTCGCACTTGTGTTGGTGCAGGAAACCACTTTTGCACTTGTATTAGTGTGGAAAAAACACTTTTCGCACTTGTGAAAGTGTTGAAAACCCACTTTTCGCACTTGTGTTAGTGTTGAAAATCCACTTTTCGCACTTGTGTTGGTGCAGGAAACCACTTTTGCACTTGTATTAGTGTGGAAAAAACACTTTTTGCACTTGTGATAGTGTTGAAAAACCACTTTTCGCACTTGTGTTAGTGTTGAAAAACCACTTTTCACACATGTGTTAGTGAAGGAAACCACTTTTGCACTTGTGTTAGTGTTGAAAAACCACTTTTCACACTTGTGTTAGTGTTGAAAAACCACTTTTCGCACTGTGTTAGTGTTGAAAAACCACTTTTCGCACTTGTGTTAGTGTTGAAAAACCACTTTTCGCACTTGTGTTGGTGCAGGAAACCACTTTTGCACTTGTATTAGTGTGGAAAACACACTTTTTGCACTTGTGATAGTGTTGAAAAACCACTTTTTGCACTTGTGTTAGTGTTGAAAAACCACTTTTCGCACATGTGTTGGTGCAGGAAACCACTTTTGCACTTGTATTAGTGTGGAAAAAACACTTTTTGCACTTGTGATAGTGTTGAAAAACCACATTTCGCACTTGTGTTAGTGTTGAAAAACCACTTTTCGCACTTGTGTTGGTGCAGGAAACCACTTTTGCACTTGTATTAGTGTGGAAAAACCACTTTTTGCACCTGTGTTAGTGTTGAAAAACCACTTTTCGCACTTGTGTTAGTGTTGAAAAACCACTTTTCGCACTTGTGTTGGTGTTGAAAAACCGCTTTTCGCACTTGTGTTGGTGCAGGAAACCACTTTTGCACTTGTATTAGTGTGGAAAAAACACTTTTTGCACTTGTGATAGTGTTGAAAAAACACTTTTCGCACTTGTGTTAGTGTTGAAAAATCACTTTTCGCACTTGTGTTGATGCAGGAAACCACTTTTGCACTTGTATTAGTGTGGAAAAAACACTTTTTGCACTTGTGATAGTGTTGAAAAACGATTTGTCGCACTTGTATTAGTGTGGAAAAAACACTTTTTGCACTTGTGATAGTGTTGAAAAACCACTTTTCGCACTTGTGTTAGTGTTGAAAAACCACTTTTTTCACTTGTGTTGGTGCAGGAAACCACTTTTGCACTTGTATTAGTGTGGAAAAAACACTTGTAGCACTTGTGTTAGTGTTGAAAAACCACTTTTCGCACTTGTGTTAGTGTTGAAAAACCACTTTTCGCACTTGCGTTAGTGTTGAAAACCCACTTTTCGCACTTGTGTTAGTGTTGAAAAACCACTTTTCGCACTTGTGTTGGTGCAGGAAACCACTTTTGCACTTGTATTAGTGTGGAAAAAACACTTTTAGCACTTGTGTTAGTGTTGAAAAACCACTTTTCGCACTTGTGTTAGTGTTGAAAAACCACTTTTCGCACTTGTGTTAGTGTTGAAAAACCACTTTTCGCACTTGTGTTGGTGCAGGAAACCACTTTTGCACTTGTATTAGTGTGGAAAAAACACTTTTTGCACTTGTGATGGTGTTGAAAAACCACTTTTTGCACTTGTGTTAGTGTTGAAAAACCACTTTTCGCACATGTGTTGGTGCAGGAAACCACTTTTGCACTTGTATTAGTGTGGAAAAAACACTTTTTGCACTTGTGATAGTGTTGAAAAACCACATTTCGCACTTGTGTTAGTGTTGAAAAACCACTTTTCGCACTTGTGTTGGTGCAGGAAACCACTTTTGCACTTGTATTAGTGTGGAAAAACCACTTTTTGCACTTGTGTTAGTGTTGAAAAACCACTTTTCGCACTTGTGTTAGTGTTGAAAAACCACTTTTCGCACTTGTGTTGGTGCAGGAAACCACTTTTGCACTTGTGATAGTGTTGAAAAACCATTTGTCGCACTTGTGTTAGTGTTGAAAAACCACTTTTCGCACTTGTGTTAGTGTTGAAAAACCACTTTTCGCACTTGTGTTGGTGCAGGAAACCACTTTTGCACTTGTATTAGTGTGGAAAAAACACTTTTTGCACTTGTGATAGTGTTGAAAAACCATTTGTCGCACTTGTGTTAGTGTTGAAAAACCACTTTTCGCACTTGTGTTAGTGTTGAAAAGCTACTTTTCGCATTTGTGTTGGTGCAGGAAACCACTTTTGCACTTGTATTAGTGTGGAAAAAACACTTTTCGCACTTGTGTTAGTGTTGAAAAACCACTTTTCGCACTTGTGTTAGTGAAGGAAACCACATTTGCACTTGCGTTAGTGTTGAAAAACCAATTTTCGCACTTGTGTTAGTGTTGAAAAACCACTTTTCGCACTTGTGTTGGTGCAGGAAACCACTTTTGCACTTGTATTAGTGTGGAAAAACCACTTTTCACACTTGTGTTAGTGTTGAAAAACCACTTTTCGCACTTGTGTTAGTGTTGAAAAACCACTTTTCGCACTTGTGTTGGTGCAGGAAACAACTTTTGCACTTGTATTAGTGTGGAAAAAACACTTTTTGCACTTGTGTTAGTGTTTAAAACCCACTTTTCGCACTTGTGTTAGTGTTGAAAATCCACTTTACGCACTTGTGTTGGTGCAGGAAACCACTTTTGCACTTGTATTAGTGTGGAAAAAACACTTTTTGCACTTGTGATAGTGTTGAAAAACCACTTTTCGCACTTGTGTTAGTGTTGAAAAACCACTTTTCGCACTTGTGTTGGTGCAGGAAACCACTTTTGCACTTGTATTAGTGTGGAAAAAACACTTTTAGCACTTGTGTTAGTGTTGAAAAACCACTTTTCGCACTTGTGTTAGTGTTGAAAAACCACTTTTCGCACTTGTGTTAGTGTTGAAAAACCACTTTTCGCACTTGTGTTGGTGCAGGAAACCACTTTTGCACTTGTATTAGTGTGGAAAAAACACTTTTTGCACTTGTGATAGTGTTGAAAAACCACTTTTTGCACTTGTGTTAGTGTTGAAAAACCACTTTTCGCACATGTGTTGGTGCAGGAAACCACTTTTGCACTTGTATTAGTGTGGAAAAAACACTTTTTGCACTTGTGATAGTGTTGAAAAACCACATTTCGCACTTGTGTTAGTGTTGAAAAACCACTTTTCGCACTTGTGTTGGTGCAGGAAACCACTTTTGCACTTGTATTAGTGTGGAAAAACCACTTTTTGCACTTGTGTTAGTGTTGAAAAACCACTTTTCGCACTTGTGTTAGTGTTGAAAAACCACTTTTCGCACTTGTGTTGGTGTTGAAAAACCGCTTTTTGCACTTGTGTTGGTGCAGGAAACCACTTTTGCACTTGTATTAGTGTGGAAAAAACACTTTTTGCACTTGTGATAGTGTTGAAAAACCACTTTTCGCACTTGTGTTAGTGTTGAAAAATCACTTTTCGCACTTGTGTTGATGCAGGAAACCACTTTTGCACTTGTATTAGTGTGGAAAAAACACTTTTTGCACTTGTGATAGTGTTGAAAAACCATTTGTCGCACTTGTGTTAGTGTTGAAAAACCACTTTTCGCACTTGTGTTAGTGTTGAAAAACCACTTTTCGCACTTGTGTTGGTGCAGGAAACCACTTTTGCACTTGTATTAGTGTGGAAAAAACACTTTTTGCACTTGTGATAGTGTTGAAAAACCACTTTTCGCACTTGTGTTAGTGTTGAAAAATCACTTTTCGCACTTGTGTTGGTGCAGGAAACCACTTTTGCACTTGTATTAGTGTGGAAAAAACACTTTTTGCACTTGTGATAGTGTTGAAAAACCATTTGTCGCACTTGTGTTAGTGTTGAAAAACCACTTTTCGCACTTGTGTTAGTGTTGAAAAACTACTTTTCGCATTTGTGTTGGTGCAGGAAACCACTTTTGCACTTGTATTAGTGTGGAAAAAACACTTTTCGCACTTGTGTTAGTGTTGAAAAACCACTTTTCGCACTTGTGTTAGTGTTGAAAAACCACTTTTCGCACTTGTGTTGGTGCAGGAAACCACTTTTGCACTTGTATTAGTGTGGAAAAAACACTTTTAGCACTTGTGTTAGTGTTGAAAAACCACTTTTCGCACTTGTGTTAGTGTTGAAAAACCACTTTTCGCACTTGTGTTAGTGTTGAAAAACCACTTTTCGCACTTGTGTTGGTGCAGGAAACCACTTTTGCACTTGTATTAGTGTGGAAAAAACACTTTTTGCACTTGTGATAGTGTTGAAAAACCACTTTTTGCACTTGTGTTAGTGTTGAAAAACCACTTTTCGCACATGTGTTGGTGCAGGAAACCACTTTTGCACTTGTATTAGTGTGGAAAAAACACTTTTTGCACTTGTGATAGTGTTGAAAAACCACATTTCGCACTTGTGTTAGTGTTGAAAAACCACTTTTCGCACTTGTGTTGGTGCAGGAAACCACTTTTGCACTTGTATTAGTGTGGAAAAACCACTTTTTGCACTTGTGTTAGTGTTGAAAAACCACTTTTCGCACTTGTGTTAGTGTTGAAAAACCACTTTTCGCACTTGTGTTGGTGTTGAAAAACCGCTTTTCGCACTTGTGTTGGTGCAGGAAACCACTTTTGCACTTGTATTAGTGTGGAAAAAACACTTTTTGCACTTGTGATAGTGTTGAAAAACCACTTTTCGCACTTGTGTTAGTGTTGAAAAATCACTTTTCGCACTTGTGTTGATGCAGGAAACCACTTTTGCACTTGTATTAGTGTGGAAAAAACACTTTTTGCACTTGTGATAGTGTTGAAAAACCATTTGTCGCACTTGTGTTAGTGTTGAAAAACCACTTTTCGCACTTGTGTTAGTGTTGAAAAACCACTTTTCGCACTTGTGTTGGTGCAGGAAACCACTTTTGCACTTGTATTAGTGTGGAAAAAACACTTTTTGCACTTGTGATAGTGTTGAAAAACCACTTTTCGCACTTGTGTTAGTGTTGAAAAATCACTTTTCGCACTTGTGTTGGTGCAGGAAACCACTTTTGCACTTGTATTAGTGTGGAAAAAACACTTTTTGCACTTGTGATAGTGTTGAAAAACCATTTGTCGCACTTGTGTTAGTGTTGAAAAACCACTTTTCGCACTTGTGTTAGTGTTGAAAAACTACTTTTCGCATTTGTGTTGGTGCAGGAAACCACTTTTGCACTTGTATTAGTGTGGAAAAAACACTTTTCGCACTTGTGTTAGTGTTGAAAAACCACTTTTCGCACTTGTGTTAGTGAAGGAAACCATATTTGCACTTGCGTTAGTGTTGAAAAACCAATTTTCGCACTTGTGTTAGTGTTGAAAAACCACTTTTCGCACTTGTGTTGGTGCAGGAAACCACTTTTGCACTTGTATTAGTGTGGAAAAACCACTTTTCACACTTGTGTTAGTGTTGAAAAACCACTTTTCACACTTGTGTCAGTGTTGAAAAACCACTTTTCGCACTTGTGTTGGTGCAGGAAACCACTTTTGCACTTGTATTAGTGTGGAAAAAACACTTTTCGCACTTGTGAAAGTGTTGAAAACCCACTTTTCGCACTTGTGTTAGTGTTGAAAATCCACTTTTCGCACTTGTGTTGGTGCAGGAAACCACTTTTGCACTTGTATTAGTGTGGAAAAAACACTTTTTGCACTTGTGATAGTGTTGAAAAACCACTTTTCGCACTTGTGTTAGTGTTGAAAAACCACTTTTCACACATGTGTTAGTGAAGGAAACCACTTTTGCACTTGTGTTAGTGTTGAAAAACCACTTTTCACACTTGTGTTAGTGTTGAAAAACCACTTTTCGCACTGTGTTAGTGTTGAAAAACCACTTTTCGCACTTGTGTTAGTGTTGAAAAACCACTTTTCGCACTTGTGTTGGTGCAGGAAACCACTTTTGCACTTGTATTAGTGTGGAAAACACACTTTTTGCACTTGTGATAGTGTTGAAAAACCACTTTTTGCACTTGTGTTAGTGTTGAAAAACCACTTTTCGCACATGTGTTGGTGCAGGAAACCACTTTTGCACTTGTATTAGTGTGGAAAAAACACTTTTTGCACTTGTGATAGTGTTGAAAAACCACATTTCGCACTTGTGTTAGTGTTGAAAAACCACTTTTCGCACTTGTGTTGGTGCAGGAAACCACTTTTGCACTTGTATTAGTGTGGAAAAACCACTTTTTGCACCTGTGTTAGTGTTGAAAAACCACTTTTCGCACTTGTGTTAGTGTTGAAAAACCACTTTTCGCACTTGTGTTGGTGTTGAAAAACCGCTTTTCGCACTTGTGTTGGTGCAGGAAACCACTTTTGCACTTGTATTAGTGTGGAAAAAACACTTTTTGCACTTGTGATAGTGTTGAAAAAACACTTTTCGCACTTGTGTTAGTGTTGAAAAATCACTTTTCGCACTTGTGTTGATGCAGGAAACCACTTTTGCACTTGTATTAGTGTGGAAAAAACACTTTTTGCACTTGTGATAGTGTTGAAAAACGATTTGTCGCACTTGTATTAGTGTGGAAAAAACACTTTTTGCACTTGTGATAGTGTTGAAAAACCACTTTTCGCACTTGTGTTAGTGTTGAAAAACCACTTTTTTCACTTGTGTTGGTGCAGGAAACCACTTTTGCACTTGTATTAGTGTGGAAAAAACACTTGTAGCACTTGTGTTAGTGTTGAAAAACCACTTTTCGCACTTGTGTTAGTGTTGAAAAACCACTTTTCGCACTTGCGTTAGTGTTGAAAACCCACTTTTCGCACTTGTGTTAGTGTTGAAAAACCACTTTTCGCACTTGTGTTGGTGCAGGAAACCACTTTTGCACTTGTATTAGTGTGGAAAAAAACACTTTTAGCACTTGTGTTAGTGTTGAAAAACCACTTTTCGCACTTGTGTTAGTGTTGAAAAACCACTTTTCGCACTTGTGTTAGTGTTGAAAAACCACTTTTCGCACTTGTGTTGGTGCAGGAAACCACTTTTGCACTTGTATTAGTGTGGAAAAAACACTTTTTGCACTTGTGATGGTGTTGAAAAACCACTTTTTGCACTTGTGTTAGTGTTGAAAAACCACTTTTCGCACATGTGTTGGTGCAGGAAACCACTTTTGCACTTGTATTAGTGTGGAAAAAACACTTTTTGCACTTGTGATAGTGTTGAAAAACCACATTTCGCACTTGTGTTAGTGTTGAAAAACCACTTTTCGCACTTGTGTTGGTGCAGGAAACCACTTTTGCACTTGTATTAGTGTGGAAAAACCACTTTTTGCACTTGTGTTAGTGTTGAAAAACCACTTTTCGCACTTGTGTTAGTGTTGAAAAACCACTTTTCGCACTTGTGTTGGTGCAGGAAACCACTTTTGCACTTGTGATAGTGTTGAAAAACCATTTGTCGCACTTGTGTTAGTGTTGAAAAACCACTTTTCGCACTTGTGTTAGTGTTGAAAAACCACTTTTCGCACTTGTGTTGGTGCAGGAAACCACTTTTGCACTTGTATTAGTGTGGAAAAAACACTTTTTGCACTTGTGATAGTGTTGAAAAACCATTTGTCGCACTTGTGTTAGTGTTGAAAAACCACTTTTCGCACTTGTGTTAGTGTTGAAAAGCTACTTTTCGCATTTGTGTTGGTGCAGGAAACCACTTTTGCACTTGTATTAGTGTGGAAAAAACACTTTTCGCACTTGTGTTAGTGTTGAAAAACCACTTTTCGCACTTGTGTTAGTGAAGGAAACCACATTTGCACTTGCGTTAGTGTTGAAAAACCAATTTTCGCACTTGTGTTAGTGTTGAAAAACCACTTTTCGCACTTGTGTTGGTGCAGGAAACCACTTTTGCACTTGTATTAGTGTGGAAAAACCACTTTTCACACTTGTGTTAGTGTTGAAAAACCACTTTTCGCACTTGTGTTAGTGTTGAAAAACCACTTTTCGCACTTGTGTTGGTGCAGGAAACAACTTTTGCACTTGTATTAGTGTGGAAAAAACACTTTTTGCACTTGTGTTAGTGTTTAAAACCCACTTTTCGCACTTGTGTTAGTGTTGAAAATCCACTTTACGCACTTGTGTTGGTGCAGGAAACCACTTTTGCACTTGTATTAGTGTGGAAAAAACACTTTTTGCACTTGTGATAGTGTTGAAAAACCACTTTTCGCACTTGTGTTAGTGTTGAAAAACCACTTTTCGCACTTGTGTTGGTGCAGGAAACCACTTTTGCACTTGTATTAGTGTGGAAAAAACACTTTTAGCACTTGTGTTAGTGTTGAAAAACCACTTTTCGCACTTGTGTTAGTGTTGAAAAACCACTTTTCGCACTTGTGTTAGTGTTGAAAAACCACTTTTCGCACTTGTGTTGGTGCAGGAAACCACTTTTGCACTTGTATTAGTGTGGAAAAAACACTTTTTGCACTTGTGATAGTGTTGAAAAACCACTTTTTGCACTTGTGTTAGTGTTGAAAAACCACTTTTCGCACATGTGTTGGTGCAGGAAACCACTTTTGCACTTGTATTAGTGTGGAAAAAACACTTTTTGCACTTGTGATAGTGTTGAAAAACCACATTTCGCACTTGTGTTAGTGTTGAAAAACCACTTTTCGCACTTGTGTTGGTGCAGGAAACCACTTTTGCACTTGTATTAGTGTGGAAAAACCACTTTTTGCACTTGTGTTAGTGTTGAAAAACCACTTTTCGCACTTGTGTTAGTGTTGAAAAACCACTTTTCGCACTTGTGTTGGTGTTGAAAAACCGCTTTTCGCACTTGTGTTGGTGCAGGAAACCACTTTTGCACTTGTATTAGTGTGGAAAAAACACTTTTTGCACTTGTGATAGTGTTGAAAAACCACTTTTCGCACTTGTGTTAGTGTTGAAAAATCACTTTTCGCACTTGTGTTGATGCAGGAAACCACTTTTGCACTTGTATTAGTGTGGAAAAAACACTTTTTGCACTTGTGATAGTGTTGAAAAACCATTTGTCGCACTTGTGTTAGTGTTGAAAAACCACTTTTCGCACTTGTGTTAGTGTTGAAAAACCACTTTTCGCACTTGTGTTGGTGCAGGAAACCACTTTTGCACTTGTATTAGTGTGGAAAAAACACTTTTTGCACTTGTGATAGTGTTGAAAAACCACTTTTCGCACTTGTGTTAGTGTTGAAAAATCACTTTTCGCACTTGTGTTGGTGCAGGAAACCACTTTTGCACTTGTATTAGTGTGGAAAAAACACTTTTTGCACTTGTGATAGTGTTGAAAAACCATTTGTCGCACTTGTGTTAGTGTTGAAAAACCACTTTTCGCACTTGTGTTAGTGTTGAAAAACTACTTTTCGCATTTGTGTTGGTGCAGGAAACCACTTTTGCACTTGTATTAGT
This sequence comes from Myxine glutinosa, assembly GCF_964187855.1. Lineage (NCBI taxonomy): Eukaryota > Metazoa > Chordata > Myxini > Myxiniformes > Myxinidae > Myxine > Myxine glutinosa. The sequence continues at coordinate 46,489,668 of NC_136269.1, read as the reverse complement.
GTGGAAAAAACACTTTTCGCACTTGTGTTAGTGTTGAAAAACCACTTTTCGCACTTGTGTTAGTGTTGAAAAACCACTTTTCGCACTTGTGTTGGTGCAGGAAACCACTTTTGCACTTGTATTAGTGTGGAAAAAACACTTTTAGCACTTGTGTTAGTGTTGAAAAACCACTTTTCGCACTTGTGTTAGTGTTGAAAAACCACTTTTCGCACTTGTGTTAGTGTTGAAAAACCACTTTTCGCACTTGTGTTGGTGCAGGAAACCACTTTTGCACTTGTATTAGTGTGGAAAAAACACTTTTTGCACTTGTGATAGTGTTGAAAAACCACTTTTTGCACTTGTGTTAGTGTTGAAAAACCACTTTTCGCACATGTGTTGGTGCAGGAAACCACTTTTGCACTTGTATTAGTGTGGAAAAAACACTTTTTGCACTTGTGATAGTGTTGAAAAACCACATTTCGCACTTGTGTTAGTGTTGAAAAACCACTTTTCGCACTTGTGTTGGTGCAGGAAACCACTTTTGCACTTGTATTAGTGTGGAAAAACCACTTTTTGCACTTGTGTTAGTGTTGAAAAACCACTTTTCGCACTTGTGTTAGTGTTGAAAAACCACTTTTCGCACTTGTGTTGGTGTTGAAAAACCGCTTTTCGCACTTGTGTTGGTGCAGGAAACCACTTTTGCACTTGTATTAGTGTGGAAAAAACACTTTTTGCACTTGTGATAGTGTTGAAAAACCACTTTTCGCACTTGTGTTAGTGTTGAAAAATAACTTTTCGCACTTGTGTTGATGCAGGAAACCACTTTTGCACTTGTATTAGTGTGGAAAAAACACTTTTTGCACTTGTGATAGTGTTGAAAAACCATTTGTCGCACTTGTGTTAGTGTTGAAAAACCACTTTTCGCACTTGTGTTAGTGTTGAAAAACCACTTTTCGCACTTGTGTTGGTGCAGGAAACCACTTTTGCACTTGTATTAGTGTGGAAAAAACACTTTTTGCACTTGTGATAGTGTTGAAAAACCACTTTTCGCACTTGTGTTAGTGTTGAAAAATCACTTTTCGCACTTGTGTTGGTGCAGGAAACCACTTTTGCACTTGTATTAGTGTGGAAAAAACACTTTTTGCACTTGTGATAGTGTTGAAAAACCATTTGTCGCACTTGTGTTAGTGTTGAAAAACCACTTTTCGCACTTGTGTTAGTGTTGAAAAACTACTTTTCGCATTTGTGTTGGTGCAGGAAACCACTTTTGCACTTGTATTAGTGTGGAAAAAACACTTTTCGCACTTGTGTTAGTGTTGAAAAACCACTTTTCGCACTTGTGTTAGTGAAGGAAACCATATTTGCACTTGCGTTAGTGTTGAAAAACCAATTTTCGCACTTGTGTTAGTGTTGAAAAACCACTTTTCGCACTTGTGTTGGTGCAGGAAACCACTTTTGCACTTGTATTAGTGTGGAAAAAACACTTTTTGCACTTGTGATAGTGTTGAAAAACCATTTGTCGCACTTGTGTTAGTGTTGAAAAACCACTTTTCGCACTTGTGTTAGTGTTGAAAAACTACTTTTCGCATTTGTGTTGGTGCAGGAAACCACTTTTGCACTTGTATTAGTGTGGAAAAAACACTTTTCGCACTTGTGTTAGTGTTGAAAAACCACTTTTCGCACTTGTGTTAGTGAAGGAAACCACATTTGCACTTGCGTTCGTGTTGAAAAACCAATTTTCGCACTTGTGTTAGTGTTGAAAAACCACTTTTCGCACTTGTGTTGGTGCAGGAAACCACTTTTGCACTTGTATTAGTGTGGAAAAACCACTTTTCACACTTGTGTTAGTGTTGAAAAACCACTTTTCGCACTTGTGTTAGTGTTGAAAAACCACTTTTCGCACTTGTGTTGGTGCAGGAAACAACTTTTGCACTTGTATTAGTGTGGAAAAAACACTTTTCGCACTTATGTTAGTGTTTAAAACCCACTTTTCGCACTTGTGTTAGTGTTGAAAATCCACTTTACGCACTTGTGTTGGTGCAGGAAACCACTTTTGCACTTGTATTAGTGTGGAAAAAACACTTTTTGCACTTGTGATAGTGTTGAAAAACCACTTTTCGCACTTGTGTTAGTGTTGAAAAACCACTTTTCGCACTTGTGTTGGTGCAGGAAACCACTTTTGCACTTGTATTAGTGTGGAAAAAACACTTTTAGCACTTGTGTTAGTGTTGAAAAACCACTTTTCGCACTTGTGTTAGTGTTGAAAAACCACTTTTCGCACTTGTGTTAGTGTTGAAAAACCACTTTTCGCACTTGTGTTGGTGCAGGAAACCACTTTTGCACTTGTATTAGTGTGGAAAAAACACTTTTTGCACTTGTGATAGTGTTGAAAAACCACTTTTTGCACTTGTGTTAGTGTTGAAAAACCACTTTTCGCACATGTGTTGGTGCAGGAAACCACTTTTGCACTTGTATTAGTGTGGAAAAAACACTTTTTGCACTTGTGATAGTGTTGAAAAACCACATTTCGCACTTGTGTTAGTGTTGAAAAACCACTTTTCGCACTTGTGTTGGTGCAGGAAACCACTTTTGCACTTGTATTAGTGTGGAAAAACCACTTTTTGCACTTGTGTTAGTGTTGAAAAACCACTTTTCGCACTTGTGTTAGTGTTGAAAAACCACTTTTCGCACTTGTGTTGGTGTTGAAAAACCGCTTTTCGCACTTGTGTTGGTGCAGGAAACCACTTTTGCACTTGTATTAGTGTGGAAAAAACACTTTTTGCACTTGTGATAGTGTTGAAAAACCACTTTTCGCACTTGTGTTAGTGTTGAAAAATCACTTTTCGCACTTGTGTTGATGCAGGAAACCACTTTTGCACTTGTATTAGTGTGGAAAAAACACTTTTTGCACTTGTGATAGTGTTGAAAAACCATTTGTCGCACTTGTGTTAGTGTTGAAAAACCACTTTTCGCACTTGTGTTAGTGTTGAAAAACCACTTTTCGCACTTGTGTTGGTGCAGGAAACCACTTTTGCACTTGTATTAGTGTGGAAAAAACACTTTTTGCACTTGTGATAGTGTTGAAAAACCACTTTTCGCACTTGTGTTAGTGTTGAAAAATCACTTTTCGCACTTGTGTTGGTGCAGGAAACCACTTTTGCACTTGTATTAGTGTGGAAAAAACACTTTTTGCACTTGTGATAGTGTTGAAAAACCATTTGTCGCACTTGTGTTAGTGTTGAAAAACCACTTTTCGCACTTGTGTTAGTGTTGAAAAACTACTTTTCGCATTTGTGTTGGTGCAGGAAACCACTTTTGCACTTGTATTAGTGTGGAAAAAACACTTTTCGCACTTGTGTTAGTGTTGAAAAACCACTTTTCGCACTTGTGTTAGTGTTGAAAAACCACTTTTCGCACTTGTGTTGGTGCAGGAAACCACTTTTGCACTTGTATTAGTGTGGAAAAAACACTTTTAGCACTTGTGTTAGTGTTGAAAAACCACTTTTCGCACTTGTGTTAGTGTTGAAAAACCACTTTTCGCACTTGTGTTAGTGTTGAAAAACCACTTTTCGCACTTGTGTTGGTGCAGGAAACCACTTTTGCACTTGTATTAGTGTGGAAAAAACACTTTTTGCACTTGTGATAGTGTTGAAAAACCACTTTTTGCACTTGTGTTAGTGTTGAAAAACCACTTTTCGCACATGTGTTGGTGCAGGAAACCACTTTTGCACTTGTATTAGTGTGGAAAAAACACTTTTTGCACTTGTGATAGTGTTGAAAAACCACATTTCGCACTTGTGTTAGTGTTGAAAAACCACTTTTCGCACTTGTGTTGGTGCAGGAAACCACTTTTGCACTTGTATTAGTGTGGAAAAACCACTTTTTGCACTTGTGTTAGTGTTGAAAAACCACTTTTCGCACTTGTGTTAGTGTTGAAAAACCACTTTTCGCACTTGTGTTGGTGTTGAAAAACCGCTTTTCGCACTTGTGTTGGTGCAGGAAACCACTTTTGCACTTGTATTAGTGTGGAAAAAACACTTTTTGCACTTGTGATAGTGTTGAAAAACCACTTTTCGCACTTGTGTTAGTGTTGAAAAATAACTTTTCGCACTTGTGTTGATGCAGGAAACCACTTTTGCACTTGTATTAGTGTGGAAAAAACACTTTTTGCACTTGTGATAGTGTTGAAAAACCATTTGTCGCACTTGTGTTAGTGTTGAAAAACCACTTTTCGCACTTGTGTTAGTGTTGAAAAACCACTTTTCGCACTTGTGTTGGTGCAGGAAACCACTTTTGCACTTGTATTAGTGTGGAAAAAACACTTTTTGCACTTGTGATAGTGTTGAAAAACCACTTTTCGCACTTGTGTTAGTGTTGAAAAATCACTTTTCGCACTTGTGTTGGTGCAGGAAACCACTTTTGCACTTGTATTAGTGTGGAAAAAACACTTTTTGCACTTGTGATAGTGTTGAAAAACCATTTGTCGCACTTGTGTTAGTGTTGAAAAACCACTTTTCGCACTTGTGTTAGTGTTGAAAAACTACTTTTCGCATTTGTGTTGGTGCAGGAAACCACTTTTGCACTTGTATTAGTGTGGAAAAAACACTTTTCGCACTTGTGTTAGTGTTGAAAAACCACTTTTCGCACTTGTGTTAGTGAAGGAAACCATATTTGCACTTGCGTTAGTGTTGAAAAACCAATTTTCGCACTTGTGTTAGTGTTGAAAAACCACTTTTCGCACTTGTGTTGGTGCAGGAAACCACTTTTGCACTTGTATTAGTGTGGAAAAACCACTTTTCACACTTGTGTTAGTGTTGAAAAACCACTTTTCGCACTTGTGTTAGTGTTGAAAAACCACTTTTCGCACTTGTGTTGGTGCAGAAAACCACTTTTGCACTTGTGTTGGTGCAGGAAACCACTTTTGCACTTGTATTAGTATGGAAAAACCACTTTTCACACTTGTGTTAGTGTTGAAAAACCACTTTTCGCACTTGTGTTAGTGTTGAAAAACCACTTTTCGCACTTGTGTTGGTGCAGAAAACCACTTTTGCACTTGTATTAGTGTGGAAAAACCACTTTTCGCACTTGTGTTAGTGTTGAAAAACCACTTTTCGCACTTGTGTTAGTGTTGAAAACCACTTTTTGCACTTGTGTTGGTGCAGGAAACCACTTTTGCACTTGTATTAATGTGGAAAAACCACTTTTCGCACTTGTGTTAGTGTTGAAAAACCACTTTTCGCACTTGTGTTAGTGTTGAAAAACCACTTTTCGCACTTGTGTTGGTGCAGGAAACCACTTTTGCACTTGTATTAGTGTGGCAAAACCACTTTTCGCACTTGTGTTAGTGTTGAAAAACCACTTTTCGCACTTGTGTCAGTGTTGAAAAACCACTTTTCGCACTTGTGTTGGTGCAGCAAACCACTTTTGCACTTGTATTAGTGTGGAAAAAACACTTTTCGCACTTGTGAAAGTGTTGAAAACCCACTTTTCGCACTTGTGTTAGTTTTGAAAATCCACTTTTCGCACTTGTGTTGGTGCAGGAAACCACTTTTGCACTTGTATTAGTGTGGAAAAAACACTTTTTGCACTTGTGATAGTGTTGAAAAACCACTTTTCGCACTTGTGTTAGTGTTGAAAAACCACTTTTCGCACATGTGTTAGTGAAGGAAACCACTTTTGCACTTGTGTTAGTGTTGAAAAACCACTTTTCACACTTGTGTTAGTGTTGAAAAACCACTTTTCGCACTTGTGTTAGTGTTGAAAAACCACTTTTTTCACTTGTTTTGGTGCAGGAAACCACTTTTGCACTTGTATTAGTGTGGAAAAAACACTTTTCGCACTTGTGTTAGTGTTGAAAAACCACTTTTCGCACTTGTGTTAGTGTTGAAAAACCACTTTTCGCACTTGTGTTAGAGTTGAAAAACCACTTTTCGCACTTGTGTTGGTGCAGGAAACCACTTTTGCACTTGTATTAGTGTGGAAAAAACACTTTTCGCACTTGTGTTAGTGTTTAAAACCCACTTTTCGCACTTGTGTTAGTGTTGAAAATCCACTTTTCGCACTTGTGTTGGTGCAGGAAACCACTTTTGCACTTGTATTAGTGTGGAAAAAACACTTTTTGCACTTGTGATAGTGTTGAAAAACCACTTTTCGCACTTGTGTTAGTGTTGAAAAACCACTTTTTTCACTTGTGTTGGTGCAGGAAACCACTTTTGCACTTGTATTAGTGTGGAAAAAACACTTTTAGCACTTGTGTTAGTGTTGAAAAACCACTTTTCGCACTTGTGTTAGTGTTGAAAAACCACTTTTCGCACTTGCGTTAGTGTTGAAAACCCACTTTTCGCACTTGTGTTAGTGTTGAAAAACCACTTTTCGCACTTGTGTTGGTGCAGGAAACCACTTTTGCACTTGTATTAGTGTGGAAAAAACACTTTTCGCACTTGCGTTAGTGTTGAAAACCCACTTTTCGCACTTGTGTTAGTGTTGAAAAACCACTTTTCGCACTTGTGTTGGTGCAGGAAACCACTTTTGCACTTGTATTAGTGTGGAAAAAACACTTTTAGCACTTGTGTTAGTGTTGAAAAACCACTTTTCGCACTTGTGTTAGTGTTGAAAAACCACTTTTCGCACTTGTGTTAGTGTTGAAAAACCACTTTTCGCACTTGTGTTGGTGCAGGAAACCACTTTTGCACTTGTATTAGTGTGGAAAAAACACTTTTTGCACTTGTGATAGTGTTGAAAAACCACTTTTTGCACTTGTGTTAGTGTTGAAAAACCACTTTTCGCACATGTGTTGGTGCAGGAAACCACTTTTGCACTTGTATTAGTGTGGAAAAAACACTTTTTGCACTTGTGATAGTGTTGAAAAACCACATTTCGCACTTGTGTTAGTGTTGAAAAACCACTTTTCGCACTTGTGTTGGTGCAGGAAACCACTTTTGCACTTGTATTAGTGTGGAAAAACCACTTTTTGCACCTGTGTTAGTGTTGAAAAACCACTTTTCGCACTTGTGTTAGTGTTGAAAAACCACTTTTCGCACTTGTGTTGGTGTTGAAAAACCGCTTTTCGCACTTGTGTTGGTGCAGGAAACCACTTTTGCACTTGTATTAGTGTGGAAAAAACACTTTTTGCACTTGTGATAGTGTTGAAAAACCACTTTTCGCACTTGTGTTAGTGTTGAAAAATCACTTTTCGCACTTGTGTTGATGCAGGAAACCACTTTTGCACTTGTATTAGTGTGGAAAAAACACTTTTTGCACTTGTGATAGTGTTGAAAAACCATTTGTCGCACTTGTGTTAGTGTTGAAAAACCACTTTTCGCACTTGTGTTAGTGTTGAAAAACCACTTTTCGCACTTGTGTTGGTGCAGGAAACCACTTTTGCACTTGTATTAGTGTGGAAAAAACACTTTTTGCACTTGTGATAGTGTTGAAAAACCACTTTTCGCACTTGTGTTAGTGTTGAAAAATCACTTTTCACACTTGTGTTGGTGCAGGAAACCACTTTTGCACTTGTATTAGTGTGGAAAAAACACTTTTTGCACTTGTGATAGTGTTGAAAAACCATTTGTCGCTCTTGTGTTAGTGTTGAAAAACCACTTTTCGCACTTGTGTTAGTGTTGAAAAACTACTTTTCGCATTTGTGTTGGTGCAGGAAACCACTTTTGCACTTGTATTAGTGTGGAAAAAACACTTTTCGCACTTGCGTTAGTGTTGAAAACCCACTTTTCGCACTTGTGTTAGTGTTGAAAAACCACTTTTCGCACTTGTGTTGGTGCAGGAAACCACTTTTGCACTTGTATTAGTGTGGAAAAAACACTTTTAGCACTTGTGTTAGTGTTGAAAAACCACTTTTCGCACTTGTGTTAGTGTTGAAAAACCACTTTTCGCACTTGTGTTAGTGTTGAAAAACCACTTTTCGCACTTGTGTTGGTGCAGGAAACCACTTTTGCACTTGTATTAGTGTGGAAAAAACACTTTTTGCACTTGTGATAGTGTTGAAAAACCACTTTTTGCACTTGTGTTAGTGTTGAAAAACCACTTTTCGCACATGTGTTGGTGCAGGAAACCACTTTTGCACTTGTATTAGTGTGGAAAAAACACTTTTTGCACTTGTGATAGTGTTGAAAAACCACATTTCGCACTTGTGTTAGTGTTGAAAAACCACTTTTCGCACTTGTGTTGGTGCAGGAAACCACTTTTGCACTTGTAATAGTGTGGAAAAACCACTTTTTGCACTTGTGTTAGTGTTGAAAAACCACTTTTCGCACTTGTGTTAGTGTTGAAAAACCACTTTTCGCACTTGTGTTGGTGTTGAAAAACCGCTTTTCGCACTTGTGTTGGTGCAGGAAACCACTTTTGCACTTGTATTAGTGTGGAAAAAACACTTTTTGCACTTGTGATAGTGTTGAAAAACCACTTTTCGCACTAGTGTTAGTGTTGAAAAATCACTTTTCGCACTTGTGTTGATGCAGGAAACCACTTTTGCACTTGTATTAGTGTGGAAAAAACACTTTTTGCACTTGTGATAGTGTTGAAAAACCACTTTTTGCACTTGTGTTAGTGTTGAAAAACCACTTTTCGCACATGTGTTGGTGCAGGAAACCACTTTTGCACTTGTATTAGTGTGGAAAAAACACTTTTTGCACTTGTGATAGTGTTGAAAAACCACATTTCGCACTTGTGTTAGTGTTGAAAAACCACTTTTCGCACTTGTGTTGGTGCAGGAAACCACTTTTGCACTTGTATTAGTGTGGAAAAACCACTTTTTGCACCTGTGTTAGTGTTGAAAAACCACTTTTCGCACTTGTGTTAGTGTTGAAAAACCACTTTTCGCACTTGTGTTGGTGTTGAAAAACCGCTTTTCGCACTTGTGTTGGTGCAGGAAACCACTTTTGCACTTGTATTAGTGTGGAAAAAACACTTTTTGCACTTGTGATAGTGTTGAAAAACCACTTTTCGCACTTGTGTTAGTGTTGAAAAATCACTTTTCGCACTTGTGTTGATGCAGGAAACCACTTTTGCACTTGTATTAGTGTGGAAAAAACACTTTTTGCACTTGTGATAGTGTTGAAAAACCATTTGTCGCACTTGTGTTAGTGTTGAAAAACCACTTTTCGCACTTGTGTTAGTGTTGAAAAACCACTTTTCGCACTTGTGTTGGTGCAGGAAACCACTTTTGCACTTGTATTAGTGTGGAAAAAACACTTTTTGCACTTGTGATAGTGTTGAAAAACCACTTTTCGCACTTGTGTTAGTGTTGAAAAATCACTTTTCACACTTGTGTTGGTGCAGGAAACCACTTTTGCACTTGTATTAGTGTGGAAAAAACACTTTTTGCACTTGTGATAGTGTTGAAAAACCATTTGTCGCTCTTGTGTTAGTGTTGAAAAACCACTTTTCGCACTTGTGTTAGTGTTGAAAAACGACTTTTCGCATTTGTGTTGGTGCAGGAAACCACTTTTGCACTTGTATTAGTGTGGAAAAAACACTTTTCGCACTTGCGTTAGTGTTGAAAACCCACTTTTCGCACTTGTGTTAGTGTTGAAAAACCACTTTTCGCACTTGTGTTGGTGCAGGAAACCACTTTTGCACTTGTATTAGTGTGGAAAAAACACTTTTAGCACTTGTGTTAGTGTTGAAAAACCACTTTTCGCACTTGTGTTAGTGTTGAAAAACCACTTTTCGCACTTGTGTTAGTGTTGAAAAACCACTTTTCGCACTTGTGTTGGTGCAGGAAACCACTTTTGCACTTGTATTAGTGTGGAAAAAACACTTTTTGCACTTGTGATAGTGTTGAAAAACCACTTTTTGCACTTGTGTTAGTGTTGAAAAACCACTTTTCGCACATGTGTTGGTGCAGGAAACCACTTTTGCACTTGTATTAGTGTGGAAAAAACACTTTTTGCACTTGTGATAGTGTTGAAAAACCACATTTCGCACTTGTGTTAGTGTTGAAAAACCACTTTTCGCACTTGTGTTGGTGCAGGAAACCACTTTTGCACTTGTAATAGTGTGGAAAAACCACTTTTTGCACTTGTGTTAGTGTTGAAAAACCACTTTTCGCACTTGTGTTAGTGTTGAAAAACCACTTTTCGCACTTGTGTTGGTGTTGAAAAACCGCTTTTCGCACTTGTGTTGGTGCAGGAAACCACTTTTGCACTTGTATTAGTGTGGAAAAAACACTTTTTGCACTTGTGATAGTGTTGAAAAACCACTTTTCGCACTAGTGTTAGTGTTGAAAAATCACTTTTCGCACTTGTGTTGATGCAGGAAACCACTTTTGCACTTGTATTAGTGTGGAAAAAACACTTTTTGCACTTGTGATAGTGTTGAAAAACCACTTTTTGCACTTGTGTTAGTGTTGAAAAACCACTTTTCGCACATGTGTTGGTGCAGGAAACCACTTTTGCACTTGTATTAGTGTGGAAAAAACACTTTTTGCACTTGTGATAGTGTTGAAAAACCACATTTCGCACTTGTGTTAGTGTTGAAAAACCACTTTTCGCACTTGTGTTGGTGCAGGAAACCACTTTTGCACTTGTATTAGTGTGGAAAAACCACTTTTTGCACCTGTGTTAGTGTTGAAAAACCACTTTTCGCACTTGTGTTAGTGTTGAAAAACCACTTTTCGCACTTGTGTTGGTGTTGAAAAACCGCTTTTCGCACTTGTGTTGGTGCAGGAAACCACTTTTGCACTTGTATTAGTGTGGAAAAAACACTTTTTGCACTTGTGATAGTGTTGAAAAACCACTTTTCGCACTTGTGTTAGTGTTGAAAAATCACTTTTCGCACTTGTGTTGATGCAGGAAACCACTTTTGCACTTGTATTAGTGTGGAAAAAACACTTTTTGCACTTGTGATAGTGTTGAAAAACCATTTGTCGCACTTGTGTTAGTGTTGAAAAACCACTTTTCGCACTTGTGTTAGTGTTGAAAAACCACTTTTCGCACTTGTGTTGGTGCAGGAAACCACTTTTGCACTTGTATTAGTGTGGAAAAAACACTTTTTGCACTTGTGATAGTGTTGAAAAACCACTTTTCGCACTTGTGTTAGTGTTGAAAAATCACTTTTCACACTTGTGTTGGTGCAGGAAACCACTTTTGCACTTGTATTAGTGTGGAAAAAACACTTTTTGCACTTGTGATAGTGTTGAAAAACCATTTGTCGCTCTTGTGTTAGTGTTGAAAAACCACTTTTCGCACTTGTGTTAGTGTTGAAAAACTACTTTTCGCATTTGTGTTGGTGCAGGAAACCACTTTTGCACTTGTATTAGTGTGGAAAAAACACTTTTCGCACTTGCGTTAGTGTTGAAAACCCACTTTTCGCACTTGTGTTAGTGTTGAAAAACCACTTTTCGCACTTGTGTTGGTGCAGGAAACCACTTTTGCACTTGTATTAGTGTGGAAAAAACACTTTTAGCACTTGTGTTAGTGTTGAAAAACCACTTTTCGCACTTGTGTTAGTGTTGAAAAACCACTTTTCGCACTTGTGTTAGTGTTGAAAAACCACTTTTCGCACTTGTGTTGGTGCAGGAAACCACTTTTGCACTTGTATTAGTGTGGAAAAAACACTTTTTGCACTTGTGATAGTGTTGAAAAACCACTTTTTGCACTTGTGTTAGTGTTGAAAAACCACTTTTCGCACATGTGTTGGTGCAGGAAACCACTTTTGCACTTGTATTAGTGTGGAAAAAACACTTTTTGCACTTGTGATAGTGTTGAAAAACCACATTTCGCACTTGTGTTAGTGTTGAAAAACCACTTTTCACACTTGTGTTGGTGCAGGAAACCACTTTTGCACTTGTAATAGTGTGGAAAAACCACTTTTTGCACTTGTGTTAGTGTTGAAAAACCACTTTTCGCACTTGTGTTAGTGTTGAAAAACCACTTTTCGCACTTGTGTTGGTGTTGAAAAACCGCTTTTCGCACTTGTGTTGGTGCAGGAAACCACTTTTGCACTTGTATTAGTGTGGAAAAAACACTTTTTGCACTTGTGATAGTGTTGAAAAACCACTTTTCGCACTAGTGTTAGTGTTGAAAAATCACTTTTCGCACTTGTGTTGATGCAGGAAACCACTTTTGCACTTGTATTAGTGTGGAAAAAACACTTTTTGCACTTGTGATAGTGTTGAAAAACCATTTGTCGCACTTGTGTTAGTGTTGAAAAACCACTTTTCGCACTTGTGTTAGTGTTGAAAAACCACTTTTCGCACTTGTGTTGGTGCAGGAAACCACTTTTGCACTTGTATTAGTGTGGAAAAAACACTTTTTGCACTTGTGATAGTGTTGAAAAACCACTTTTCGCACTTGTGTTAGTGTTGAAAAACCACTTTTCGCACTTGTGTTAGTGTTGAAAAACCACTTTTCGCACTTGTGTTGGTGCAGGAAACCACTTTTGCACTTGTATTAGTGTGGAAAAAACACTTTTTGCACTTGTGATAGTGTTGAAAAACCACTTTTCGCACTTGTGTTAGTGTTGAAAAATCACTTTTCGCACTTGTGTTGGTGCAGGAAACCACTTTTGCACTTGTATTAGTGTGGAAAAAACACTTTTTGCACTTGTGATAGTGTTGAAAAACCATTTGTCGCACTTGTGTTAGTGTTGAAAAACCACTTTTCGCACTTGTGTTAGTGTTGAAAAACTACTTTTCGCATTTGTGTTGGTGCAGGAAACCACTTTTGCACTTGTATTAGTGTGGAAAAAACACTTTTCGCACTTGCGTTAGTGTTGAAAACCCACTTTTCGCACTTGTGTTAGTGTTGAAAAACCACTTTTCGCACTTGTGTTGGTGCAGGAAACCACTTTTGCACTTGTATTAGTGTGGAAAAAACACTTTTAGCACTTGTGTTAGTGTTGAAAAACCACTTTTCGCACTTGTGTTAGTGTTGAAAAACCACTTTTCGCACTTGTGTTAGTGTTGAAAAACCACTTTTCGCACTTGTGTTGGTGCAGGAAACCACTTTTGCACTTGTATTAGTGTGGAAAAAACACTTTTTGCACTTGTGATAGTGTTGAAAAACCACTTTTTGCACTTGTGTTAGTGTTGAAAAACCACTTTTCGCACATGTGTTGGTGCAGGAAACCACTTTTGCACTTGTATTAGTGTGGAAAAAACACTTTTTGCACTTGTGATAGTGTTGAAAAACCACATTTCGCACTTGTGTTAGTGTTGAAAAACCACTTTTCGCACTTGTGTTGGTGCAGGAAACCACTTTTGCACTTGTATTAGTGTGGAAAAACCACTTTTTGCACTTGTGTTAGTGTTGAAAAACCACTTTTCGCACTTGTGTTAGTGTTGAAAAACCACTTTTCACACTTGTGTTGGTGTTGAAAAACCGCTTTTCGCACTTGTGTTGGTGCAGGAAACCACTTTTGCACTTGTATTAGTGTGGAAAAAACACTTTTTGCACTTGTGATAGTGTTGAAAAACCATTTGTCGCACTTGTGTTAGTGTTGAAAAACCACTTTTCGCACTTGTGTTAGTGTTGAAAAACCACTTTTCGCACTTGTGTTGGTGCAGGAAACCACTTTTGCACTTGTATTAGTGTGGAAAAAACACTTTTTGCACTTGTGATAGTGTTGAAAAACCACTTTTCGCACTTGTGTTAGTGTTGAAAAATCACTTTTCGCACTTGTGTTGGTGCAGGAAACCACTTTTGCACTTGTATTAGTGTGGAAAAAACACTTTTTGCACTTGTGATAGTGTTGAAAAACCATTTGTCGCACTTGTGTTAGTGTTGAAAAACCACTTTTCGCACTTGTGTTAGTGTTGAAAAACTACTTTTCGCATTTGTGTTGGTGCAGGAAACCACTTTTGCACTTGTATTAGTGTGGAAAAAACACTTTTCGCACTTGTGTTAGTGTTGAAAAACCACTTTTCGCACTTGTGTTAGTGAAGGAAACCACATTTGCACTTGCGTTAGTGTTGAAAAACCAATTTTCGCACTTGTGTTAGTGTTGAAAAACCACTTTTCGCACTTGTGTTGGTGCAGGAAACCACTTTTGCACTTGTATTAGTGTGGAAAAACCACTTTTCACACTTGTGTTAGTGTTGAAAAACCACTTTTCGCACTTGTGTTAGTGTTGAAAAACCACTTTTCGCACTTGTGTTGGTGCAGAAAACCACTTTTGCACTTGTATTAGTGTGGAAAAACCACTTTTCGCACTTGTGTTAGTGTTGAAAAACCACTTTTCGCACTTGTGTTAGTGTTGAAAACCACTTTTTGCACTTGTGTTGGTGCAGGAAACCACTTTTGCACTTGTATTAATGTGGAAAAACCACTTTTCGCACTTGTGTTAGTGTTGAAAAACCACTTTTCGCACTTGTGTTAGTGTTGAAAAACCACTTTTCGCACTTGTGTTGGTGCAGGAAACCACTTTTGCACTTGTATTAGTGTGGCAAAACCACTTTTCGCACTTGTGTTAGTGTTGAAAAACCACTTTTCGCACTTGTGTTAGTGTTGAAAAACCACTTTTCGCACATGTGTTAGTGAAGGAAACCACTTTTGCACTTGTGTTAGTGTTGAAAAACCACTTTTCACACTTGTGTTAGTGTTGAAAAACCACTTTTCGCACTTGTGTTAGTGTTGAAAAACCACTTTTTTCACTTGTTTTGGTGCAGGAAACCACTTTTGCACTTGTATTAGTGTGGAAAAAACACTTTTCGCACTTGTGTTAGTGTTGAAAAACCACTTTTCGCACTTGTGTTAGTGTTGAAAAACCACTTTTCGCACTTGTGTTAGAGTTGAAAAACCACTTTTTGCACTTGTGTTGGTGCAGGAAACCACTTTTGCACTTGTATTAGTGTGGAAAAACACTTTTCGCACTTGTGTTCGTGTTTAAAACCCACTTTTCGCACTTGTGTTAGTGTTGAAAATCCACTTTTCGCACTTGTGTTGTTGCAGGAAACCACTTTTGCACTTGTATTAGTGTGGAAAAAACACTTTTTGCACTTGTGATAGTGTTGAAAAACCACTTTTCGCACTTGTGTTAGTGTTGAAAAACCACTTTTTTCACTTGTGTTGGTGCAGGAAACCACTTTTGCACTTGTATTAGTGTGGAAAAAACACTTTTAGCACTTGTGTTAGTGTTGAAAAACCACTTTTCGCACTTGTGTTAGTGTTGAAAAACCACTTTTCGCACTTGCGTTAGTGTTGAAAACCCACTTTTCGCACTTGTGTTAGTGTTGAAAAACCACTTTTCGCACTTGTGTTGGTGCAGGAAACCTCTTTTGCACTTGTATTAGTGTGGAAAAAACACTTTTAGCACTTGTGTTAGTGTTGAAAAACCACTTTTCGCACTTGTGTTAGTGTTGAAAAACCACTTTTCGCACTTGTGTTAGTGTTGAAAAACCACTTTTCGCACTTGTGTTGGTGCAGGAAACCACTTTTACACTTGTATTAGTGTGGAAAAAACACTTTTTGCACTTGTGATAGTGTTGAAAAACCACTTTTTGCACTTGTGTTAGTGTTGAAAAACCACTTTTCGCACATGTGTTGGTGCAGGAAACCACTTTTGCACTTGTATTAGTGTGGAAAAAACACTTTTTGCACTTGTGATAGTGTTGAAAAACCACATTTCGCACTTGTGTTGGTGCAGGAAACCACTTTTGCACTTGTATTAGTGTGGAAAAAACACTTTTTGCACTTGTGATAGTGTTGAAAAACCATTTGTCGCACTTGTGTTAGTGTTGAAAAACCACTTTTCGCACTTGTGTTAGTGTTGAAAAACTACTTTTCGCATTTGTGTTGGTGCAGGAAACCACTTTTGCACTTGTATTAGTGTGGAAAAAACACTTTTCGCACTTGTGTTAGTGTTGAAAAACCACTTTTCGCACTTGTGTTAGTGAAGGAAACCACATTTGCACTTGCGTTAGTGTTGAAAAACCAATTTTCGCACTTGTGTTAGTGTTCAAAAACCACTTTTCGCACTTGTGTTGGTGCAGGAAACCACTTTTGCACTTGTATTAGTGAGGAAAACCCACTTTTCACACTTGTGTTAGTGTTGAAAAACCACTTTTCGCACTTGTGTTAGTGTTGAAAAACCACTTTTCGCACTTGTGTTGGTGCAGAAAACCACTTTTGCACTTGTATTAGTGTGGAAAAACCACTTTTCGCACTTGTGTTAGTGTTGAAAAACCACTTTTCGCACTTGTGTTAGTGTTGAAAACCACTCTTTGCACTTGTGTTGGTGCAGGAAACCACTTTTGCACTTGTATTAATGTGGAAAAACCACTTTTCGCACTTGTGTTAGTGTTGAAAAACCACTTTTCGCACTTGTGTTAGTGTTGAAAAACCACTTTTCGCACTTGTGTTGGTGCAGGAAACCACTTTTGCACTTGTATTAGTGTGGCAAAACCACTTTTCGCACTTGTGTTAGTGTTGAAAAACCACTTTTCGCACTTGTGTCAGTGTTGAAAAACCACTTTTCGCACTTGTGTTGGTGCAGGAAACCACTTTTGCACTTGTATTAGTGTGGAAAAAACACTTTTCGCACTTGTGAAAGTGTTGAAAACCCACTTTTCGCACTTGTGTTAGTGTTGAAAATCCACTTTTCGCACTTGTGTTGGTGCAGGAAACCACTTTTGCACTTGTATTAGTGTGGAAAAAACACTTTTTGCACTTGTGATAGTGTTGAAAAACCACTTTTCGCACTTGTGTTAGTGTTGAAAAACCACTTTTCGCACATGTGTTAGTGAAGGAAACCACTTTTGCACTTGTGTTAGTGTTGAAAAACCACTTTTCACACTTGTGTTAGTGTTGAAAAACCACTTTTTTCACTTGTTTTGGTGCAGGAAACCACTTTTGCACTTGTATTAGTGTGGAAAAACCACTTTTCGCACTTGTGTTAGTGTTGAAAAACCACTTTTCACACTTGTGTTAGAGTTGAAAAACCACTTTTTGCACTTGTGTTGGTGCAGGAAACCACTTTTGCACTTGTATTAGTGTGGAAAAAACACTTTTCGCACTTGTGTTAGTGTTTAAAACCCACTTTTCGCACTTGTGTTAGTGTTGAAAATCCACTTTTCGCACTTGTGTTGTTGCAGGAAACCACTTTTGCACTTGTATTAGTGTGGAAAAAACACTTTTTGCACTTGTGATAGTGTTGAAAAACCATTTGTCGCACTTGTGTTAGTGTTGAAAAACCACTTTTCGCACTTGTGTTAGTGTTGAAAAACCACTTTTCGCACTTGTGTTGGTCCAGGAAACCACTTTTGCACTTGTATTAGTGTGGAAAAAACACTTTTCGCACTTGTGTTAGTGTTGAAAAACCACTTTTCGCACTTGTGTTAGTGAAGGAAACCACATTTGCACTTGCGTTAGTGTTGAAAAACCAATTTTCGCACTTGTGTTAGTGTGGAAAAAACACTTTTTGCACTTGTGATAGTGTTGAAAAACCACATTTCGCACTTGTGTTGGTGCAGGAAACCACTTTTGCACTTGTATTAGTGTGGAAAAAACACTTTTTGCACTTGTGATAGTGTTGAAAAACCATTTGTCGCACTTGTGTTAGTGTTGAAAAACCACTTTTCGCACTTGTGTTAGTGTTGAAAAACTACTTTTCGCATTTGTGTTGGTGCAGGAAACCACTTTTGCACTTGTATTAGTGTGGAAAAAACACTTTTCGCACTTGTGTTAGTGTTGAAAAACCACTTTTCGCACTTGTGTTAGTGAAGGAAACCACATTTGCACTTGCGTTAGTGTTGAAAAACCAATTTTCGCACTTGTGTTAGTGTTCAAAAACCACTTTTCGCACTTGTGTTGGTGCAGGAAACCACTTTTGCACTTGTATTAGTGAGGAAAAACCACTTTTCACACTTGTGTTAGTGTTGAAAAACCACTTTTCGCACTTGTGTTAGTGTTGAAAAACCACTTTTCGCACTTGTGTTGGTGCAGAAAACCACTTTTGCACTTGTATTAGTGTGGAAAAACCACTTTTCGCACTTGTGTTAGTGTTGAAAAACCACTTTTCGCACTTGTGTTAGTGTTGAAAACCACTTTTCGCACTTGTGTTAGTGTTGAAAAACCACTTTTTTCACTTGTGTTGGTGCAGGAAACCACTTTTGCACTTGTATTAGTGTGGAAAAAACACTTTTAGCACTTGTGTTAGTGTTGAAAAACCACTTTTCGCACTTGTGTTAGTGTTGAAAAACCACTTTTCGCACTTGCGTTAGTGTTGAAAACCCACTTTTCGCACTTGTGTTAGTGTTGAAAAACCACTTTTCGCACTTGTGTTGGTGCAGGAAACCACTTTTGCACTTTTATTAGTGTGGAAAAAACACTTTTAGCACTTGTGTTAGTGTTGAAAAACCACTTTTCGCACTTGTGTTAGTGTTGAAAAACCACTTTTCGCACTTGTGTTAGTGTTGAAAAACCACTTTTCGCACTTGTGTTGGTGCAGGAAACCACTTTTGCACTTGTATTAGTGTGGAAAAAACACTTTTTGCACTTGTGATAGTGTTGAAAAACCACTTTTTGCACTTGTGTTAGTGTTGAAAAACCACTTTTCGCACTTGTGTTGGTGCAGGAAACCACTTTTGCACTTGTATTAGTGTGGAAAAAACACTTTTTGCACTTGTGATAGTGTTGAAAAACCACATTTCGCACTTGTGTTAGTGTTGAAAAACCACTTTTCGCACTTGTGTTGGTGCAGGAAACCACTTTTGCACTTGTATTAGTGTGGAAAAACCACTTTTTGCACTTGTGTTAGTGTTGAAAAACCACTTTTCGCACTTGTGTTAGTGTTGAAAAACCACTTTTCGCACTTGTGTTGGTGTTGAAAAACCGCTTTTCGCACTTGTGTTGGTGCAGGAAACCACTTTTGCACTTGTATTAGTGTGGAAAAAACACTTTTTGCACTTGTGATAGTGTTGAAAAACCACTTTTCGCACTTGTGTTAGTGTTGAAAAATCACTTTTCGCACTTGTGTTTTTTTTTTTTTTTTTTTTTTTTTTTTTGTATAAAAGATCGAGGCTCGTGAAAGAGCGAACATTTATCACACAGAAAGACAAACCGACAAACCGACACATAACCGACAAACCGACACATAGAACAAATAACATCGGGAGCGGTAGACAAGATGGGGAGAGAGGGGGAAGGACACAAACACAACACAACACAACACAACACAACACAACATTTTAGAGCAGGAACCGAGAGACATGGAGACATCGAGAGATCTGTGGGAGGGAGAGGGCTTTGGGGGGGAGGCATGGGAAAGGGGGTGGGAGAGGCATAAAACATATGGACACTGCCAGGACTACCAGGAAAGAAGTTGGAATTACAAACAAGGTGGATCTGGGGTGAATTAGTGGGGGTAGAAAAGATCAAGGTTTTGGATGGGGGAAGATAAGAGATGGTGGTGAACAGCTGTTTTAAAGACCTGGAGGGAGGAGTGGGATTGAAGGGAGTGTGGGAGTTTGTTCCAGAGGCGGGAGAAAAGAGGAATGAAGGAGTGAAGGTGAGCAGAGAGCCGAGATTTCGGCAGTTTAACCATCAGAGGCTTGCTGGCAGATCTTGTGCGACCTGTAGGAATATTTGGGGGACAGAGCACAGAGAGAGCTGGGGGAGCAAGGCCGGAGAGGAGTCGGTAGAAGACGGAAAGACCACCAACCTGCCTGCGGTGAGTGAGTGAGAGGCCCTTGGAGTTAGCTTCATCACGGGAGATTCCAATGATTCTGAATGCTTTGCTTTCAACAGCGTGAAGACGAGATAGGTGTGAGGCAGGAGCACCAGCCCAGAGGGGAGAGCAGTATTCCATTGAGCTGCGGATGAAAGCCTTGTACGTGGTGAGGAGCTCAGGTGTGCCAAGGAAGGACTTCGCACGACGGAGGATGCCCAGTCGGCGACTGGCTTTGCAGGCCAGCTTGGAAATGTGGTTTTCCCAAGAAAGATCATGGCAGATAGTGAGACCCAAAAGCTTGAGCGACAGAACTTCTTGGAGAGGATTGTTGAGAAAGTAGATGGGAGGGTTGTCCAGTCGATCTTTTCGGAGAGACATAGTAAGAGTGTGAGATTTGTCAGGATTGAAAGACATGTTCCACTTGTTTGACCAGTCTGTGATTTTGTCCAGGTCTTCAGAGAGTGAGGAGGCTGCAGACTGCCGATCTGAGGGAAGAGGAATGGAGCGGCAGAGAGTGGAGTCATCAGCAAAGAGATAGAGAGGATTTTCCAGAGAGTCGGAGAGATCATTGATAAAGACCAGAAAAAGCACAGGGCCCAGCACACTGCCTTGGGGAACTCCAGCCTGAACAGGAAGGGGAGATGAGAGAAATCCATTCAGGGCCACACGTTGACTACGACCAGAGAGGAAGTCCGCAAGCCATGCATGGAGATTTCCATGGATACCATAGGAGTAGAGTTTGGTGAGCAGAGCTGGGTGCCAGACCGTATCGAAGGCACGTGATATGTCGAGGGAGACAGCTCTGATTTCCTGTTTGGCATTGAGGACCTCCATCCATTGTTGAGACAGGAGAAGCAGCATGTCCAGAGTAGAGTGACCTGGTCTGAATCCAAATTGATGATCAGAGATCAAGCCATTGGAGAAGAGGAAAGATTTCATATCCGAAGCAATGATGGATTCCATGACTTTGCTGATAATTGGGAGCAGGCTGATTGGTCTGTAGTTAAAAGGATCTGTTTTTGCACCTTTTTTGTGTAAAGCGGTAATGTTTGCTGATTTCCAGGATGCTGGCAGATGACCTTGAGCAAAAGATAGGGTGAAAAGAACAGAGAGAGGGTGAGATAGAGCGGCAGAGCAGGATTTTAGGACCCGTGGGCTGATGCCGTCTGGTCCAGTTGCAGAATCAGAGTCGAGGTTAGACAAAAAATTGCAGGAAATTGCAGGAAATTGCAGGAAAAAATTGCAGGAAAAATTCCTGTTGATGCAGGAAACCACTTTTGCACTTGTATTAGTGTGGAAAAAACACTTTTTGCACTTGTGATAGTGTTGAAAAACCATTTGTCGCACTTGTGTTAGTGTTGAAAAACCACTTTTCGCACTTGTGTTAGTGTTGAAAAACCACTTTTCGCACTTGTGTTGGTCCAGGAAACCACTTTTGCACTTGTATTAGTGTGGAAAAAACACTTTTTGCACTTGTGATAGTGTTGAAAAACCACTTTTCGCACTTGTGTTAGTGTTGAAAAATCACTTTTCGCACTTGTGTTGGTGCAGGAAACCACTTTTGCACTTGTATTAGTGTGGAAAAAACACTTTTCGCACTTGTGTTAGTGTTGAAAAACCACTTTTCGCACTTGTGTTAGTGAAGGAAACCACATTTGCACTTGCGTTAGTGTTGAAAAACCAATTTTCGCACTTGTGTTAGTGTGGAAAAAACACTTTTTGCACTTGTGATAGTGTTGAAAAACCACATTTCGCACTTGTGTTGGTGCAGGAAACCACTTTTGCACTTGTATTAGTGTGGAAAAAACACTTTTTGCACTTGTGATAGTGTTGAAAAACCATTTGTCGCACTTGTGTTAGTGTTGAAAAACCACTTTTCGCACTTGTGTTAGTGTTGAAAAACTACTTTTCGCATTTGTGTTGGTGCAGGAAACCACTTTTGCACTTGTATTAGTGTGGAAAAAACACTTTTCGCACTTGTGTTAGTGTTGAAAAACCACTTTTCGCACTTGTGTTAGTGAAGGAAACCACATTTGCACTTGCGTTAGTGTTGAAAAACCAATTTTCGCACTTGTGTTAGTGTTCAAAAACCACTTTTCGCACTTGTGTTGGTGCAGGAAACCACTTTTGCACTTGTATTAGTGAGGAAAAACCACTTTTCACACTTGTGTTAGTGTTGAAAAACCACTTTTCGCACTTGTGTTAGTGTTGAAAAACCACTTTTCGCACTTGTGTTGGTGCAGAAAACCACTTTTGCACTTGTATTAGTGTGGAAAAACCACTTTTCGCACTTGTGTTAGTGTTGAAAAACCACTTTTCGCACTTGTGTTAGTGTTGAAAACCACTCTTTGCACTTGTGTTGGTGCAGGAAACCACTTTTGCACTTGTATTAATGTGGAAAAACCACTTTTCGCACTTGTGTTAGTGTTGAAAAACCACTTTTCGCACTTGTGTTAGTGTTGAAAAACCACTTTTCGCACTTGTGTTGGTGCAGGAAACCACTTTTGCACTTGTATTAGTGTGGCAAAACCACTTTTCGCACTTGTGTTAGTGTTGAAAAACCACTTTTCGCACTTGTGTCAGTGTTGAAAAACCACTTTTCGCACTTGTGTTGGTGCAGGAAACCACTTTTGCACTTGTATTAGTGTGGAAAAAACACTTTTCGCACTTGTGAAAGTGTTGAAAACCCACTTTTCGCACTTGTGTTAGTGTTGAAATCCACTTTTCGCACTTGTGTTGGTGCAGGAAACCACTTTTGCACTTGTATTAGTGTGGAAAAAACACTTTTTGCACTTGTGATAGTGTTGAAAAACCACTTTTCGCACTTGTGTTAGTGTTGAAAAACCACTTTTCGCACATGTGTTAGTGAAGGAAACCACTTTTGCACTTGTGTTAGTGTTGAAAAACCACTTTTCACACTTGTGTTAGTGTTGAAAAACCACTTTTTTCACTTGTTTTGGTGCAGGAAACCACTTTTGCACTTGTATTAGTGTGGAAAAAACACTTTTCGCACTTGTGTTAGTGTTGAAAAACCACTTTTCGCACTTGTGTTAGTGTTGAAAAACCACTTTTCACACTTGTGTTAGAGTTGAAAAACCACTTTTTGCACTTGTGTTGGTGCAGGAAACCACTTTTGCACTTGTATTAGTGTGGAAAAAACACTTTTCGCACTTGTGTTAGTGTTTAAAACCCACTTTTCGCACTTGTGTTAGTGTTGAAAATCCACTTTTCGCACTTGTGTTGTTGCAGGAAACCACTTTTGCACTTGTATTAGTGTGGAAAAAACACTTTTTGCACTTGTGATAGTGTTGAAAAACCACTTTTCGCACTTGTGTTAGTGTTGAAAAACCACTTTTTTCACTTGTGTTGGTGCAGGAAACCACTTTTGCACTTGTATTAGTGTGGAAAAAACACTTTTAGCACTTGTGTTAGTGTTGAAAAACCACTTTTCGCACTTGTGTTAGTGTTGAAAAACCACTTTTCGCACTTGCGTTAGTGTTGAAAACCCACTTTTCGCACTTGTGTTAGTGTTGAAAAACCACTTTTCGCACTTGTGTTGGTGCAGGAAACCACTTTTGCACTTGTATTAGTGTGGAAAAAACACTTTTAGCACTTGTGTTAGTGTTGAAAAACCACTTTTCGCACTTGTGTTAGTGTTGAAAAACCACTTTTCGCACTTGTGTTAGTGTTGAAAAACCACTTTTCGCACTTGTGTTGGTGCAGGAAACCACTTTTGCACTTGTATTAGTGTGGAAAAAACACTTTTTGCACTTGTGATAGTGTTGAAAAACCACTTTTTGCACTTGTGTTAGTGTTGAAAAACCACTTTTCGCACATGTGTTGGTGCAGGAAACCACTTTTGCACTTGTATTAGTGTGGAAAAAACACTTTTTGCACTTGTGATAGTGTTGAAAAACCACATTTCGCACTTGTGTTAGTGTTGAAAAACCACTTTTCGCACTTGTGTTGGTGCAGGAAACCACTTTTGCACTTGTATTAGTGTGGAAAAACCACTTTTTGCACTTGTGTTAGTGTTGAAAAACCACTTTTTGCACTTGTGTTAGTGTTGAAAAACCACTTTTCGCACTTGTGTTGGTGTTGAAAAACCGCTTTTCGCACTTGTGTTGGTGCAGGAAACCACTTTTGCACTTGTATTAGTGTGGAAAAAACACTTTTTGCACTTGTGATAGTGTTGAAAAACCACTTTTCGCACTTGTGTTAGTGTTGAAAAATCACTTTTCGCACTTGTGTTGATGCAGGAAACCACTTTTGCACTTGTATTAGTGTGGAAAAAACACTTTTTGCACTTGTGATAGTGTTGAAAAACCATTTGTCGCACTTGTGTTAGTGTTGAAAAACCACTTTTCGCACTTGTGTTAGTGTTGAAAAACCACTTTTCGCACTTGTGTTGGTGCAGGAAACCACTTTTGCACTTGTATTAGTGTGGAAAAAACACTTTTTGCACTTGTGATAGTGTTGAAAAACCACTTTTCGCACTTGTGTTAGTGTTGAAAAATCACTTTTCGCACTTGTGTTGGTGCAGGAAACCACTTTTGCACTTGTATTAGTGTGGAAAAAACACTTTTTGCACTTGTGATAGTGTTGAAAAACCATTTGTCGCACTTGTGTTAGTGTTGAAAAACCACTTTTCGCACTTGTGTTAGTGTTGAAAAACTACTTTTCGCATTTGTGTTGGTGCAGGAAACCACTTTTGCACTTGTATTAGTGTGGAAAAAACACTTTTCGCACTTGTGTTAGTGTTGAAAAACCACTTTTCGCACTTGTGTTAGTGAAGGAAACCACATTTGCACTTGCGTTAGTGTTGAAAAACCAATTTTCGCACTTGTGTTAGTGTTGAAAAACCACTTTTCGCACTTGTGTTGGTGCAGGAAACCACTTTTGCACTTGTATTAGTGTGGAAAAAACACTTTTTGCACTTGTGATAGTGTTGAAAAACCACTTTTTGCACTTGTGTTAGTGTTGAAAACCACTTTTCGCACTTGTGTTGGTCTAGGAAACCACTTTTGCACTTGTATTAGTGTGGGAAAAACACTTTTTGCACTTGTGATAGTGTTGAAAAACCATTTGTCGCACTTGTGTTAGTGTTGAAAAACCACTTTTCGCACTTGTGTTAGTGTTGAAAAACCACTTTTCGCACTTGTGTTAGTGTTGAAAAACCACTTTTCGCACTTGTGTTGGTGCAGGAAACCACTTTTGCACTTGTATTAGTGTGGAAAAAACACTTTTTGCACTTGTGATAGTGTTGAAAAACCACTTTTTGCACTTGTGTTAGTGTTGAAAAACCACTTTTCGCACATGTGTTGGTGCAGGAAACCACTTTTGCACTTGTATTAGTGTGGAAAAAACACTTTTTGCACTTGTGATAGTGTTGAAAAACCACATTTCGCACTTGTGTTAGTGTTGAAAATCCACTTTTCGCACTTGTGTTGGTGCAGGAAACCACTTTTGCACTTGTATTAGTGTGGAAAAACCACTTTTTGCACTTGTGTTAGTGTTGAAAAACCACTTTTTGCACTTGTGTTAGTGTTGAAAAACCACTTTTCGCACTTGTGTTGGTGTTGAAAAACCGCTTTTCGCACTTGGGTTGGTGCAGGAAACCACTTTTGCACTTGTATCAGTGTGGAAAAAACACTTTTTGCACTTGTGATAGTGTTGAAAAACCACTTTTCGCACTTGTGTTAGTGTTGAAAAATCACTTTTCGCACTTGTGTTGATGCAGGAAACCACTTTTGCACTTGTATTAGTGTGGAAAAAACACTTTTTGCACTTGTGATAGTGTTGAAAAACCATTTGTCGCACTTGTGTTAGTGTTGAAAAACCACTTTTCGCACTTGTGTTAGTGTTGAAAAACCACTTTTCGCACTTGTGTTGGTGCAGGAAACCACTTTTGCACTTGTATTAGTGTGTAAAAAACACTTTTTGCACTTGTGATAGTGTTGAAAAACCATTTGTCGCACTTGTGTTAGTGTTGAAAAACCACTTTTCGCACTTGTGTTAGTGTTGAAAAACCACTTTTCGCACTTGTGTTGGTGCAGGAAACCACTTTTGCACTTGTATTAGTGTGGAAAAAACACTTTTTGCACTTGTGATAGTGTTGAAAAACCACTTTTCGCACTTGTGTTAGTGTTGAAAAATCACTTTTCGCACTTGTGTTGGTGCAGGAAACCACTTTTGCACTTGTATTAGTGTGGAAAAAACACTTTTTGCACTTGTGATAGTGTTGAAAAACCATTTGTCGCACTTGTGTTAGTGTTGAAAAACCACTTTTCGCACTTGTGTTAGTGTTGAAAAACTACTTTTCGCATTTGTGTTGGTGCAGGAAACCACTTTTGCACTTGTATTAGTGTGGAAAAAACACTTTTCGCACTTGTGTTAGTGTTGAAAAACCACTTTTCGCACTTGTGTTAGTGAAGGAAACCACATTTGCACTTGCGTTAGTGTTGAAAAACCAATTTTCGCACTTGTGTTAGTGTTGAAAAACCACTTTTCGCACTTGTGTTGGTGCAGGAAACCACTTTTGCACTTGTATTAGTGTGGAAAAACCACTTTTCACACTTGTGTTAGTGTTGAAAAACCACTTTTCGCACTTGTGTTAGTGTTGAAAAACCACTTTTCGCACTTGTGTTGGTGCAGAAAACTACTTTTGCACTTGTATTAGTGTGGAAAAACCACTTTTCGCACTTGTGTTAGTGTTGAAAAACCACTTTTCGCACTTGTGTTAGTGTTGAAAACCACTTTTTGCACTTGTGTTGGTGCAGGAAACCACTTTTGCACTTGTATTAATGTGGAAAAACCACTTTTCGCACTTGTGTTAGTGTTGAAAAACCACTTTTCGCACTTGTGTTAGTGTTGAAAAACCACTTTTCGCACTTGTGTTGGTGCAGGAAACCACTTTTGCACTTGTATTAGTGTGGCAAAACCACTTTTCGCACTTGTGTTAGTGTTGAAAAACCACTTTTCGCACTTGTGTTAGTGTTGAAAAACCACTTTTTGCACATGTGTTAGTGAAGGAAACCACTTTTGCACTTGTGTTAGTGTTGAAAAACCACTTTTCACACTTGTGTTAGTGTTGAAAAACCACTTTTCGCACTTGTGTTAGTGTTGAAAAACCACTTTTTTCACTTGTTTTGGTGCAGGAAACCACTTTTGCACTTGTATTAGTGTGGAAAAAACACTTTTCGCACTTGTGTTAGTGTTGAAAAACCACTTTTCGCACTTGTGTTAGTGTTGAAAAACCACTTTTCGCACTTGTGTTAGAGTTGAAAAACCACTTTTTGCACTTGTGTTGGTGCAGGAAACCACTTTTGCACTTGTATTAGTGTGGAAAAACACTTTTCGCACTTGTGTTAGTGTTTAAAACCCACTTTT
The DNA here is from genome assembly GCF_964187855.1 of Myxine glutinosa. Taxonomy (NCBI): domain Eukaryota; kingdom Metazoa; phylum Chordata; class Myxini; order Myxiniformes; family Myxinidae; genus Myxine; species Myxine glutinosa. The sequence goes on along the minus strand of NC_136269.1, from coordinate 46,462,677 downwards.
CGCACTTGTGTTAGTGTTGAAAATCCACTTTTCGCACTTGTGTTGTTGCAGGAAACCACTTTTGCACTTGTATTAGTGTGGAAAAAACACTTTTTGCACTTGTGATAGTGTTGAAAAACCACTTTTCGCACTTGTGTTAGTGTTGAAAAACCACTTTTCGCACTTGCGTTAGTGTTGAAAACCCACTTTTCGCACTTGTGTTAGTGTTGAAAAACCACTTTTCGCACTTGTGTTGGTGCAGGAAACCACTTTTGCACTTGTATTAGTGTGGAAAAAACACTTTTAGCACTTGTGTTAGTGTTGAAAAACCACTTTTCGCACTTGTGTTAGTGTTGAAAAACCACTTTTCGCACTTGTGTTAGTGTTGAAAAACCACTTTTCGCACTTGTGTTGGTGCAGGAAACCACTTTTGCACTTGTATTAGTGTGGAAAAAACACTTTTTGCACTTGTGATAGTGTTGAAAAACCACTTTTTGCACTTGTGTTAGTGTTGAAAAACCACTTTTCGCACATGTGTTGGTGCAGGAAACCACTTTTGCACTTGTATTAGTGTGGAAAAAACACTTTTTGCACTTGTGATAGTGTTGAAAAACCACATTTCGCACTTGTGTTGGTGCAGGAAACCACTTTTGCACTTGTATTAGTGTGGAAAAAACACTTTTTGCACTTGTGATAGTGTTGAAAAACCATTTGTCGCACTTGTGTTAGTGTTGAAAAACCACTTTTCGCACTTGTGTTAGTGTTGAAAAACTACTTTTCGCATTTGTGTTGGTGCAGGAAACCACTTTTGCACTTGTATTAGTGTGGAAAAAACACTTTTCGCACTTGTGTTAGTGTTGAAAAACCACTTTTCGCACTTGTGTTAGTGAAGGAAACCACATTTGCACTTGCGTTAGTGTTGAAAAACCAATTTTCGCACTTGTGTTAGTGTTGAAAAACCACTTTTCGCACTTGTGTTGGTGCAGGAAACCACTTTTGCACTTGTATTAGTGTGGAAAAACCACTTTTCACACTTGTGTTAGTGTTGAAAAACCACTTTTCGCACTTGTGTTAGTGTTGAAAAACCACTTTTCGCACTTGTGTTGGTGCAGAAAACCACTTTTGCACTTGTATTAGTGTGGAAAAACCACTTTTCGCACTTGTGTTAGTGTTGAAAAACCACTTTTCGCACTTGTGTTAGTGTTGAAAACCACTTTTTGCACTTGTGTTGGTGCAGGAAACCACTTTTGCACTTGTATTAATGTGGAAAAACCACTTTTCGCACTTGTGTTAGTGTTGAAAAACCACTTTTCGCACTTGTGTTAGTGTTGAAAAATCACTTTTCGCACTTGTGTTGGTGCAGGAAACCACTTTTGCACTTGTATTAGTGTGGCAAAACCACTTTTCGCACTTGTGTTAGTGTTGAAAAACCACTTTTCGCACTTGTGTCAGTGTTGAAAAACCACTTTTCGCACTTGTGTTGGTGCAGGAAACCACTTTTGCACTTGTATTAGTGTGGAAAAAACACTTTTCGCACTTGTGAAAGTGTTGAAAACCCACTTTTCGCACTTGTGTTAGTGTTGAAAATCCACCTTTCGCACTTGTGTTGGTGCAGGAAACCACTTTTGCACTTGTATTAGTGTGGAAAAAACACTTTTTGCACTTGTGATAGTGTTGAAAAACCACTTTTCGCACTTGTGTTAGTGTTGAAAAACCACTTTTCGCACATGTGTTAGTGAAGGAAACCACTTTTGCACTTGTGTTAGTGTTGAAAAACCACTTTTCACACTTGTGTTAGTGTTGAAAAACCACTTTTCGCACTTGTGTTAGTGTTGAAAAACCACTTTTTTCACTTGTTTTGGTGCAGGAAACCACTTTTGCACTTGTATTAGTGTGGAAAAAACACTTTTCGCACTTGTGTTAGTGTTGAAAAACCACTTTTCGCACTTGTGTTAGTGTTGAAAAACCACTTTTCGCACTTGTGTTAGTGTTGAAAAACCACTTTTCGCACTTGCGTTAGTGTTGAAAACCCACTTTTCGCACTTGTGTTAGTGTTGAAAAACCACTTTTCGCACTTGTGTTGGTGCAGGAAACCACTTTTGCACTTGTATTAGTGTGGAAAAAACACTTTTAGCACTTGTGTTAGTGTTGAAAAACCACTTTTCGCACTTGTGTTAGTGTTGAAAAACCACTTTTCGCACTTGTGTTAGTGTTGAAAAACCACTTTTCGCACTTGTGTTGGTGCAGGAAACCACTTTTGCACTTGTATTAGTGTGGAAAAAACACTTTTTGCACTTGTGATAGTGTTGAAAAACCACTTTTTGCACTTGTGTTAGTGTTGAAAAACCACTTTTCGCACATGTGTTGGTGCAGGAAACCACTTTTGCACTTGTATTAGTGTGGAAAAAACACTTTTTGCACTTGTGATAGTGTTGAAAAACCACATTTCGCACTTGTGTTAGTGTTGAAAAACCACTTTTCGCACTTGTGTTGGTGCAGGAAACCACTTTTGCACTTGTATTAGTGTGGAAAAACCACTTTTTGCACTTGTGTTAGTGTTGAAAAACCACTTTTTGCACTTGTGTTAGTGTTGAAAAACCACTTTTCGCACTTGTGTTGGTGTTGAAAAACCACTTTTTGCACTTGTGTTAGTGTTGAAAAACCACTTTTCGCACTTGTGTTGGTGTTGAAAAACCGCTTTTCGCACTTGTGTTGGTGCAGGAAACCACTTTTGCACTTGTATTAGTGTGGAAAAAACACTTTTTGCACTTGTGATAGTGTTGAAAAACCACTTTTTGCACTTGTGTTAGTGTTGAAAAACCACTTTTCGCACATGTGTTGGTGCAGGAAACCACTTTTGCACTTGTATTAGTGTGGAAAAAACACTTTTTGCACTTGTGATAGTGTTGAAAAACCACATTTCGCACTTGTGTTAGTGTTGAAAAACCACTTTTCGCACTTGTGTTGGTGCAGGAAACCACTTTTGCACTTGTATTAGTGTGGAAAAACCACTTTTTGCACTTGTGTTAGTGTTGAAAAACCACTTTTTGCACTTGTGTTAGTGTTGAAAAACCACTTTTCGCCCTTGTGTTGGTGTTGAAAAACCGCTTTTCGCACTTGTGTTGGTGCAGGAAACCACTTTTGCACTTGTATTAGTGTGGAAAAAACACTTTTCGCACTTGTGATAGTGTTGAAAAACCACTTTTCGCACTTGTGTTAGTGTTGAAAAATCACTTTTCGCACTTGTGTTGATGCAGGAAACCACTTTTGCACTTGTATTAGTGTGGAAAAAACACTTTTTGCACTTG
>NC_136269.1:46410190-46459190 GCF_964187855.1 Myxine glutinosa | reverse complement strand
GAGACAGGTGGTTATTCAAGACTACCACAAGTGCAAAAAGTGGTTTTCAGCACCAGCACGAGTGCGGAAAGTGCTTTTGCAACACAAACACAACCGGGGGAAATGGTTTTGAACAATAGCACATGTGTGGAAAGTGGTTTTGCAACACTAGTGCAAGTGCGGAAAGTGGTTTTGCAACACCAACACAAGCACGTAAAATGGTTTTCAACACCAGCACAAGAGTGGCAAGTGGTTTTTAAACACTAACACAAGCATCTAAAGTGGTTATTCAACACTGGCACAAATGAGACCAGTGGTTTTTCAACACATTTTGAATACTAACTCGAGCATGAAAAGTGGTTTTCAACATTAACACGAGTGAGGAAAGGTTTTTACCATGAAGAGAAGTGCGAAAATTCGTTTTCAACGCCAGCACAAATGCGGAACGTGGATTTTTCACATCAGCGCAAAGTGCTTAAAGTTGTTTTGCAATACTAACCCAAGTGCAAAAAGTGGTTTTCAATGCCAGCACAAGTGTGGAAAGTGGTTTTGAAACACGAACACAAGTGTGAAAAGTGGTTTTGAAATACTAACACAAGAGCAAAAAGTGCTTCTCAACACTAGCACAAGTGAGGAAAGTATTTTTACCATGAAGAGAAGTGCGGAAAGTGGTTTTCAACGCCAGCACAAATGCGGAACGTGGACTTGAAACACCAGCGCAAAGTGCTTAATGTTGTTTTGCAATACTAACCCAAGTGCTAAAAGTGGTTTTCAACACTCGCACAAGTGTGGAAAGTGGTTTTGAAACACGAACACAAGTGTGGAAAGTGGTTTTGAAATACGAACACAAGTGCGAAAAGTTGTTTTCAACACTAACACAAGTGCAAAAAGTGGTTTTTCAGCCATGGTATAAGTGAGGCAAGTAGTTATTCAAGACTAACACAAGTGCAAAAAGTGGTTATCAATGCCAGCACAAGTGCGGAAAGTGGTTTTCAATGCTGGCACGAGTCCGAAAAGTGGTTTTTCAGCAACACTTACACAAGTGCAAAAAGTTTTTTACACAAAAAGTGCAAAAGCACAAAAAGTTTTGCACAAAAAGTGCAACAAAAAGTTTCACAAAAAGTGCAACTTACACAAACACAAAAAGTGTTTAAAAAGCACAAGAGCACCAAGTGCTTCTCAACACTACCACAAGTGTGGAAAGTGGTTTTGCAACATTAAGCAAGTGCAACACTAAAGCAAGTGCGAAAAGTGGTTTTCAATGCCAGCACAAGTGCGGGCAGTGGTTTTCAATGCTAGCACGAATCCGAAAAGTGGTTTTGCAACACCAACACAAGTGTGGACAGTGGTTTTGAAACACTAACATGAGGGCGATAAGTGGTTTTGCAACACCAGCGCAAGTGCGGAAAGTTGTTTTCAACGCCAGTACAAGTGCGGAACGTGGATTTGCAACACCAGAGCAAAGTGCTTGTCGGTGTTTGGCAATACTAACCCAAGTGCGAAAAGTGGTTTTCAACACTCGCACAAGTGCGAAAAGTGGTTTTCAATGCCAGCACAAGTGCGGACAGTGGTTTTCAACACGAGCACAAGTGCGAAATGTGTTTTTCAACACTAACATGAGGGTGAAAAGTGGATTTGCAACACAAGCACAAGCGCAGAAAATGGTTTTCAACACCAGTCGAAGTGCCGAAAGTAGTTTTGCAACACTAACACAAGTGCTAAAAGTAATTTTGAACACCAACAGGAGCATGAAAAGTGGTTTTCAACACCAGCACAAGAGCAAAACGTGCTTCTCAACACTGGCACAAGTGCGGAAAGTGTTTTTACCACAAAGAAGAGTGTGAAAAGTGGTTTTGCTTTGCAAAGAAAAGTGGTTTTGCTTTGCAAAGAAAAGTGGTTTTCTTTTGCATTGAAGAAGGACCATTGTCCCTTTCTCTTTTCCTTTCATAGTCTTCGATTGGAATCCACACTTTCCTATCATTTAACCCCTCTTTATAATGTGTGCGGCCATCCGAGAATAATTGTAATCAGTGATCTTAATTTTTTTTCTCTCTTCCACGGGTAGAGTTTTCTTAAACCCGGCCCGCATGTACACACAAGATACTCCTGACGTATGATGTGGGCAGGCATGTGAGGGGAAAAAAGCAAAAGCAAAGGCACTGGCACTCCAAGCATTTGCACAAAAAGTTGGTCCTTCCTTCTTAAATAAGAAATAACTTATTTGGAGGTTGTGAAAACATAACCTCCATCCAACTTTGGTGGCGGAGGTAATAATGAATAATATCCCCCTTCCTTGGACAAACTCTGTGTCAATGTGAATAAATAGCTTATTGTGGGGAACCCCTACCAGAAGTAAAATATGATAAACCACAAACATGTATGATTGCCTTTTCAAACAGTCACTACTGCTGTTTAACAGTTAACACGAAACTGAAATGGAGGAAACCCTACGTTTTTTAGGCATTTATATGTTTATCGAGTTCCCCAAAGACTAACGGACCTGAGCCTACTCATTGATGATGGGATATACATACATTTCAAGAACAAGTTTATTTAATAATTTTTTTCATTTTATAAACCATTCCTGGGAAGATAAGATGTTCTCGAGCTCATTTTCAAGGTGATTCTGAGAAACGTAATGGTCTCCACGTTGTGGTGGTCGAAAGGCTCCCAGTTCTTACCTATCCCACAGAACCCTGTAATACCAATGAGTGACCTCTTATTGACCTTTTTAGCCGCGTCGCAGACGCAGCTCATAGAGTGCCCTCTGCTGTTGTTGTTGTTGTTCTTCTTGTTCTTCTTCTTGTTCTTGCAGAGAAGACAAAACCTCAAAGCTCCACCCATTCTGGGAACCATAGCTCCACCCATTCTGGGAGAGCCTTCATATAAACAAATATCCACCATTTTATTAACTAGCTAAGCTTTGAGGCCTGTTTTGTAGGCCCGTGGTGTCTTCCTCTCTCACACAGTTTTATTTCAAATCAAATTCGATATATCATTTCATTTTTCACAGTCGCTAACATAGTTTTAGACTCGGTTGAAAAAAAACGGGAAGAAAATCCGATGAAAGTTGCCCTTTATAGAACGAAATGAATTCTCAAAGGCCTGTAACTTCAAGTCCATTGAGATTTTTTTTTTTTAAATCGCGGCATGGTCAGTCATACACCGCCCGAAATAAGAGACGGGAAAATGCCGAGATATATATATTTTGTTTAAATCGCGGCATGGTCAGTCATACACCGCCCGAAATAACAGATGGGAAAATGCCGAGATATCTATCTATAATTCCAGTAATCTCTGTCTGTACGTTTGTCTGTGACCGCTGTTTCTCGACAACCACGGGTCCGATATACTTTTAACTTGCCAGGTATATTGCTGGGGACCCGAGGATGTGCCTTTTCAAGGTTTCATATTAATCGGACAATTACTTACCGAGCTATGTCCAAAAAACGATTCAACCAATCAGAGAGCAGCGAACGATCGCGTGTGCCGAACGTGGCGGACACACTCTGCCTCGGATGGCACATTTGACAGCGTATTCATTTATTTCACGTTGGAAAACTATGTTGCCGTTAAACTATGTTTTAATAAAGTTTTAAAACTAATAAAAACGAATTTGCGATTCATTCGCTTTCCTGCGCGTTTGTGCACGCGATGGCGATTGCTTTACCAAACTCCGGAAGCCGTTCGCTTTGGACCAAACCATTTCATGTAAATAGAGGGGGGGGATATAATTTTAGATATAGATATAGTACGGGCAATGCCCTAGTATTAAAAATTCGTCCATTTGATGACAATCGTCGCGATGAAATATTTAATTTATACGTCGTCACAATAATGTGGAGAGAGGAGCATAGCTTCGTTCACGTGTCGCCACACACGGGAAATTGCCGAGATATATATTTTTTTAATCGCGGCATGGTCAGTCATACACCGCCTGAAATAACAGACGGGAAAATGCCGAGATATATTAAAAATTCGTCGCCACACACGGGAAATTGCCGAGATATATTTTCACTTTGCACAAAAATAACATCAAGTAATCGAATCAATAGGAATGTCCTGTGCCTATAACATCGACGTTATAGGCACAGCTGCATCTAGGCATTGTGTAACATCGACGCGGCTTTTGTTTTAATTAAAACTTTTTGTACTTGTTTTTTTACAAACTGCACTTAGCCAATTGGTACCGTGAACAGGCCCTTATAACGGCAGTTCCACCTTTCACCTTAATGAGATGATGGTTACTGTTTAAAAAGACAAGTACGTATATATAGCAAATCAACAATGTTTATAAAAACACTCCAAAGCTTTTTTTTTCTCAACTCCCACTCACTTCAGCTCATAAGGTTAAAATCTCATCTTTTATTTTTTCAGCCATCTCAGGTATATCTGAGCCGTGGCTCTGACCAACCTGGCGTGCTATTTCGTGTCCGTGTTGGGGCACGCCCTAGTGTGAAACTAATTAGCAGGTGCTACAATCTCCGACTTATCTGCTCGCACTGCGGACGGAGGGGCTCGGGGTGTCGTTGGCACGGAGGAGTTCGTTTTAACGGTGCGATTCGCACGTTGGCGCAGAGGCCTGAGCCTGGTTCCCTGTCTTGGCCTTGGACTCTGCGATCGGTGTAAATTTGCACTCTCATATGGCGGGGATGTTTCCCGGGCGTGTCAGCACACCTTGCGCGTTTTTGGCACCGGCTGGCAAGGCGCGAGCATTCATCCACCTGTCACTGACGGTCTTTCGATTTCCCAGCACAATTCCGCCACACGGTAAATGCTTCCTACCTGTCTATCTGGAGCCTCACGGGCACAGTTGTGGCAAAAAAAAAATTGTGTGGTTGTCCATTGTGTAAGCTTGGGAGGCCATATCACACACTCATTCGGTGGTCCCATGTGTAAGCAATATGTATGTAGCACTGTAGCAGACACACACACACACACACACACACACACACCTGGAAGATGAAGACCGTCAAAATTGTACTAGTGATAATTGGGGCAACAGGAATGAAAAAGAAGAACCTAAGGATATATTAAAAAACCATCCCTGAGAACATTACTGCAAACGAACTCCAGTTGGAAGCTGTCCAGGGCTCGGTCCAGGTATCCTGAAAAGAGCCCTCGGAACAAAATTTTGAAAACTTTTTGAGAATAAGAAAACTTAACTAATTGGTCCATGAATTGTGAACTCTTTGTGAAATGGAGTTGGATACTTCGACACCTGGGAGGACTCCGTTCCACCTTTTGAAACCTGGATTTGGAGATATAACTACACACCAACCTTTCATGTAAATCTGTCCATGCAATAAAATAAAATTGTTTTTTGAATAGCAACAACTATTCCTAATGCAATAAAGCAACATATTAAAAAAAATTTATACTATTATATCCATAACACAACACAACAACAATTCACATAACACTATATAATTGACTTTTTCTTCATAGCAAACGTCAAGATAGCTGTCGGCCTATAAAGTAAGAACTTCATGAATTTACAACAAAATTGACCAATTTTCAACTTTCTGAGTCAGCTGTTCTTCATCGACGTATCAACCGGCCTTTCTACCCTGAACCCTGCAAAAGAGTGGGTCTACGAACCTCGGCCGTGGATCTCCGACGTAGGTGACATCCATCAGTTAATTCTGCAATGCACATGCGCACACCTCAAAATGGAATAGAAACGATTCTTTTCTATTGTGTGAGTGATGACTGCTTCATACCACCAAAGTTATTATGCACAAAAATCACATCGCCTCTATCTTCTCATCAAGACACCAGGCATTTGATACCATTCTACTCATCTCTGTGAGGTTGGTTCATGGTCCTTGTGCGCAAAACAAATCTCTGTTTTGAAAAAGTAAGCAACAAAATATAAGGTTTCCATTTCTTTGGTAACTTGAGATGTCATATTCGTTCTGAATATATTTTCTGTGATGTTTTATTTATTTGCGCTTTGACTTGTATTTTGATGCATTGTAGGTTGCAAATGCTCATAGTTATATCGGCGAGTCACTCATAATATTTGCATTCTTGCGCTGGATATTATATACATATATATATATACACATACACACACACACACACACACACACACACACACACACACACACACTCACACACACATACCCAGGTCTTTTAAACAGCTGTCCACCACCATCTCTTATCTGCCCCCATCTAAAACCTTGATCTTTTCTACCCCCACTAATTCACCCCAGATCCACTTTTTTGAAATACCAACTTCTTTCCTAGAAGTCCTTGCAATGTCCATGTGTTTTATACCTCTCCCATCCTCTCCGCCCCCCCCCCCCCCACCCTCCAAGCTCTCTCCTCCCTCCCACAGATCTCCCGATGTCCCTGTTCTCTACTGTTGTACTTGTGTGCTTCCTTCTCTCTCCCCATATTGTCTGCCGCTCCCCTTGTTATATGTTTTATGTGTCAGTTTGTTTTTATGTGATTAATGTTAGCTCTTACACGAGCCTCGATCTTGTATTCAAAAAATTAAAAAATTCTTTTTGAGATATCCTGTTCACAGACAGACAAACAGACGGGTGAAAATATAACCTCCATCCATCTTTGGTGGTGGAAGAAATGAACTGAGAAATAAGATTTTTTAAATTACTGAATATACATTCTCAGTATGGTGGTGGCATGTCAGTTCAGTGCTCTCAGTCTCACCATTATAGCATTCTCAGTATGGTGGTGGCATGTCAGTTCAGTGTTCTCAGCCTCACCATTATGCCATTCTCAACATGGTGGTGGCATGTCAGTTCAGTGCTCTCATCCTCACCATTATGCCATTCTCAATATGGTGGTGGCATGTCAGTTCAGTGTTCTCAGCCTCACCATTATACCACCACAATATTGAGAATGTATATCACTTGAGCATGAGTGTAAAACGTGGTTTAATTCATCTAACCTTGAGCTGCGCCCATCATGACTGAGAGTTGCACAAACTTTAAAGTGAAACATTTTAAGATCAATTATTCCTCCAAAGTGACATTGGAGTGAAGGAAATGCTGTCGTTGTGCTCAGAAAGCAATTGCACCTCGTTTCTAGTTGTGGTGGTGTGGGAACATTTCCCCTTCGCTTGGTGCCACTTGTGCCAAAGAAGGAACGACAAAACACTTGGCTGCGATGCAAGGCGGATTCGCCGCTTTGCTTTGAGACCCCTTGAAGCAGACCCTCAAAGAATGACCCATTGTAACCCAGGCATGGCCTTCCTGCAACCCAGACACTTCCATTGATCAAAGGCATGGACGAGTGACAGTGTAGGCTACACATTCTGCCCGCTATCTCTCTGCTGGCACACTTTGTGAACTCCCCAGTGCACAACGACACCAGTCAAGCAGATTTGATGGATTCATTTGCCTTTGGAAAGTATCTGTCTGTATTCGGTAAGTCACAAACATGGATAATATCTTTTCTATCAAATTTTGGTGTAAAACTACATCCACATCAGTAAGGAAAGTACTAGCAACAAGACGAAGTAGAGGTAAAACACACCAAGATCGAAGCGAGAGTTGAAGACCATAAGGGCCTGCGTGGCTGTTTGGTGTTGTTTGGTCTGACAGGATGGCCTAGACCCTAGAGGATGTCCTTCACCCTGGGTTTGAATCTTGGCCCAGCTACAAACTGCCATTTTGGTGTCTCCCGGGCAGGGCAAGGCATCACCGTGCCCGCAGATGGCAAGGCATCTGTATCCCGCAGATGGACGATAAACTGGGAGTCCTGCCTGCCATCATTAGTTGCTGGATGTTAAAGATCCCACAATGTCTTTCATGAAGAGTTTGTGAGCTATCCTCAGAATACTGAACAAATTCCAAATTCCTGCCCTAACCTACAGAGGGCGTTGTATCAGTGGCACAGACATACCCTCAGCCAATTGTGCCAGTCGCAGCCTTATGCTCCATGTGAAGGAAGAATATGTCATTGTTTGTGGAACATTGATCTCATGCTCAGAGTAGAGCTTGCAGCAAGGTACATAAATCACATGCAGGAACTAAAACAGCACTCGGTAGAGTGTATACCTCTGCCAGGCTGAACAGTTTACATTTTGTATCCAACTGATAGGCCGGATTTGGATCCGGACCTAAACCAAAATCGAATTGGCTTGTTCTTGTCACCTGACCAACTCATCCACCTGCTTTTGTCAAAGGTCGTCCACAAAACCCTTTGAAATATCATGCTATATATCGTTTTGGACTCATCTCTCAATGGTGAAGAATCGATTTTTAAAATTCTGGGATCCACATCCGAATCTTCAGCAAAATCCAATCATTTCGTCCTCGTCACACACAAAACCTCTCCACAAAATTTCGTCTGAATCTGTCCACAACTTTTTGAGATATCATATTCACAGACAGACAGACAGTCGTGAAACCATAACCTCCACCAACAAACGGTGGCAGAGGTAAAAAAGACATTAAGAGACCATTGTTGGTGTAGTGCAGACAAGATGACATCCTCCTGCATCAAATTTGTTTTTTTCCTCGAGACATCAGTGTACTTAAACATGAATTACTGAGACATTAGATTACATGACAATGTACAAATGAACACAGTGTGTGGAATTTGAATCTGTAATCCCAGCATCATGAGCTATGGTTTAGTAGTTCATAAGACAAAACCGATCAACCCAAATTTATGTAATTTTTATGAAAATCTGAGCATTGACTCAAATTCATGGCCTTGACAAACTGGATTATAAGAGAGAACATAGGACGATGGATATTGAAATCAAAATATGCTGCCTGTATCTGTATTGATTAGACAAGTTTCACTTTAATATTTTAATAAACAAGTTTCACTTTAATAAACAAGTGTTAAACTTCAATAGAACAACTATTTTTGAATATGCAATTTTTTGGTCGTAAAATTCGCACAAAACAAGCCCTGAAGTCGATTTATCATGCAATCTCAGTCAACTTGAAGTGTAGCTTTTTTACACATACAAATGTCTCTCAGCTGAGCCCGACAAACATGTCCCAATAACCAATTTACTTCACCTACAGTAGATCTCATAGACAATGGAGGACAAAGTACAATAGGGTGGCAATACATCCTCCCTGCTGACTGTTGGCTCACAGCCCAAACAACTTGTGTTGCTTTCTCTGTAATGCATGTATGGAATAAAAATACATTCATCTGTTTTCCCAAAGCTCGAGGTTCCGCAGTCCACCATGATATGATGCAAGGCTGCGGATTAAGTCCCATTGAAATGTGTTTGTGTCCTGGCAGTGTTTATTGTTCCATTTGCACAGATTTGCTCGACCTATAAATCCTATTTCAGTTTTCGTTTGTCTGCTTCTTGATTTAATGTCTTTCTTTACCGCCCCACTATCATAATACGATGCAAGCAACAAGACAAAACATCACTTCATTCCTTCACGCCTGATGCTCCAGTTCCAACGCATCACTCAAGCAAAATTCTCCACCAGTCTCCTGGGATTCCGTATGACATCCCCTCAAACGTTCATGCAAAAAGAAATCCTAAGTGCAGGAAGAGGCAAAGAAAGTATAACACGAGTTGATTTCTGCTGTGATGCTAAATCCATCATAAATCTCAGAATCTAGATGAGAAATCAATTTTATTGTATTACTTTTTGGTCTTTTTCTCATAACAATGCTTGTAACACGAGCTCCCTTGCTAGAAACTTTGATGTAGGAAGAGGCCATTAGGCCTATCAAAGCCTGCACTATTATGACCAACTTATGGTTGTTGGCCATACTCTAACCTTTCTTAAATGCTGAGCATCAAGCAAGGAAGAAGCACGCACCATTTGTAGGTTATTTCTCCGAAATAACTTCATAGACTGGGTCCCGTTGTCTGTCCATCCGCCCGTCTGTCCGTCCGTTAACATTTGACTAAAACATCTTCGCCTCATAAATTACCTAACCGATATTGACCAAACTTGGTACGATGCATCAGGACAGTATATACAAGGTGTTCCAAAAATACCTCGACAACTTTGGTTGTTAATATCATTTAGTACCACAAATGATACAACAATGCCTACACTTGGTTTTATGTGATACAGAAACTCATAAAGTTTTCTTTATTTTCAGGTCTGGTGGTTTAATGTAAAAGAAAATGGCGACTCCACAGGAGAAATCTTCGTGCATCGAATAGTTAATCGAGATGAGATCCGACACGCATGTTCAGCGTAATTTCCGTACAAGGTATGGAAGGAATCCGCCACCGAAGACTTGTATCAGAGAGTGGTACAGGAGGTATAAGGAGACAGGAAGTTGTCAGAAACAGAAAAGTACTGGTCGACCAAGCACAAGTGCAGCAGACGTTGAATGAGTACAACAAGAACAACAACAACAACAACAACAACAACAACAACAACAACAGGCATTTTAAGGCCATTTTCCCTGCAAGAGCGGGGGTTAGCCCACTGAGTTGAATGTACACAGGATTTAGAGACGTTGAATGAGTGTGTGAATCATTTCAACAAAGTCCCAGAAAATCAATCTGACAAACATCCAGAGAACTGGGACTACCAACCACCACTGTACACAGGATTTTGTATAAAAGATAAGCTTTATCCTATAAGGTGCAGATTCTGCAGGAACCCAAACCAAATGACGGACCCAAACGCAAGATGTTTGCCTTGGAAATGCTCAGTTGCATCGAAGATGACGAAGTTTACCTGAGAAAGGTCATGTTCACAGACTAAGCTTGTTTACATGTATTGAGGAAGGTCAACTGGCACAATGTGAGGGTCTGGGGTTCTGAAAACCCCCACATAGTCATTGAAAACATATGAAACAGTCCAAAGGTCAATGTGTGGTGTGGCCTTCTCCATGACCACTTGGTGGGTCGGTTTTTCTTTTCGGAGGATACAGTGACCTCAACAATTTATCTCAATATGTTGGAAGGATTCGCTTTCCCGCAGATTGAAGACTGCAACCCCATATCAGTTTTCAACAGGACGGCGCTCCCCCTCATCGGGCCTTAGTCGTTTGAGCCATCCTGAATGAAAAAATTCCAGGTCGCTGAATTGGTCGAGACGGAAAAACCGCCTGGACCCCACAATCACCCGACATAACCCCCGTTAATTTCTTTTCTGTGGGGGTTTGTCAAATATGTTGTCTGTAACACCAAGGTGGCATACCTGCGGGGTCTTCATTCTCGGATCGCAGCTGCATGAGCACTGGGGGACGGAAACATGCTGAGCCGACCATGGCAAGAACTCGTGTACCACCTTGATGTCCTGCACATGACAAACGGAGCTCACATTGAAGCGTAATGATGGTGTGCACACAACTTTATGAGTTTCTGTATCATATAAACCAAAGGGTATCATTATATCATTTGTGGTTCTAAATATGTATATTAACAACCAAAGTTGTCCGGGTCTTTTTGGAACACCCTTTATGACACAGATCCGGCGTACCAAACTCCATTACAGAGGTTCTGCCGAAGCAATTTCTTGACAAGGGCCATGATGGGCAGTTTGCCATCCCTCTCCCAGCAGTAGTTAGGGAATTTGTAATCTGTTCCTGGTGATGGCGATACATCGCCTACTCTTCATGAAGGACACCCTAGGATCTTTAATGTCTACCAACTAATGCTGGCAGACGGGATTCTTAATTTACGTCGATCTGAGGTACGGACAGTCACAGCAAGCTTCATATCGTGGGGTGAAAAGCTTCAACATTGACTTCATTGAGTTGGCTTTGGAGCTTGTAGGTAATCTATGCTCCTACCCAATTGCAGATGGAGCTGCACCACACCTGAGCAGATTTACAACTGAACTGAATGAAAACAACTGAAAATGAGAAATGAAAAACTGGCAAGGACTGTTTACTCAGTAGCCTCTCGCAAGTTGTGCTGTCAACATCCAATAACAGCATAAACGTGCAGCATCAGAACTTTCCAAAGCATCACAAGCGTTACGCCTAGGTCCTCCGTCGGTGAAGTGATGTGAGTTGACAAAGTGGAAGACGCAAGGCGGCCATCTTGGATTTTGACATGGCGACCCAATTTTCAACAGCGTTCTTCCTTATGCCTAGATACACCCACACACCAGCTTAGAAATTGGTACTTCGCTTATTTTTCAAGATATTCCACTCACAAGGTTCAGACATACATGACGTTGGCCATCTTGGATTTTGACGTGGCGACCCAATTTTCAATGGCGTTCTTCCTTATGCCTAGATACACCCACACACCAGATTAGAAGTTGGTACTTCGCTTATTTTTCAAGATATTCCGCTAACAAGGTTCAGACATACATGGCGTCAGACATACATGGCGGCGGCCATCTTGGATTTTGACGTGGGTTGCACCCACACACCAAATTAGAATTTGGTCCTTCGCTTATGCACACACGCACGCACGGACGCACACACGCACGTTCGCACGCACGCACGGGCGCACGCCCGCACGGACGCACGCACAGACGCACGCACACACGGACGGAGGGGACTTTTCGCTTCGCGGTGCGACGGGGGACAATAACAACCGTGTCCCAGCTTCTTAAAAACAAAACAAAGATTTATGTGGTGATTAGGTGGTTCAAGTGAATATTACACTTTTGTGAATGGCTGTGAGTAGAAGCACCTAAATCCCCTCCAACTTGTCACACAGGGGATTCCACTTGGGTACTAGATTCATAATTGTTGGGAATGGTGTAATTGCTTTTTCAGGGAAGTTGTTGATTAAGGAAGGGATTGCATTAATTGAAATTCAACACAGATTTGAAACACAATTCGGTGATTACACTATAGTGGGGCGGCTTAGCCCAAATATTCAAAAGAATTGTGCATTTTGTGATACAAGCACCAAATTTGGCACAAATGTACATTAATATGTTGCGAACATTTTCAGATATTGGGCCACTTGAAATTCCGTAATTTTTTTTTTCAAATTTTTTCAAATTTCGTAATTTCAAATTTTTCGGGTGACACCGTCACAATTTCGGTCTTCGAGGCCGGCCGATAGGCAAAGTGTGACCGGAAGGGACGAGGTTCTCCTGACCACGTGGCCCTCGATCTGGGAAGCGAGAGGCGTTCCATTAGTGGACGCGCCCCTCACGCCCGACTTTTGGGTGGCCCCGGCAGGCCGTTTGTTTTGACGTTCCGTGACAGGCCCCGCACCCCCACCTCCGGGCCGACCGGAAGCTTGTGCTGAGTACATCATACCTGAACAACTCAGTGAGGCAGAACACAGCAGTGCACACCAGGGTGACCCCTTCAGTGCATAAACCAATTAACCTGTCCACTGCAGGGCATATAGAAATGAAGTTATTTTCTGCATATAATAATAATATAAGTTCAGTTCTATATAACAATTTCTGTTATCACCACTACCACTACAACTACCACTACTACAAGCTTTGTCTGGAATTTTGTGGACTAACAGACAAACAGACATACAGACAAGCTGGGATCAAAACATTACCTCCTTCCACCATTGAGTGTAGAGGTAAACATCATGGAAATTATATCATGCCCTAGATTTAATTCATGCTTACCCGTGTATTTGCTTCACTGGTTCACAAGGTCTTTTGCATACATGTAATTCAGACTCTCGTCTTCATTGCTGGCCACACAATGTTCGCAACATATTGTTGCGGATATGGGACTTGGCCTCAATATCCGCTTGTAAATACTCCCCTATTTCCCCAATACTCCCCAACTATCCCCAATCCCCCATTCCCTAGTCCCATTGCCTGTAAATAACACTCTGTAGAACCGACCTTCCCCTTTTTCCCCCATTAAATGTCGTGCCCAGGTCCACCGCATCTCACGTAGACAACTTTCGGACATCTTGCTAGTTATTCTTAGTCTATGTCAGTTAAGGACTCGTTTCCATTAATTCTGACTCTTCGTTGCACCAGAATGTGATTATATGGCACCAGTAGTGAGTTTAGGACCTTCCCATACCTCCTCCCATCTTCTTCCCCAAACAACAACTACAACAACAACTACAACAACAACTACAACAACAACTACAACAACAACTACAACAACGACAACAACGGCGCGGCGCGGGGGAGTGTGCGTCCCCACACCGGCTCGGTTAGCCGCCATTACCCATGTGCGCTCCGACGGGGTTACCACGAAGGGGCTCCCTGTCAGCCCCTCGTCAAGGGCGGAGCAGGTAACCCCCCCCGCACGCACCCAATGAGAAGCAACGGGCCGATTCCATCTGGGGCGGAGCTAACGAGCCGAGGGCGTGTCACTCCCCGCCGGATATACGCGGCCACTTACCGGACGTGACGTGAGATGCGCCCCCAGCTTGAGAAGACAATCACCACATCCGAGCGCTGCGACCTCCCCGCATCTCTAGACCGGACCGGGTCGATCCTGCCCTGAGCCCAGGTGCACCTGGAGCCATCGATTCTGCCTTTCCTTGCCATCAATCCCCGTGTGAGTCAGTTTTTGTCCTGTTTATCTGTCGTCTGTTGGGGCTATTATAAGAGTGTGTCTAAGTGCCTGTCTTTCTATGCTGTCCCTCTCATTCCTGTAATCTGACCTTCCGCCCTAATATAACCTCCTCCGGAGGTCTTGAGAACTGAACCCTTGGTGTCGTGTCATTTTAACCCAGCCGTTGTGTCCTTTTCCTCAATTGATTTAGCGTAGCGCGACTCGGCAACGTTCGAGCATAATCGGGTAACTTGTGCGGACACGGCGGCCATTCCGCTTGGCCCACCATAACATCAAAGTTGTGTCTGTGACAATGACAACGAGTAAATATGTCCCCCTGCGACGTTGCACCCTTCTCCTCACAGAAACACACCCACAGGATAACCGAATCCGGAAAGAATCCGCAAACTAAACATACAGCCGGTAGGGAGCATTATTTACAAGACTACGCTGATATTTACACTACGATCCAGGGCCTGTTTTTGGAGGAACACATGCAGATGTTATGCATAGAGAGAGCACGCATGCCAGCATCGATACACCAACCCACGAGTGCTCTGTGGCCTTACGGCCTTTAATAATGTGCAGAGCACCCCTTCCCAGCACCAAAAGCACCACCCCATCACACAGTCAGCACCATCCGGTGCACCAATAAAGTGTTTAATAACCATGGTGTGGTGTCGCAGCCGGCCGATGTTCTGCCGCTGGTCTTGCCTTCGTGTGGTGCACTTGGCCTTCTGGCTTCTTTAAAAATAAAGAAAGGCGCCAACCGCATCCATTTCTGTATTGTGGCCTTCAGGGGGCCAACTAAAAGTGGTTCACCTGTATGGCATAGGTGCCACGTTGACCCATAGGTCCATCCACGGGTGGTGCTTGGCCGCAAAAGAACTGCGGTCCATTGTGGGTGGCCACAAACATTGCGGTCCATATGGTGTATCGATCCAGGCAGCAAGCAGCGAAAGTGCAGGCCCACAACTGCGTAGCCAGCACCTCTCTCTCCTCTCTCTCTGCCCCAAAGCCAGATCCTCGGAGGTGGGAGACAAAAGAAGCAGACAAGTGAGTAAGGTGGTAAGGGCGCAAAAGTGCATGCAATACAAGGTGATGCACACTGGGGGCACATGGGAACCAGGTGAGACAGGTACGTTCCTACCGTACGCTCCCCCCCACCAGGTAACCTACATGGCCCCTCCCTTACCCCTTACTGTATCCACAAAACACAACACTACCCATAAACATCTATTTTACCAATCAACAAACGTCCCTACTGTCTTCCCCGTTCCTCCCATAAACCAAATTCGTCTTCTCTCCCTCCTAACCAATCAAATTTGCCATTTTCAACTCTCATCAAAATTTGCCATCTCCAACTGAACATCAAAATTTGCCATTACCAATTCATCATCAGTCCCTCCTAAGGAGGGAGAGATGGAATCACCCCAATGTCTCATCCACGTCGTGATGCGTCTCACAAATCCAACAGCAGTCCTTACTTCCTGCAACACAAAACAAAGAAAACACAGGTGTGGAGTCATCATCATCACCACAGGTAAGTGGCTGCGTATGGTGCGACAGGTTCATCAATCCTAACTATTTCCTAAATGACTTTAACAACTTTACACTACCCGGGGTCTTTCTCCGGCCAAACCATTGGCCCTCTTACACTATGGGTTCTAAAAACCAATTCCCATTGTCCAAACTGTGGTGCTTTTCAATTTGGGGTCTCACTCCCCCGATTCCTCTCCCGGTGCCCTCGCACAATTTCTGGGCTGTGGCGTGTACCTCTCCCAGCGGGTCTACCCACCTGCACACCTCCACCACTGCAGTTGCCTCCGAGCTTACCTGCTCCTTACCCTAACCTAACTACCTGGGGAAGGCCCTCTGGCGCTCTCCCCACTCGGTGCCCTCTCTGGCACTGGGCTGCCCGATCCACACCCGGGATCCTCAGGCACCCACTCACAACTACCGGCTCCCAGAGCCCACCTGCGGCCTCACCTGGCCGACATCCTCACAGTGGTGGAGTGCCCAACCAACTACACACACTAACAGGCTACACGCCCAGCCATTTCCACAACACTAATGCACCCATCCAAATACCATTCTGTCACCCGCACCACAGATGCCAATATCCAACCACAATTTACCTATACCCTCTACCTAACACTTACACTACCCGCCCCGGGTACTCGTGAAAGGGGTCCACTCTTCCCCCATCCACACCTTCGCACCATGCACACCACTCCGTACCACTTACTCCAACTCTCTCCACACACCTGTACCTGCACACCTGTGCTCTCACACCTGGTGCCACCTGCACCCTTCTCTCCCCAAGCGCATTCGCGCTGATCCACACACTCACTACTCATACACTGCTCCACACACCTGTCCAGTTGCACACCTGTGCAATCACACCTGTTCAATTCTCACACACACGGCATCATCTCAGCTAACTACTCCCTTCTGAAACTTGCGCTTCCCAGTCGTCCCTTTAAACTATTGCGCTCCCACGTCATTATCATCCATACTAATCTACCTGCGTCCCCACTACAGGTATCAGTCACTAACTAAACTTAACGTTACCTAATGTCATCTTCTAGGGCCCTATCAATATAACCTAACCCACCCGGGCTAGTTTTCACTGCCATACACCCCATAAGCTATTGCGCATTTGCCCCACCATGGGAAGGGTGGCAGGGATGCCAGCCTTACCCACCGGGCCCATCGCTCACTACCAATTTTGCA
The DNA here is from genome assembly GCF_964187855.1 of Myxine glutinosa. NCBI lineage: Eukaryota > Metazoa > Chordata > Myxini > Myxiniformes > Myxinidae > Myxine > Myxine glutinosa. Next base: position 46,442,093 of record NC_136269.1, on the reverse strand, counting down.
CATCAAATTTCAACAAATCAAAAATTTGCCAATCATCTGCCAATCCCTGTACCAATCATCACTGCCACTCCTTTGCCAATCATCAAATTTTGTTTTTCTCTAATTTTGGGGCCAAAACACTATCCTCATCACCCGTCTACTCACTAATGCCTCTCGGTGCGCCAATTCCTATCCAAAGCCCGGCTTCGTAAAGCCAAGCCATGAATGCGGGTTGTTTGGTGCCAGCGGCTGGACACGTCCCGCATTCGGTGCAGGGACGGGGGCTTACCCGGGCCGAGATCCCACGCACCATCTCGGCGTGGAGCCATCCAATGTCCCGATCTCGACCTGCCGGAATGCCTCAACAAAAAGTGGTCGCCATGACGACCCTTTCTATCGGGCTGCCCGCTCCGCCTAGTGGAGCACGGACGCGGCCGTTCAAAGCGAGGCCCGGCACGCACCGAGGGCCCGCTTCGGCTAAAAGTCGACCTAACCTCTAACCTGGTTACCGTCGATGCTTCACCTGGATTCTTACACCCCGCAGCCCGTTCCTTGCTCACACATCCAGCCGTCTCCATGCTCCTCGTACCTTTCCTTACACACCTCGGTACACTCATTCCACTCACAGCCTTGGTCACACACCTGACCACCGAACACCTTGGCACACATTCGTCACTCGCACACCTCACCAATACACCTCTTCGCGCCCCTTCCTCGGTCACCTCCTCTGTGACAATCACAGGTGTGCTCTCATTCGCACACCCAACCACGTGCCTCACTACCAACTCCAGCGTGCATTCCCACTCACGCTCTACCATTCCAGGTGTGCATCCTTCCATTCCAGGTGTACATCCTCGCTCACCTGTCACACCCAACTCACGCTCCTTGTCACTCTCACTACTCTCACCTCCATTCTTGACAGCGCACTCACCCTTACTCTTGACAGTGCACTCTTTCCTCATGCACCTGTCCGTCACACACCTTTCTCGCGCACACTCTCCCGTTACACCCTCTGTAACACTCACCACAGGTGTGCATTCTTCCTTGCCTTTGACAGCGCACTCTTTCCCCATGCACCTGTCCGTCACACACCTTTCTCGCGCACACTCTCCCGTCACACCCTCTGTAACACTTACCACACCGCGCTTCCATGTGCCCCCTCGCACACGCGCTACGACCGACTCACTCTCGCCAGCACCCTCACTCCTCGGCACGCACTTTTTCCTCACACACCCCAGAGTCGGACTTTCTCGCACACCTCCTTTTTCGCACACCAGACCTGTCGCACACTTCACCAATGGCCTCTCACGAACACCCGGGTCCATCTCGACCCCCAAGCTTCTTAAATCCCCTGGCGCATCATACGCACGACCATATTGGTCACCACTTACACCAGGTCCTCTTCCTCTTCGCTTCTCCTCCATCACCTGCGAATCCCTCATCCGGTTAATGAGCACATCATCACGATCCAAACACAGACTTTGGACCAATTCTTTTATCTCCTCTTTTATCTCTTTCTTATCCCCTCTCCGTCTCTTCTTAATTTCGCTCACCCCTTCTTCCACTTCTTCTAATTTCTGCTTCACCTCTTTTATTCCCCGGTACGTCTCCTCTAGCTCGTCCTCCAAGGCTACCTTGACCGTTTCCATATGCGTCCTCACCTGCCGGTCCTTCGTCTCCATTACCTCTATCACCTCATCCAGCCTCGTTGTCAGTCCCTCACGTACCATCTGACATTCCCTCTTCGTCGCTATCAAGTCATCTTTTAGTTCTTTCTGTGTCACTTTTAAACCTCCTAATACCGCAGTGTTCCTTTGAACCTGCTCCACTAACTCCGTCTGTCCCACCGTCAGCTGCTCCACCTCCTGCGTCAGGTCCTCTATGCCCCCTTGTAACTTTACAGTCCCCTTTCTCACCTCCTTCTCCATGTGCTCCTTACAGTGCCTCACCTCCTCGCGCACTCCTCCGACCTCCTCACTCACTCCTCTTCTGATCTCCTCTCCCATCACTTGCATCTCCTGCCCAGATGCCACCCTCATCTGCTCCATTTCCTCCCTGTGAGCATCCAGTTTGGTTTCTACCCCCATTCTGACCCCCTCTATCTGCTGCTCCATTTGTTTAACTTCCCTTTCCGCTTGGTCCCTCATGTCCCTCAATTTGCCTTCCATACTGTTTTCTAACCCCTCTAACCCCTTTTTCACCCCCTCTAACCCATTGTCTAACCCCTCAAATTTAGCTTCTAGCCGTTCCCCCATTTCTCCCATTTTGCCCCCCATTTCGCCCCCCAATCGCTCACTATCAGCCCTCGCTCCGTCCCTCATTACCCCCATTTGGCTTCCCATTACCCCCAATTGCTCACTCTGAGCATCCATCCGGTTCCCCATTACCCCCATTTTTGCTTCTAGCCTCTCCATAAGGGCCCCCATTTGCAACATAAAAAGGTTCGGATCCACCAGGGGCGCTGCCACGGTCGCGGGCGCGGTGACCAGCGAGGCGCCATTTTGCGCGTCTGCTACCCTCGCTGCTTCGCTCTCCTCACGTCCCTCAATTTGGTCCTGGACCGACCCTGCCTCACTCTCCCCTACCGGACCCCAGCTGTCTTGATCCGCCATAGCGCGACTTTCAAAATTCGGGTTTTTATTTTCGTAAAACAAATTCAAATTTCGCCGTTATCCTGTGGGTGTGTTTCTGTGAGGAGAAGGGTGCAACGTCGCAGGGGGACATATTTACTCGTTGTGAATATCTGTAAAACTGTCGCACTCAGGGTAGAGTTAATAGTAGAGGGAACTACATCTGAGTGCCACACTAAAATAGGTAAAAATTTATCGGGTCGGGACGCCCCGAGGGTAGAGAAGGGTGCAATGTTGCGGATATGGGACTTGGCCTCAATATCCGCTTGTAAATACTCCCCTATTTCCCCAATACTCCCCAACTATCCCCAATCCCCCATTCCCTAGTCCCATTGCCTGTAAATAACACTCTGTAGAACCGACCTTCCCCTTTTTCCCCCATTAAATGTCGTGCCCAGGTCCACCGCATCTCACGTAGACAACTTTCGGACATCTTGCTAGTTATTCTTAGTCTATGTCAGTTAAGGACTCGTTTCCATTAATTCTGACTCTTCGTTGCACCAGAATGTGATTATATGGCACCAGTAGTGAGTTTAGGACCTTCCCATACCTCCTCCCATCTTCTTCCCCAAACAACAACTACAACAACAACTACAACAACAACTACAACAACAACTACAACAACAACAACTACAACAACTACAACAACGGCGCGGCGCGGGGGAGTGTGCGTCCTCACACCGGCTCGGTTAGCCGCCATTACCCATGTGCGCTCCGACGGGGTTACCACGAAGGGGCTCCCTGTCAGCCCCTCGTCAAGGGCGGAGCAGGTAACCCCCCCCGCACGCACCCAATGAGAAGCAACGGGCCGATTCCATCTGGGGCGGAGCTAACGAGCCGAGGGCGTGTCACTCCCCGCCGGATATACGCGGCCACTTACCGGACGTGACGTGAGATGCGCCCCCAGCTTGAGAAGACAATCACCACATCCGAGCGCTGCGACCTCCCCGCATCTCTAGACCGGACCGGGTCGATCCTGCCCTGAGCCCAGGTGCACCTGGAGCCATCGATTCTGCCTTTCCTTGCCATCAATCCCCGTGTGAGTCAGTTTTTGTCCTGTTTATCTGTCGTCTGTTGGGGCTATTATAAGAGTGTGTCTAAGTGCCTGTCTTTCTATGCTGTCCCTCTCATTCCTGTAATCTGACCTTCCGCCCTAATATAACCTCCTCCGGAGGTCTTGAGAACTGAACCCTTGGTGTCGTGTCATTTTAACCCAGCCGTTGTGTCCTTTTCCTCAATTGATTTAGCGTAGCGCGACTCGGCAACGTTCGAGCATAATCGGGTAACTTGTGCGGACACGGCGGCCATTCCGCTCGGCCCACCATAACATCAAAGTCGTGTCTGTAACAATATTAATGTACATTTGTGCCAAATTTGGTGCTTGTATCACAAAATGCACAATTCTTTTGAATATTTGGGCTAAGCCGCCCCACTATATCGGCCGGCCTCGAAGACCGAAATTGTGACGGTGTCACCCGAAAAATTTGAAATTACGAAATTTGAAAAAATTTGAAAAAAAAAATTACGGAATTTCAAGTGGCCCAATATCTGAAAATGTTCGCAACATATTAATGTACATTTGTGCCAAATTTGGTGCTTGTATCACAAAATGCACAACAGGTTTGCTATGCTGCTACACTACTATGAAAAGACACTGTTTTATATCTGCTGATCAATTTTAAAAGGGTGGTGGGAAATGGACATGAAATAGCATTTAGTTCCAGGCCATCCGAAGTCAAAATGGCAAACAACAAAATGAACACTTGCGATCGAACTGTAGAAATGTCCTTTAAAATCACAAGCCTAGAATCAACAAACCAAAAATATCTGCGTTTCGATCATTTGTGTAGAAGTTTTATGGTGAGGCCGAGAAATATCATTCCAGTCACGTGACCAGACGTGTCAAAATGACAGACTTAGTAAATCCATTCAAATATCTTTTTCTACAGACCCATCAGTCAGAATGCTACCAAATTTGGTTTACAATATTAGGCCAGGGTAGGCATGTTAAATTGCGGAGGTCAGTCCGATCACGCAAGAGGAAGTGGGTCAAATGGCCGTCTTAATCAATTTTTGGGAAAATCACATAAATTCCTTAAGAAATCTTTTCCAGATCCACCAGTCAGAATGCTACCAAATGGGATTACAACATTAGGCCAGGGTGGGGATGTTAAATTGTGGAGGTCAGGCCGATGACATGACCGGAAGTGTGTCAAAATGGCCGACAGTAAATTTTTGGGAAAATCACGTAAATTCCTTCAAATATCTTGTTCTCCAAACCTACCAGTCAGAATGTTACCAAATTTAGGTTGCAACATTAGGCCAGGGTAGGGATGTTAAATTGTGGAGGTCAGGCCGATGACATGACCGGAAGTGTGTCAAAATGGCCGACAGTAAATTTTTGGGAAAATCACGTAAATTCCTTCAAATATCTTGTTCTCCAAACCTACCAGTCAGAATGTTACCAAATTTAGGTTGCAACATTAGGCCAGGGTAGGGATGTTAAATTGTGGAGGTCAGGTCGATGACATGACCGGAAGTGTGTCAAAATGGCCGACAGTAAATTTTTGGGAAAATCACGTAAATTCCTTCAAATATCTTGTTCTCCAAACCCACCAGTCAGAATGTTACCAAATTTAGGTTGCAACATTAGGCCAGGTCCCAGATAAGCTGGGGTCCTATTTGGTAAGTCCAGTTGTCCTATTTTTTTTTTTACCGATCCCATGTTTCTTTATTTATTTACCATTGAGCTTCAGTGTGTCTGTCCAGGGCATAACAATTTTTCCAATCGAGATTTTGTTTTCAAATCTTTAAAAAACCCTTTATTATGAGAATATGGAGAAAACTAATGAACAAAATGTACAATTTTTTATTTTTTTTAGCTGTTGTTTTCATCGCATTTAGTTTGAATACAAAGTGGACGTGGAGGGGCTTTGCATTTTGAGATGCTTTCTATTTACATGGCGATGGGTTGCTAAGCATTGCTAACATATGTTCCTTATTTTCCTTATTAGAAGTGTTCACTATAACAGGGTTTCTTTTCTATAAAATTCATACAGATCCACTATAACTGCATACAATATACGCTCACTATGTGTACCGCTTCATCAACATCATGTATGTAGGCTCAAACAAGCTTAAACATTCTGGGTGTACATGCGTTCTCCAACAGCTCGCAGCACCTTTGCTCTGTTACCCAACACCGTTCCCATCGTACTTTTATGAGAGACCCAAAGGTCTTGCAATGCCTGCCTGTTTTTTTTTATCTCACCTGGAACGAAGTTCAGGTGAGCTTATGGGATGGCGTGTCATCCATCCGTCAGTCCGTAAACACTTGCAACTTCTTCTCCGAAACTGCTGATGGGATTGTGACCAAACCTGGCTAAAATGATGTCTGGTGTGTTGCAACTCACGTTTGTTCACGGCATTAAAAGATCCGGGTCAAAGGAGGTCAACCAGGGGTCAAAGTGGGTCCAGGTATTTGCTTTCTTCTCTGAAACCACACAAACAATTTCGATGAAACTTGACTACAACCTTCATCACCTGCTATGTACCAAAGTTTGTTCATGGCATTCGAAAAATCTGGGTCTGAAGGGATCTAGGGGGTTTGCCCCCCAAAATAGGTATTTTTTGTTTGTTTGTTTGTTTAAAGTCTTATGATTACGTTAGTACGATTCTACATGCTGCCCTGTCTCCTAGCAACCATTGTAACAGGTTCAAAACACTGTGATACTGTTTAACATAGCTACCTTTATTTCAGGTAGTATACTGCTCTATTCTACCAGGTGAGCACCCAGGGGTATTGCCCCTATTTTTCCTTGAAGCCTTGATATCCTTTTAATGATTTGCGATTTCATTGCAAGCCATAGGTTGGATAATTTAGTTCCACTGAAGGCACGTCATGATGGTGGTCCACCTATCGCATGGAGTAGTGCATGTGATCCGCCAAGATGCTGTTTGACATGCGCGACGACCTGCATACAGTACAGTCCAATACAGTGTAGCAGTCATTTTGGATGCTTTCACATTTCACTGGATGTCCTGTGAAGACATGCCTTACAAGGTAGACAAAATGCTGTTGTGAAGCATGAATTGACCATACCATACAGCAGGCTGTTAAAACACTGCAGATTGTAAAGCCAGTGATTTTCCACTTCCCACAAAAAAAAACCTAAATTCAGTTTTGGAAAATAAATTCTGGTTCAACACCGTTTCCTGATGCAGGATATAATAAAATAATTGTTTCTTTTGATAATTATTTTTGGCAATCCCATCTGTATTTGGACGATTGGCCAAGATAGGGCCTGGTTTTGGCATTCATCTCCCCTGTGTCCTCCCGAGTCTTCATTCTTACTCACATCCTTTATCTTCGAAGTCTCTCTCTATTTTGTCCCTCTCCTGCAGTTCGTTTTGTTCCCTTGCATCCTGCTCTGTTCTATGTTTTTTTCTTGTTTTGTTTTTGTATGCAAGATCGAGGCTCGTGTAAGAGCTAACATTATTTTATTCACAAAAAGACAAACTGACACATAAAACATAAGATAAAGGGAGTGGGAGACAAGATCGGGAGAGAGAGAGAAGCACACGAGTACAACATTAGAGAACAGGGAGATCTGTGGGAGGGAGAGGGCTTGGGGGGAAGAGGCACGGGAAAGGGGGGGGGGGGGGTGGGAGAGGTATAAAACACATGGACACTGCTCGGACTTCCAGGAAAGAAGTCGGAATTTCAAAAAAGTGGATCTGGGGTGAATTAACGGGGTTAGAAAATATATTTAAAAAATTTCCTAATTCAATGAAAAAAGTTCATATAAAAAAAACTTCAATGAACAAAGCGCTCATTATGTGCGAGTTCTCCAGCAATGTGGATCATTATCACAAGGAGGAAATGCATTGACTAAAACATGTACTGAATGTCACAATAGTCATAAGCGGGGGTTCGTTTTGATGTCGGACTGCACATGTAAATATAATAACCATTGCTTTTACGCCGTGAGGCACATAGAAGGTGCCGGGGCAGTTTCATTGGCTAAGGAGTACATTCCTGGAGGGGTCGCCACTCTGACGGCAGAATACTGAGAATGCTTTATTACTCCCAGAAAGCTGGTACTTTTTATTTTTTATTTTTTTTATTTATACAAGATCGAGGCTCGTGAAAGAGCTAAAATTGCGTAAGTAAGTAAGTATGCTAAAATACTTACTCATTTTCCTGATCCCAGTACGATGACAGGCTGAGTAAACACACCTGGTGTTATTTCAAAGGCATGACGGGGGCCCTAAGACTCAACACCCTAACGGCTAACTCAACACCCTAAGATCCTAAGCCAGCTACCTTCACCATTATCACCAGACATAATGTATGTATGCAATGCTGAAAATATGCACTGCAACCCATAACAATATACACCGCCCATACATGATAAATGTTTGCTACTTCCTACCACTTACAATACACCACCCGGAAACAATAAAAGGGGGATGGAAAGGGAGTGGGGGGACGAAGACAAATTTACCCATGTGTAGAGTGCTTTAACCCCAGCGTTACCCAGGTAAAAAAGGAAATTGCAATACACTCTTCCACCATCACTAGATGATGCTGCACGGCACACATTTACCGAGAGAATTTCCATTCCCTCCTCCTCCTCCCCCCACCCCTCCCCGGGCCGGGCCCGACAACACGTCCGCGTGAGGGCACGGCCACATAGCCTATGTTACCCCCCATATAAAGTTGTAGTTTTACCCCAACTTTGAAGTTTGTAACTTGAACGATGTGGCCATGCATAGAACACATGCAAACAAAGAGAGAGAAAGAGATTTTTGCCTTCCTTTTATCGGTATATACAGTGTCTATAGAAAACCTTCACCCCGTTTTCAAAATTTTCACCTTTTGTTGCCTTATAGCCTGGAATGAAATTGCATTAAATCAGACTTTTTTCATCTTTATTTGCATATCATAATCCATGAATATGTATGCATATATATCTTCTATATATATATAAAAGAAAGTTTTTGTTTGTTTGTTTGTTTGTTTGTTTGTTTGTCTGCACGCGCTAATCTCCTGAACGGTGAAAGATAGGAGGAAACCTCTGAAACAAAAAATGTCGGGACGGGCCCCAGGAAGGTTGAAGGCGATGTGGCGAGGCCGGTCGAGGCCGCCTCAGCCAGGCTGGGCCCATTTCGCAATTAAAAGCTGAGCTGAATTGTTGTACTCAATCTTCTACAGCCGCGAGTAAAAGCTGAAATATAGTAGTACATTCATTCAAAAAGAACCCGGGCAACGCCGGGTGCTTTCGGCTAGTATATTATATATATGTATATAATGTATATATGTAAATATATATATATGTAAATAATGCATATATGTAAATGTAAAATGTATATATGTAAATAATGTATATATGTAAATAATGTATATAATGTATATGTATATATGTAAATGTATATATGTAATTAATGTATATAATGTGTATATGTATATAATGTATATAATGTATACATGTATATAATGTATATATGTAAATCTATATATATAAAACACAGTGTGTGTGTGTGTGTGTGTGTGTGTGTGTGTGTGTGTGTGTGTGTGTGTGTGTGTGTGTGTGTGTGTGTGTGTGTGTGTAATGTTACCGATAGACTCCTAAACGGAGAGGCTTACATGCTTGATATTTGACATAGACATGGCCATTGAGCCTGGGACGAACATGGCCGAACTCAAAATATTTGACGATCCATATTTTTTATTCATATTTACCTCAGCGCATTTCAGCGAAGTACCCGCTAATCTCAGCCGGTTCCAGAGCAGCTCGCTGATTCGCTCAGAGCGATCACGTGATGTTCCATTCCGTCACACGTCACACGTTTTTTCGCCTTTTATGCGATCGTGTTTTGTATCGATTTTGTGCGATATGAATTAAATGTCTTTGAAACAGCTGTGAAACGTCTTTCCACAACCCTTCCGTAACCGATTGGAGCAGTTTATTGCCGCACAAAACAAGATCCGCGAAGCGAGTTGGTCGAGCCGTTTCGCTCAGAGCAATCACGTGATGTTCCATCCCGTCACACGTCACACGTTTTTTCACCTTTTATGCGATCGTGTTTTGTATCGATTTTGTGCGATATGAATAAAATGTCTTTGAAACAGCTGTGAAACGTCTTTCCACAACCCTCTGTAACCGATTGGAGCAGTTTCTTGCCGCACAAAACGAGATCCGCGAAGCGAGTTGGTCGAGTTGTGCTGACCAAGATGGCGACACGGCGGCTTCACTTTTCACGGAGTATGAGCGTTCTATATATTTTCAATTCAGTGCGCCCGTGATTTGTGGCTTAGACATGACCATTGGGCCTTCACGGTGTAATTTGTGCGAGGCTTTTGTCCGAGTGAGCTTGAGTCGAGAGGGCGAATGTACGGGTTGGGAATGTACGGGTCTCCCTTCCCCCGCCCGGCAACGCCGGTACTGGAGGACGTCACAGGATCGGTGAGTCTCCAAAATCCGCTTTGTGCTGTTGCGGATATGCAGGACTATGTCCGATTGTTGTGCTGCTCTCCGACCATGAGAACTGCAACGTCATTGTTGACTGGCCATCCCCTTCCCTCCCCCTTCCCCCTCCCCCCTCCGTCCCCCCTTCCCTTCCCCCTCCCACCCCCTCCCCCTCCACCCTCCCATCCCTCACCCTCCCATCCCCCACGCTCGCCATCCCCCCCTCTTCCCTCTCCCCTCCCCCCCTTCCCCTGCCCCCCTTCCCCCCTCCCCCTCCCCCTTCCCCCCTACCCCCTTCCCCCCTCCCCCCTCCCACCCCCTCCCATCCCTCACCCTCCCCATCCCCCCCTCTTCTCCCCTCTCCCCCTCCCCCTCCCACTCTTCTCCCCTCCCCCCCATTCCCCTCCCCTCCCCCGCCCGGCAATGCCGGGTACTTCTGCTAGTAATGTATATAATGTATATATGTATATAATGTATATATGTATATATGTAAATAATGTCTATAATGTATATATGTATATAATGTATATATGTATATATGTAAATAATGTCTATAATGTACATATATATATATATATATATATATATATATATATGTATATAATGTATATATGTATATATGTAAATAATGTATATATATGTATATAATGTATATAATGTATGTATGTGTATATATATATATATATATATATATATATATATATGTATATAATGTATATATGTATATATGTAAATAATGTATATATATGTATATAATGTATATAATGTGTATATATATATATATATATATATATATATATATATATATATATATATATATGTATATTTTGTTGCGGATCCCAGGCTCGTCGACGTAGTAAGGGGGGTTTAAGCCCTACTCCCCCTCGAACTCCGGGTCCACGAGGCCGCCAACCACAACTACACTAGTGGTGGACGGATTGCTAAGCAATTCCAGCCGCCGAGCCCGCAGCTACCTGTGGAAGGGTTAACGGTCACCACCTGAATACCTTCAGACACACGCAGCTGTGAGAACAGGGACTGAACCCCGCACGAGTCACGCTGATCCTGGACGCCCGAGCGGTTGTGTGCCGCGTAACTCGTGCCGTTAACACTATCGAACCCGATCGAGCGGTTTTAATTCGGGGCGATGCTTGGTCAATATGGAAAGGACGATGACGGCCAGGTTGGAAACCAAAACGCAGTATTTATTCACAGTATTTACAGAACATGGACAAAGCGAAGAATCTTAACGGCCTTACCTAGGTTCCCAGACAAGGGCCCTCATTCGTTCGGGGAAGGGAAGGAAGAGGGTAATGCGCAAGAAGCGCGGCCGCTTCGTGCAGCTCGCCCGGGTGGCTCGGTCGTGCAGCTCGCCCGGATGGGCTCTTTGGACGGAAGCCCCGAGAATCGCTCCAACCTGGTACACCACAGCCGAAGATGATCGCGGCAGGGACGACGATCGATAACGTGCACGTCGCAGGAACCCGAGGAGTGCTCAGTCTGCGGGAGCCAAGCAAGCGAGGGAGAGTATAACAGGAGCCCAGCAAGAGAGTATCTCAGGAGCCCAGCAAGAGAGTCAGAGCCAAAGAGTCAGAGAGAGTCAGAGCCTGCCAGACAGTCAGAGCCTGCCAGAGTCAGAGCCTGCCAGAGAGTCAGAGAGCAGGAGCCTGGCACGAGAGTCAGAGAGCGGGAGCCTGGCGTGAGGGTCAGAGAGCCTGCCAGAGAGTCAGAGAGTCTGGCGCGAGAGTCAGAGAGCAGGAGAGTCAGAGAGAGAGAGAGCGGGGAGTCTGGGCCGGGTTTTCTGACCCCTCAAAACCCCACTCGAATGTTCCACGGGCCTCCATTGGCCGCCTGGGGTCATGTGTCATGACAGCCCCTCATTGGTCACCCACGGCCACTCCCTTTAGCTCCCATTGGTGACAGCTCATTGGCCACACCCTCGGCCACTCCCTTTAGCTCCTCCTTCGGGCCTGCAAGGCCTGGCCTAGTCCCATGATGAGGCACTTTCGGCTTCGATGAGGCCTACTATTATCCTGCCTGCCTCAACGCATAGCAACGCATCCTAACACCGGAAAGGGGACTATGCTTTACATTTAATAAGAAATAACTAACTATGCGAGGCTACATGTTGTGGTGTAACTAACTATGGGGGGAGGGGGGGATTGCCTTTATTCACAAAACCACAACAATATATATATATATACAGTATATATATATATATATATATATATATATATATATATATATATATATATATATATATATATATATATATATATATATATATATACTGAAACGCAAAAGAAACTTACCACTTGTTTGAAATGTAATAAAATTGTAACAGTTCAAAATAAAACAAACCAACAATTGCTCATTGAAACATTGGAATTTTATTGATGACATGTCAAGTTTTTGACCAAGATACACCATCTCATCAGTTTGTTCTACAGTACAGAACAGCACAGGGTGCAATGTCAGTCCCCTTTCAATAGCGTGTGTGGCCACCATTGTTTTGGATACAGGCAGTGCATCGTCGGCGTATACTGCCTACCAGTCTTTGGATGGATTGCTGCTGGATTCTGTCCCACTCAGTCCTCAATGTCTGAAGCAGCTCTGCCCGGGTCCTGGCCCTGCCAACTACGCGTCTCCCAAGCTCATCCCACAGGTGCTCTATGGGATTCAGGTCAGGGGAGAGCGCAGGCCACTGCATGGTGTTGATGTTCTCGCCTTGGAGAAATGCAGTGGTAAAGCGAGCAGCATGGGGACTAGCGTTGTCATGCTGAAAGGTTCTCAGTTCTGGGTGGTCTAGCAGGAATGGCAGCAGATGAGGTCGCAGGATGTTATCCACATACCGCTGGGTGTTAAGATTCCCATCCACAACCACCAGTGGCATCCTGTACCAGCCTGATATGGCGGCCCACACCATCACGCTTGGGCCACCCCACCTGTTGGCTTGACGCACGCAACAATCGGCATATCGCTCGCCAGTTCTTCTCCAGACATGCTCACGCCCATCAGGACTGTCCACACAGAACCTTGACTCCTCGCTGAAAGCGACCTCGTTCCACTGTGCCAAGGTCCACCGCTGATGCTGCTGGCACCATCTCTGTCGGTTGCGGCGATGGGCAGCCGTCATCACGGGGCCTCTGTATGGTCTTCTGGCAGTCAGACCATAGTCATGCAGTCGTCTTCGTGCAGTATCATTGGAGCTCCGTGGGTTTGCACGGCCCGGAGTTTCTGCCGCAGTGCGGGATGCTGGACGGAATCGATCCCGCATGTGACTTCGGACCATCTGCCTGTCCTGCCTTGCAGTGGTGACTCTTGGCCTCCCTGATCGAGGTCTGTCATCTGCAGAGTTGTGGAGGGTGTCTCTGTCCACCAGGGCCGATATCGTCTGGTGTGAACAGCCAAGGCGACGTGCCACCTCACGGTAGCTCAGTCCGCCTTGCAGCATGCCCAGGGCACGCTGCCGTTGATCCCTTGACAATCGTGGCATGTTGATTGAAATGCCCATTTTGCACTGGCCTTTTTAAAGCCAATATTAAGACATCACGTGCAGCTCATTAAAATCATCCCGTACCCCTTGGCTAATCACTGACAGTCAAAACGGCTGTTCAACAGCTGTACTATGAAGTGACCATTGAAGGTTCAAGTGACCATCCGTGACCATTTTGTCTGGCAGTGAGGACACTATTGTCCACAAATAAGTTCACACATTTACTACACGCAGTGTTATTGTTGATATTTAAAGGTTTCAAAGGTGGTAAGTTTCTTTTGCGTTTCAGTATACATACATATATACACACACACACATACACACACACACACACACACACACACACACACACACACACACACACACACACACACACATATAAGCAACTGCACTTTTTGTATTTATAAGTTATAACTGTCCATTTACCCAAGAAAAAAAAAGTGATGGTGTCAAGGCCGAACTGAAGCTTCTTAACGCATAAATTATGGGAAAAAACCTTCACCACATAGATAATCCTCCATTTTTGCTGTAAGAACAAGCCTGTGATTCAGTACACGCTATTGGCACTTCATCTGCACAATTAGCTTTGGCAAAAAGTGAACCAACAAGTCCTGAAACAATCACACCTTCCAAACTCGCAGCAAATCGACTGTCCCATGTTGCCCATTATGCTGCACGTGCCAAACACATTCAAATAGTCTGCGTAAGAAGGGCACTTTGAAATTCGTGCCAGATTGTTAACATTTCCACATCGGCATTTGCACCATTTGTCAGCTCTTGTAAAAATGAACGCTTTTTATGATTTTGGTGTTCAATAACACAATTCGTACCACACATAGTACAAATAGTTACACAGGAATACGACGTCGAAAGCCGACACGTGTACAAACTGTAAATGTATTAATTTCATAACATTTTTTTATAGTAACTTAGATCCCAAAGCTGGAGCAATGTATGATATTTCAATGAATGTGTGAAATACTTTTAGGCTGATCAGTGACATTTGAACATTTTTCTTTGCTTCTGCGTAAACACCCACCCCTTATTTTGCCATCCCTCCACCTCCTACCTCCCCTTTCTCGGAACCCAACTTACCTCTCGACCCCACCCTTTGATTCAGATAGCTCCATTATCCATACAACACAATGCTCCCACTTGGGTTAGTTTCATATTAAGAACCCATCCATTATTTTGCACAATTACCGTCATTTCAAAACCCTTTTCATAGCCATTTCCCCCAAGAGCCTTTAGCCCGGCACACAAATAATGCGCCCCCTACAGAAGTCGGCCCACTTAAATGCAATTTTGAGTGTCAAGAGGTTGCAATAAGATTTTTCAAAAAACAAATTGCTCATGCCGGGACATTGGATGCACGGGCTCTGGAGATTGGGTGAATTGAAAAGCTTTTACCATACTGAGTGCTGGGTTCGCGTATGCTCCAGCACCATGTATATAACAGTGAGTCGTGATTAGAGCAACAGTAAAGCAAAGCATGAAAGGAGGACTTGACATCAGAGTGGGAGAGCAGGACATATATATATATATGTATGTATGTATATATATATATATATATATATATATATATATATATATATATATATACATTTCTATATATATATATATATATATATATATATAGAAATATATATATATATATATATATATATATATATATATATATATATATATATATATATATATATATATATATATATACACATTTCTATATATATATATATATATAATTTACTTTTTTCCCCTTTTATGTATATATATATATATATATATATATATATATATATATATCAGTCACTATGCGACCCCCATATCATCAGTGGAGAACCGCCAGCAAGGTGTCCCATACAGCTGCTGCTGCACCTTGCTGGGAGCGATAAGCACTGCCTGCCACACGGTAACGTTATCTCTGGTATCCACTCATCATATGGAGTCGACCTGGTTGCGGTTTGGAGTTACTAATAATGGTATCTGTAATCTGGTTCTCCAACCTAATGAGCGGACAACATGACCTCATCGCCATGCATGTCCGCATTGCCTGGAAAGCTCCAGAGGAACCATCTAGCAGTGCGTCATTACGGATTATAAATTCAGATACTGTCACAAGTGCATGCAAAACTCACAGTTACCGACCTGGTTTCGCCCTTGTTGGGCTTCATCAGGGCAACGCAGTGAGGCTTCCATACACTTGTAACTGTGAACCTTTCGGTTTTTATATCAGTCACTATACAGTATCTGAATTTATAATCCGTAATGACGCACTGCTAGATGGTTCCTCTGGAGCTTTGCAGGCAATGCGGACATGCATGGCGATGACGTCATGTTGTCCGCTCATTAGGTTGGAGAACCAGATTACAGATACCATATATATATATATATATATATATATATATATATATATATATATATATATATATATATATATTACAGATACCAAGTCTTCCGTTGAACTTGGGGACGACTAAGAAGAAGACTTTTGTTGGTCGAAAGCTTGTCGAAAATTAAAGATCGACGTCCTGAAGCTACGTCCGCGTCTGATTTAATCTCCCGATTATATATATATATATATATATTCCCATTTATTTGTATATAAAAACATATTTTTTCCTATTTCTATATACGAGTATATATTTATATATATTTGACTGAATCGATGAAAATGGAAATCTTGACCACAAAAACTTGAGGCATTACTTTATTGTGAAAAATGTACCACAGCCTGGAATTTCCAGGCCATGGAGTAGGAATTAAAATCGTCATTTCAGGGTGTTCGTTGCTTCTGGAGCAGCAAACCTTGTCTGACGTGTGCACACGACTGCGCATGCTGCGCTGCAACCCCGCAGTACAAACGTGGGAAAGGATGGGTCACCTTGGGTACACAAGCACTAGTGTGCTGAAAGCAAAGTACTTCACGCCACGATGCCATTTGCTCATTATATACCTGGCTTCGTGTCGGAAACTGTGCGCAGCATATGCGAGCCTTTCGGTGTGGAAATCATGATTCTTTATTCATTCATTTATTTATTTTTGTATGGCTAGAGATTTAGTATGTGCATTACAATAACATTCCTGTCGCTTGTTGGAATCGAATTTATTTAGTCTGTTACAGTCCGATCATATATTCGCTGTATATATCAATCCTGCATTGTATTGTGACAGACACAAGGCTACGCAATCCCATCTAACGTCTCACTGTAAACTTTAAAAGACACTGTGAAACGACTGTACGAAGGTTAATCAACAAGTATTGATTCTCATTTTAAAAAATTTTAATCAACAAGTATTGATTCTCATTAAAAAAAATTTAGGCCAATTTAACGAAACGAATGTTGTTAAATCTATTTCACAAAAAATTAAGTAAACATTTCAATATACGATATGGGACAGTCAAAAGGTTCTCTGACTGAGACACAATGGTCCAAGACATGCCAACCTCTTCATATTTACCCCGCACGCGCGAAGTGAAAAGTCGGGCGAAGCAATTGATGTCTGTCTGTCTACAAATGTGAGTTTATGGTCGAGGAACAACTTGACTTCAATTGAATGTTGTATTTTGAACTCAAATCGGAAAACGAACATGCAGTTTAGCTGTGCTTTGGCACTGAATCCGACCGATCGTGCATGCACATAGGGGTGAGATTTTTTTTTTTTTGTCTGCCTGTCTGGCAGACAACAAAATTGTAAATCATTCCAAACAGGAAACTGACTGTTTTTTAAGGACATCATAAAAGACACAAACAACAGGCACGTAGAACTAATGTTAAGTGTTCTATAAGGTGGTGTCAAAGACTCTGCATCAACGGCGGTAAACTTCGAAAGAATGTTCCACAATATTTAAAATCTTTATTTTATTTCAATTGAATTGTATACCGCACTTGAACACTGAAGAATATTTAAACATTTCAAAAACCTTCCGTTTAGTAGTATTTGGACAAAAATTTATGGCATTTTACATCATCAGGGCCAATATACAATTAAATCTGCTGCTCGCTGACCCCGTCCATGTATTTTTTTTCTCAAGACTGCGTGGGGTAAAGTGTTCTATGAACCCTAGTTTAATATGTAAGTGTATATCATAAGTCAGAAAAATATTTTCAAAGTGATTATTTATACACATTTGTTGAAAATTCCACAACTTTGGCATGTCTGTGTATTCTTTATCGTTTTCATAGAACTTTTTGCACATACCATGTAGTGATTCTACATCCCTTTAAACTAGCAGGGGCGGGGGAGGGAAGACACGGTATAAAGCAAATTAACACTACTAAGAATTTCAGGAAAGAAGTTGGGGATTTAAAGAGGTGGATTTGGGGTGTTTTATCAGGGGTAGAAAAGATCAAGGTTTTGGATGGGGGAAGGTAAGAGATGGTGGTGAACAGCTGATTTAAAGACCTGGAGGGAGGAGAGGGATTGAAGGGAGTGTGGGAGTTTGTTTCAGAGGCGGGAGAAAAGAGGAATGAAAGAGTGAAGGTGAGCAGAGAGTCTTGATTTTGGCAGTTTCACCAGCAGAGTTTTTTTTGTTGTTTTTGTGTATACAGAATCGAGGCTCGTGAAAGAGCTAACATTTCTCACAAAAACAAATCAAAGCGACAAACAAACAAAGTATATAAAAAGGGGAGCGGTAGACAAGATGGGGAGAGAAGGGGAAGCACATAAACACAACATTTGAGAGCAGGGACATCGGGAATGTGTGGGAGGTAGAGGGATTGGGGGAAGGTGGCGTGGGAAGGGGGGGGGGGGGTGGGAGAAGTATAAACACAAGGACACCAAGGACTTCCAGGAAAGAAGTTGGTATTTCAAAAAAGTGGATTTGGGGTGAAATTAGTGGGAGTAGAAAAGATCAAGGTTTTGGATGGGGGAAGATAAGAGATGATGGTGAACAGCTGTTTTAAATACCTGGAGGGAAGAGTGGGATTCAAGAGAGTGAGGGAGTTTGTTCCAGAGGTAGGAGAAAAGAGGAATGAAGGAGTGAAGGTGAGCAGAGAGTCTTGATTTTGGCAGTTTCACCATAAGAGGGTTGCAGGCAGATCTTGTGTGACCTGTAGGAATATTTGGGGGACAGAGCCCAGAGAGAGCTGGGGGAGCAAGGCCGAAGAGGAGGCGGTAGAAGACGGAAAGACCACCAACCTGCCTGCGGTGAGTAAGTGAAAGGCCCTCGGAGATAGCGTCATCGCGGGAGATTCCAATGATCCTGAACGCTTTGGTTTCAACAGCGTGCAGACGAGCTAGGTGTGAGGCAGGAGCACCAGCCCAGAGGGGACAACAGTAGTCCATTGAGCCATGGATGAAAGCCTTATATGTGGTGAGGAGCTCAGGTGTGCCAAGGAAGGACTTCGCATGGCGGAGGATGCCCAGTCGGCGAATGGCTTTGGAGGCCAGATTTGAAATGTGGTTTTCCCAGGAAAGATCATGGCAGATAGTGAGACCCAAAAGCTTGAGTGAAATAACTTCTTGGAGAGGATTGTCCAGAAAGTAGATGGGAGGGTTGTCCAGTCGGTCTTTTCGGAGAGACATAGTGAGAGTGTGAGATTTATCAGGATTGAAAGACATGTTCCACTTCTTTGACCAGTCTGTGATTTTGTCCAGGTCTGCAGAGAGTGAAGAGGCTTCTGCCTGCCGATCTGGTGGTTGAGATATGGAGCAGAAGAGAGTGGAGTTATCAGCAAAGAGATAGAGAGGATTTTCCAGAGAGTCGGAGAGATCATTAATGAAGGCCAGAAAAAGCACAGGGCCCAGAACACTGATTGCCTTGGGGACTCCAACCTGGACAAGAAGGGGAGATGAGAGAATTCCATTCAGGGCCACATGTTGACTACGACCATAGAGGCAGTCCGCAATCCATGCATGGAGGTTTCCATGGATACCAGAGGAGGAGAGTTTGGTGAGCAGGGCAGGGTGCCAGACCGTATCGAAGGCACGAGATATGTCAAGGGAGACGGCTCTGATTGCCTGTTTGGCGTTGAGGACCTCCATCCATTGTTGAGACAGCAGAAGCAGCATGTCCAGAGTAGAGGGACCTGGTCTGAATCCAAATTGATGATCCAATATAAAGCTATTGGAGAAGAGGAAGGACTTAACATCAGAAGTGATGATGGATTCCATAAACCCTGTTAGAACCCTTTATAATTACCCTGTTAGAATTACCCTTTAGAACTACCCTTTGAACCCTTTATAATTACCATTTATAATTAATCCTTTGCAATCACACTTTGAGAAGTACCTGTTAGAACCACTGAACTATAACACTACGTGGAACGGACAGTCTGCGAACACACACACAAAAGGCCCATAGGCAGTGAGTTTTACATGAAGCCACGGGATCGCAATGCATTATGGGATTTAGTCACGCAAAAAGCGTATTGCTTTTGTATCGCTGTGATTGAACGACGTACACATCTTGCAAGATTTATATAGAGATTTCTTTCATAATTGCACATTTGTTCTTAGTTGTTTCACTTCGGTGACATGATACTAGAGTAAAACAGAATGCCATCCTGTTCTGCAATCAACTGCACGAATCGAGATGTTCGTGAAAATCGCGAGAAAGGGTTGACATTTCACAGGTAAGGAAACGCCAATTTTTTTCCATTTTTTTCCCTTGTCACCCTTTTGTCACTTACATGTAATCACTTTTTTTTTCAGGTTTCCACGATGCAACCCAGATCGGTTGAGGCAATGGCTGATAAACATGCGGAGGGACAGATGGATGCCAACAGCCAGGTCTGTGCTATGCTCCAAGCACTTCACAGCACAAAGCTTCCACACGTTTGGACTGCGTGTAAAGCTCCGTGATTCTGCTGTGCCAACAATATTTGACCTCCCTCGTCATCTCCAAAAGGTATGTTGTATTCACATCTGTACATTTAAATCCAAGTTGCTCTGAGTGTACACTGTTCTATTATTAATAATTATATCAAACTTAGACTAAGAAATACAGGTAGAGTACATTGTGACATGTACAGTATATATGTCACATGTGATTCCATCTTTGATATTGTGTGTCTTGATCAGGTTTTGAGGTACTAAGACAATCCTTCACATCAGAAATAATTGATGCAATTGGTGAGGTGTAAAACAAAATTAAATTTCATAATGAATTTTAGTAACACTTTGGAATAAAGCCATTGTTTAAGGGATGACAATTTTCACCAAAAGAGACACCTGTCATTAGACGGCTGCAATAAAATAGTTTTAAAGAATTTATCTTTATATCTGATGACATTGTCTATTTGATTGTCTTAGTCTCTTAGACAACTAATGTATTGAAAGAGATCACATTTTGGGAACATTTATGTTACCTGCTAATGCACACTGGCAGAAATTCTGATTTTGTTTGTGTGCACACAAATGGGCAACCAATGTAAGACCTTCTGGTACTTTGTGATTAAAATACTAATTTATGAAATTTACTAGTTCCTATAGTGATTACAGCAATTTTAATTATTAGCTTCTGCAATGTACATCACTGTTTGCATGGAATTACCCTTTGAAATTTTGTTTTTTGTTTTTTGTTTCAGAAAGTGAACAACCGGAAATGCCCAGCAGTCCGCATTTCTACACCACCTTTAAGGGAACCAGATCTTCATTCTTGCCCATTGCCACAGCAAAATGCCCCTGTTGACCCGCTGGCTGAGCACAATTATGCTACAATGGACTCTCCGAGGAAATTGAAGCACAAGTTAGATAAGTCCATAGAGAGACTGGAAATATGTCAAAAGAAAATGAAAGTAGTGCATCAACGAACACGCCGTTTTAAGCGGAAGGTAGAGACCCTGAGAGGTGTCATCAATGAGCTACGGAATGAAAACCTGATTTCCACCAATTGCGCGGACTTGCTTGATGGCACCATTGATGGCATACCTAAAGATTTGATGACAAGAATCGTTGAATGCAAAAAGGGAAAGGGATCATCTGCTTATCCTGAGGAGCTGAAGTCCTTTGCACTCACACTACAATTCTACTCGGCAAAGGCTTATGAATATGTCAGAAAAACTTTTGACTTGAGCATACCCCACCCACGCCAACTTCGGAGATGGTACAGTAGGATTGATGGTGATCCAGGTTTCACGAAACAGGCATTCTCCTCACTAGCAGGAAAAGTGACCAGAAACAGAGAAACTGGAAAGGAGACTATCATCGCCTTGATGTTGGACGAGATGTCTATTCACAAGCATGTGGAATTTGCTGAAGGCAAATATCATGGCTATGTAGATGTTGGAAATGGTGCAACAGATGATGCCACCCCATTAGCTAAAGATGCCCTTGTTCTCATGGCAGTCTCAGTGAATGAATCTTGGAAAATACCATTAGCATATTTCCTCATAGATGGAATGACGGGAGCAGAAAGGGCAAATTTGGTTCTGGAATGTCTGTTGCGACTGAATAACATTGGTGTACGTGCTGTGTCATTAACGTGCGATGGGCCATCCTGCCATATTGCAATGATGAAGGTACTAGGAGCAAACGTGAACATCAATGGAATGGATCCTTCATTTCCACACCCAGCTGACCCTTCCGTGCGCGTATATGTGATACTTGACGTCTGCCATATGCTGAAACTACTTCGCAATTCATTTGCAGATGGTGGGATTTTTAGAACGCAGGATGGTCAAAGTGTGAAATGGACATACATTGAAGAGCTTCACAAACTTCAAGGATCTGAAGGACTCCGACTTGGGAACAAGGTAAAAAATGCCCACATTCAGTGGAGAACGCAGAAAATGAAAGTGAACCTGGCAGCACAAATATTCAGTGCCAGTGTTGCTGATGCTCTGCAATATTGCGAAGAAAAACTTCAACTTCCACAATTCCAGGGCTGCAGTGCAACTATAGAGTTTCTTCGGCATGTTGATTCAGCCTTCGATGCTTTAAACAGCAGAAATCCGTTTGGAAGGGGGCTGAAAGCACCATTGAAAGGGGACAACCATGCATCCATTCAACAACGATTGCATGATGCTGAAGTCTTCCTTCTCGGTCTCAAAGATGGATCTGGTAGGAAAATGTGTGAAGGACCAAGAAAGACTGGTTTTGTTGGCTTCGTTGTTAGCATCAGAAGCATTTTAAACATGTATCAAGAACTTGTCGCACCAACCGATGCCCCACTCAAATACCTACTAACGTATAAATTCTCTCAGGATCACATTGAATTGTTCTTTTCCGCCCTCAGAGCACGTGGAGGATTCAACAACAACCCCACTGCAAGACAGTTCAAAGCTGCATACAAACGCCTGTTGATGAGACATCACATAAAAAATGGCACTGGGAACTGTATTCTTCGTGATGACACAGCCATTCTTCACACTGAGAGCGTCAATGATGTCACAACTATGAACATTACTCGAAAGTATGATCTCATTCCCAGACAACCCAGCAAGACAGATCATGACTACAGTGACATGCCACATATTGAGCCCTTATCAGAATATAAGGATGCGGCTGTCAACTACATCAGTGGATACATTGTGAAATCTCTTAGGCTGCATATGGACTGTATGGAATGTGCCAATGCAATGTCATCTTCTGATGGCAATGCTCATGACTTTGTCACCATGAAAGATCGCGGGAGGCTGCAGAGGCCATCAGCTAGCGTAGTATCTGTATGTAGAGAAACAGAGAAATGTTTCCAGCGACTTCTAAGAATAACTCAAGGAAAGCTTCCTCAAGGCCGTGGAGTGACATCTGCTATCTCTTCCTCAGTTCTGGAGAACACAAGCCACATGAACTTATTTCCTCAGTTGCACCGTCACCAGTTTGATACTACAATTGACAACAACCACATTCACAGCCTGATCAAGAAAATTGCATCACGGTATGGACAGATCAAGCTCTACCACTTAGGAAGGGTAAAAACAGATGCTGCTACCGGGCCCAAAGTAAGGAAGCTCCTAGCCAAAACAATTTTGTTTCGTCATCAGTAGACATGGACTTTATATTATGTAGAAAATGATAATAAATTGGATTTTTTTTTTTATTAGCATACAACATCCAGATATTTCAAAGACATGTATGATCTTAATGATAGTGAAAATTATTGTCACTGGTAATTTTTTTAATAGTATGAAGCTTTGACACTTGACTGTGTACAGTAATTTGCCTTGTTATTTGTACAACTACAGTTGAAAGTTCTTGCCTCACTCTCATCAGCTCATTTCTGAAATGCAACATATTTGTTACTGTATACACTGTACAGAAAATGTTCATGTACCTATCATGGACATTTATGCATGTTTACTCACTATTATATCTATGTATGTGTACATGTATGAAGTATATGATGCAATTTAAGCGCTTTGTTGTGCTACACTTCCTTTAATTTTTTTTGACATGTTTATTGTAATTTGCTTTGTGTGTGAATTATGGACAGTATGCCACAAAATTACCTAAACTCGACCTTGATAGCCATGTTTTGCCTTGTATTTTGTGCAAGTACAGTGTACATTACAGTATTAGTCATGTGTGTAACATTGATAATCATGGATTCAATATTTTTAGTACGTTCTTGCGATGAAAATAATGGCAAAATTTATCTTGGAAAACTTACACCTACCCACAAAGGCTATGGGGGCATTCATTTTTCTGGGTGCATACGATAGGGGGCGCCATACATGTCGGTGGCTTCAGCGGATCACGGGCACCGTCCGTTCCACGTAGTGTTATAGTTCAGTGGTTAGAACCCTTTGGAATTACACTTCAGAATTACCCTTTGGAATTATCCTTTATAATTAACCGTTATAATTACCCTTTAGAATCACCCATTGGAATTACCCTTTATAATTACCCTTTCAAATCACCCTTTAGAACCCTTTACAATTACCCTTTGTAATTATCCTTTATGATTATCCTTTATAATCGCCCTTAGAATTACCCTTTAAAACATTTTGGAATTATCCTTTAGAATCACCCTTTGAGAATTTCTCGTTACAACCCTTTAGAACTACCATTTAGACCCCATTAGAATTACCCTTTGAGAATTACCCGTTAAAACCCTTTAGAGTTTAGAATTACACTTTAGAATTACCCTTTATAATTATCCTTTATAATTACCCTTTCGAATCACCCTTTAGAATTACCATTTAGAATCACCCTTTAGAATTACCATTTAGAATTACGCTTCAGAATTACCCTTTAGAATTACACTTTTCAATTACCCCTTATAATTATCCTTTATAATTAACCTTTATAATTATCCTTTATAATTACCGTTTAGAATCGCCCTTTAGAACCCTTTAGAATTATCCTTTAGAATCGCCCTTTAGAACCCTTTAGAATTATCCTTTAGAATCCTCTAAAATTACCCTTTAGAGTTTAGAACTCTCCAGAATTATCCTTTAGAACCCTTTAGAATTAAACATGTTGGTTAAAATGGTTGTTCTTCTTCAATTTTGATGGACGGATGGAAGGAAGGACATAGCCAGTAACAGCCAAGATCAGTGGTTCTGGATTTAGGCAGTTTCACTGGGGGGGGGGGGGGTGAGTTGGGGTTGGGGAGGGTGTAGGCTGGGGTTGGTCGTGCTGGTTGACCCTGCACGTGAATAAATTCAGGGATAGTGGCTCACGTGTGCCAAGGGAGGACTTTGCACGATGGAGGATGCCCCGTCGGCATCTGTTTTGTATGAAGCTGGTTGCATCCTGAAGCTGCTGGTTGCATCACTCTCTGGAAGTGCGGCTTCGTCGCTAATGCAGTGACCCTGTTAGCAGTAAGCTCGTATTCATTTATCCGACCCTGGAAACCATCTGGTGTTAATTCAACAGGCTGACAGGGGCTCCAACTGAAGACCCTATAAGATCTTAAGCCAGACACCTTAATCATTAAACCAGGATTCTCATATATGGTGATACAATAGGCCTATGATTGAGTGAGTGATAAACGTCATATTTTGTCAAAAACAAAATCGAGGTGCATTAAAAATAAAAATCATTGCAGTGTTCCACCCTTTCCTTTCCTCCTTTCCTTTCATCTCGATTTTCCTTTTCAACACTTTCACCTCGATATGGCTTAAGCCATATAACTGCGTAAAACGGTTCAAAAATAAATGTATACCTATAGACCGAGATGCATTTATTTCTTCGTTACTAACAATTCCCAATACACATATTGCAGGCCCAGGAGCAAGGGTGTTGAAATCAGGAAAATAAATTATAAAGAAGGTGGGAAAACAGAGGACAGCGCAGACAAGGTGAGGCAGGCTCCAGGATGTGTAAACGAAGGGAGGGGATGGGGACAAAATGAAATGGAGGTTTGCGAGATGGGAGTAAAGAGAGGAGCAGAAAGGCACCACACGGAGCAAATGAAAGGGGGGGGGGGGGAGGGAGGTCAAATATTCCGCCATTTTGCATACCAAATCAGTCGTTGGCCTCTCGAAGATGCTGACTCCAAACATTTATGGTACAACGATTTCCTTTTACTCTCCGAAGGCGAAGCGACTGATTGATATAAAATCCAATTTGGATTCAGAAATTGACTTTCAATTCATCCATCACCTTATATTCTTTGCCGAACATAATTTTCCAAATGCCAAAATTATATCCATCGGATGAATGGGCACACGTGGGAAGACACCATTCCAGGCTGACAAATACTTGACACGGAATTCAAATATATTCTGCCATTGCCTGAATTCTTCGCAGAGCCGTACACCACACCTGTCCTCCGCCGGCTCAGATTTGTTTGCGAGGCGATGCGGTGGGGCAAAAAACAATACACCGCATTAAAAATTCATCCTCAGCATCTCCCACCAGATGTAAAAATGGCGTCCTCCAACCTCAGCCGCACCGACTTTGAACGTCCCAATTCCCGGCAGATGGACGCACGGGAAATAAAAATGTACATAGGTGTGTAGCTTACAATCTTCAGCTTTCAACAGCAATTTCGTGATAATATCCACGGATATATCGTCAAATAATATTTCTGCTGGTGTATGGCATTAGAAATGGTTGTATAAGAGGTAAAATTTTGACGTTATTCCTATGAAATAGCCTCATTTACACATGTTGGTCTTTGTTGTAATTTTGATCCATTTTCACCTCTAGATGGAACATCAAGAAGTGATTACAGTACCATTAGTAGGTATGCCATAGCTGAGTCAACATTGCAGAGTCCATGGAGAGCAAGACAGCAATCTCTGTAATTGGAAGGTTCTCCCACAGTCTGAGCATGTGTACTCTTTGTGTTTTGAGTGTGAGATGGACCCTTTATAATTATCCTTTATGATTATCCTTTATAATTATCCTTTAGAATCGCCCTTTAGAATCCTTTATAATTATCCTTTATAATTATCCTTTATAATTATCCTTTAGAATTATCATTTACAATTACCCTTTATAATTATCCTTTATAATTACCCTTTAGAATCGCCCTTCAGAATCCTTTATAATTATCCTTTATAATTATCCTTTATGATTATCCTTTATAATTATCCTTTATAATTATCCTTTATGATTATCCTTTATAATTATCCTTTATAATTACCCTTTAGAATCGCCCTTTAGAACCCTTTATAATTATCCTTTATAATTATCCTTTATAATTATCCTTTATAATTATCCTTCATGATTATCCTTTATAATTACCCTTTATAATTACCCTTTATAATTACCCTTTAGAATCGCCCTTTAGAATTACCCTTTAAAACCTTTTTGAATTATCCTTTGGAATCACCCTTTGAGAATTACCTGTTAGAACCCTTTAGAATTGCCCGTTAGAACCCTTTAGAAGTACCATTTCGACCCCATTAGAATTACCCTTTGATAATTCCCTGTTAGAACCTTCAGAATTACACTTCAGAATTACCCTTTAGAATTATCCTTTATAATTATCCTTTATAATTATCCTTTATAATTATCGTTTATAATTACCCTTTAGAATCGCCCTTTAGAATCCTTTATAATTATCCTTAATGATTATCCTTTATAATTATCCTTTATAATTACCCTTTAGAATCGCCCTTTAGAAGCCTTTAGAATTAACCTTTAAACCTTTTAGAATTATCCTTTAGAATCACCCTTTTGAGAATTACCTGTTAGAACCCTTTAGAACTACCATTTAGACCGCATTAGAATTACCCTTTGATAATTACCCGTTAGAACCCTTTAGAATTACACTGCAGAATTACACTTTATAATTACCCTTTCGAATCACCCTTTAGAATTACCCTTTGATAATTACCCATTAGATCCCTTTAGAATTACCCTTTGATAATTACCCGTTAGAACCCTTTAGAATTACACTTCAGAATTACCCTTTAGAATTACCCTTTAGAATTACCTTTTCGAATTACACTTCAGAATTATCCTTTCGAACCACCCTTTGTAATTACCCTTTAGAATTACCCTTTAGAATTACCCTTTAGAATTACCCTTTATAATTACCCTTTATAATTACCCTTTAGAATTACCCTTTAGAATCAACCTTTAGAATTACCCTTTGGAATTACCCTTTGGAATTACCCTTTCGAATCACCCTTTAGAATTACCCTTTATATCAGCCCATGAATTTGTCGAGTATGCAACGGGAGACCTCTCCTCCCCTCGAAGCTCATATGGTAATCTGGAGAAGAGAGCTCACTCAAGCCGATCGCAGACCTGGAATCCAACCTAACCTCCACTTGTGCACCAGTGCATTGTAACACCTGCTCAAGTCTTTCTTCTTTTTTAATAATTATTGGAGTAGCCTGGTATTTATATCATTGATTCCATCTTTTGTGATCCTGGGCCAATGCAATCCTCATACCAATTCAATTTTTTCTGATACGTCCAGCTTCATCAAGTCTTCCCTAAACTGTCTTTTGATTATTTTTTGCTTTTCTTTTGGCTTCCTTTGCTTTTTTTTGCCCAGTTTCAATTCCCAACAGTCGTTTTGGCAACATTTTATCACTGATTTTCCAGGGTGCCCCAGCCCAATGACTCTGTGTTTGACGTCAGATGGGATTTCTCCCACTCTACATGTACTTGGGAAGGTTAGCTCTCTTGAGAACTTCACAGATGGACGGGCAAGTGCTGCCACCCTCAGTTTCAACACCATCCTTATGCATCTTTAGTGGAATGCTTCAAGTTTCACTATGTTCCTGGCATAAGTGTACCAAGACGGACAACCATTAAAGAATGAGGGGAAAACAACAGCTGCAAACCATTTTCATCAAGACCACGTGATAAATACGCATGAGAGCCAGGTGATAATTGTGTTGAATGTCATTGACTAAAGTGATGCAGAGACCTGGTACTGGCAAGGTATTTAAAGTGAAACAATGAACAACTCTGAGCTCCTCTGTATTATTATTGGTGGTTGCACGTTAAGACATTGCTTGGTACATTGATACATGGTCCTAGTCTTAGGGATGCTGATTTTTAGGCCCCAGTCATAAATTGACTGAATACAGTACCTTCAGAAAATATTCACACCCCTTCACTTTTTTCACATTTTGTTGTGTTACAGCCTGAATAAAAAATGGATTCAATTGAGTTTTTTTTTTTGTCACTGATCTACACATAATACACCATAATGTTAAAGTGGCCTTTCTCCATATAAATTTTTACAAATCTATCAAAATTGAAATACAAAAACATCCAATTTGCATAAGTATTCAACCCCCTGAGCCAATACTTCGTAGAAGCACATTTGGCAGTGATTACAGTTTCGAGTCTTCCTAGGTATGTCTGTATCAGCTTTGCACATCTGGATTTGGCGAGTTTCTCCCATTCTTCCATGCAAATTTGCTCAAACTCTGTCAAGTTGAATGGGTAGTGTCGGTGAACAGCAATTCTCATGTCTTTCCATAGATTCTCAATGGGATTCAAGTCTGGGCTTTGGCTGAACCAATCAAGGACTTTCACGTTCTTGTTCTGAAGCCATTCCAGTGTTGCTTTGGCTGTATGCTTGGGGTTATTGTCCTGTTGGAATGTAAATCTTTGCCGGACTAAGATCTTTTACACTCTGAAGCAGGTTCTCCACAAGGATTTCCCATATATTTGGCTCCATTCATTCTTTCCTCCACCCTTGCAAGTCTCCCAGTCTCTGCCATTGAAAAGCATCCCCATAGCACGATGCTGCCACCACCATGCTTCAGAGTAGGGATGGTGCTCGATGGGTGATGAGCTGTGCTCGGTTTCCGCCAGATATAGCGCTTTGAATTCTGGCCAAAGAGTTAAATTTTCGTCTCATTAGACCACAGAATATTTTGCTCAGGCTCTCAGTTTATCACGTGCCTTTATACAAACTCCAGGTGTTTTGTCATGTGCCTTTTCCCAGAAGTGGCTTCCATATGGCCACTCTTCCATAGCGCCTAGATTTGTAAAGTGTTGCAGAGACTGTTGTCCTTCCGGCAGGTTCTCCCATCTCAGCCAAGGAACTCTGTGGTTCTGTCAGAGTGGTCATTGGGTTCTTGGTCACCTCCCTAACCAAAGTCATTCTTGCCCGGTTGCTCAGTTTTCTCGGATGGTCAGCTCTAGTAAGAGTCTGGGTATTTCCATATTTTTTTCACTTCTTAATGATGTGGCTCGCTGTTCTCTTGGGAACTTTCCACACTCTAGAATATGTTCTATACTCTTCCTAGATCTATGCCTCCTCACAGTTCTATCTTTGAGTTCTACGGACAATTCCTTGGACTTCATGGTAGAGTTTCTGCTCTGACATGCAATGTCAACTGTGGTACCTTGCATAGAAAGGTGTGTTTGTTTCTAAATCAGGTCCAATCAATTGAATTGGCCACAGGTGGACTCCAATCAAGTTGTAAAGACATCTCGAGGATGATGAAGGGAAATAGGATGCACCTGCGTTCAATTTGGAGTATCGTAGCAAAGGGGTTGAATACTTATTGACTCAAGACATTTAAGGTTTCAATTTTTAATTATTTGGTAAAAAATTATCTGAAAAAAATTCACTTTGATATTATGTGGCATTATGTGTAGATCAGTGACAAAAATCTCAATTGAATCCATTTTAAATTCAGGCTGTAACACAACAAAATGTGAAAAAGTCTAGGGGTGTGAATACTTAATGACGGCACTGTAGTTAGTTTCACCAGAAGGGGGTTGATGGTGGACCACTGTGTGTGGCCCTCAGAAACCTGGGGGTGTCAAAGCATGGAAAGAGAAGAGGGTGCAAGACCAGAAATTAGGCGGTAGATGACAAAGAGACCACCGTCTGCTATGGCGAAATGATAGACCCATAGACTGAGCTTCATCTTGGGAGATTCCCATATGGACTATTAATGATTCCAGTATTGGAGAGTAGTGAATGGCCAAGTTTATCTTTAAATTTGAGTTTATATTTTAATAATCATAACATATTGTTACGTTTGTAGGGGGTAGGCCGTGATTACTTTAGTTCAGGTAGATTTGCATAAATTAGCATGCTCCAATTGTCATGAAGAAGAAGAACCACCATGTAATAAGTAGGGATCTGGTAGGTCGTGTGTTCGGATGAAGTGTTACGTGTGGCCATACGAAGGGTGGCTCTTGTGCTAATTAGCTCAGAGATTATGGGTAAAATATCCCTTGTACGTCGTTACCTCTGTATCTATCCCATTGTCTCTTTTGGCACCACACCATAGACACAAGTTAGAATCGCGTATTTAATGGCACTAATTAATAATAAAACCTACCGGAAGCCAGGACATTGAGCCCTACCGCTGACAATCCCGACTTGGGAGGCACACATAGAACGGGCAGGCCGAGGCCACGCCCCGAGGAGTCGTGATTTGTCATGGTTTTGATTGACACAAGGACGAGTAAGAAGCAACTCGCTGATTGGAAAAGCACGACATATGGCATCAGAGTCTGGACGTTAAAAGAACGTTCTGACCGACATTTCCCCCCCGCCTTGTGCCTTCTCGTCCTGGTTTTGATAGCGAAAGGTTGCTTATTACTCTTCTCTGGATGCTCTGGCTCTGAGTTTGGCACGATTGAAGCGGCGGACATTTTGGTCTTCTCGTGGTTGTTCTTCTTGTGGCCCTTCTTGCTGTGGATGCATCGCGAGTGTGGGCTTGTTGAGTTATTCGCTTTAGTCTCAGGTTGGTTTTCTTCACGAGTATGAAAACATTCTATAGCGGTATTAACACAGGACGTGGGTTTGGCGCCGATCGTGTGGCGAGGCGGTCGCAGCTCGTGGACTCTGTGTGAGTAGCCCAGCTTCGTGCAGCTGGGGGCCATGCCGAGCGAACCAAGGAGGCAGCGGGACTTGAGCGGACCGCACAGTAAGGCGAGCGAGGGCTCAGCGAGGCCTAATTCCCACGCATGAGTTCTCGCTAACCGGCGTGCGTTTCCCGCCTAAGGCGGACGATTCCTGACGAGGTTCAAGCTGCTCTCAGATAAGTGCC